>NC_137122.1:42370619-42970619 GCF_949319135.1 Squalius cephalus | reverse complement strand
ACCTGGATATTTTGGAGGTCAGTTTTGCTCAGTTCGTTTTTTATACTATATATATTAAATGCAAAAGAAAAGCCTTGTTGTCCTTAGGCTGACAACCATCATTAATGTGATGGACAATTGCAGCATAAAAGGTGTAGGCCTATAATGTGCTGACGTGTAAATATTCCCAAAAAAGTATTTGTTCGATTAAACCGTCAAAATATTCCAAATTGTCTGAAGAGACTCGATTGCTTTATCATGAACAGATTCCATTTATTCACATTTAAAACCTGCTGTGTAACACACATGCACCTCATTTGTTCTCACACGTCAAACGAATGTGCTTGAGCTTCCGTTTACCACAACTGATAGCCTATGTGAGTTGATTAATGTTTATGTGAATAAAAGCCTAAATTCAATCTGTTCATAAAGCAATCATGTCTCTTCAGAAAATTTGGAGTACACCACTTCATTCATATAGATTAGTTTTACGATCTCTTTGTGAACTTTTTGAAGCATCAAAGTGTCAGTATAGGCTATAGCCTACTATAGCTCCCAGCAGAGGGACTGAAATCTCTCAGATTTCATCTACAACATCTTCATTTGTGTTCTAAAGATGAACGAAAGTCTTGCGTGAACTATCCCTTTAGGCTATTTATCTGAAAAAATTATTTGGCAAAACAAGCACACTAAAGCTACTAAAGGTTTTTTTCTACTAGGCAAATTTTTTTATAGAAAAAGAAAAAGCACACAATAACTACAACATAATTAGTTATTAATATTTCATTGGGTTTCTGTTGTTTTTGCATGCATTCATAATTTCTTTGTATGGCAGCTTGGCCAGAAATTGTCCGCACAATTTGGTTTCATTGCATTATCACAAATAAAACTATTGTCTCCAAGCACATAATATTCTTAAAAGATCTTTAACAAATATTTGAATAAAGGGTGAAGATGTTTATTTGATTACATTATTTAACAGAGACATCAGTAGCAGTATCTGGGCTTCCTACTAAGTAAAATGATGCCATTAAACAAATATTTAAAACATACCGTCTTAATATCTTTAGCTGCATTAATTTAGAGAATCTAATGGAATAGTAAATTTGAATGTTAGGTACGATTAATTACTGAAAATTTGGTGATTAATTAGTTTATATATATAAAATAGATAGATAGATAGATAGATAGATAGATAGATAGATAGATAGATAGATAGATAGATAGATAGATAGATAGATAGATAGATAGATAGATAGATAGATTAGATTAGATTAGATTAGATTCTTGTGTTAATGTTTTATTCAGTGTAATCAAAGCAAAAGAGAGCCAGAGCCATAGGCCTGGGGTTGGCATAAAGGGCAGTGTTGTGCCAGTGTGGTTTTGCATGGATCAGTGCTTCAGCAATGCCCACAGCACACATTTAAACACACACGCACACACAATGCCCGCAGAATCACACGCATTCCATGTACACATGCTGCTCATTTACACAGACTTTAGCAAGGACATTAAAAGTCAAAGCTAAAATTCTGTCACAGACAGGAAGAGCTTAATCACAGATGTGACAAACCTTCACTCGGTTTTCTGCTGCTAATACTGACTTCCTTAGCATTTTGATTTTCTTATCATGTCTGTATGTGTTATTTTTGCTTTTTGTGTGTGATACATCACCTAGGCATGCTTAAACTTTAGTAGTCAGATAATCAGTCAGTTATCTGTGCGTAGTGGTGATAATGTGACAGATTGGTTTATTATAAGTCGAGTGGATTCTGATTGGCTCTCAACGTTTTAATCGTTGATCGGCTGAATAATCATTCTGAAAGGGATTCCAACAATATCGCCATTTTAATTATAGCTGTGGTGTGGACTTGTTTGAACCCAATCTTACAGAATTATAAACTTTATAGGTATCCATTGTGTAAGGTTATTATAACACAATCAACCCTGTAAGAATAAAACAGACATTATTTTCACAATAATTACAGCACATTATCCATCTTATTATATGGCTATTTACCACATAAGTAAATAAATGGTAATAATTATGTGAGTAGAAAGAGGTGTGATATAACTAGCTCTGTGTACAGATTGTTGCCAGGGGCAACAATATACAGTTAGTGTCAATGTACAATAACATTTGGCCACTGAATGCCGCAACTGACCAATCAGAATCAAGTGTTCAGGGAGCCGACTCAGACAGTTTACTGCAGATGCTGTTTTCAGCAAACGTGAAAAGAGATCATACAGCTTAACCACAGATTGTAGGAGGGTTAAGGTGAAAGACCCTAAAAAGAGTCTGGCAACAGCTATGGGTCAGAAATATAAACAACACTACAGCATGCACATAAGCACGCATGGCGCAGATGTTGTTGGTGTGTGTGCGCTCTAGTCTGACGTTATCAGACAGGATTAATCATGTCAGCAGGGTTCATAGGTGTGTTTGGGTCTGTTTGTGTACGTCTCTCTCTAGCTCTTCCTTTATTTGTGTGTGTGTGTGTGTGTCCATAGAAACCCAGGTGCAAAAGAGATGGCGAAGGAATGGAGATGGATGAATGGACTCCGCCAAGAAGACAAAACCAAATATTTCTCCTGCCGTCAGTTTAAAATGACTCAGCACACATATAGAGACTCAGAGACATTCCTCTTAGTCCAACAAAGAGCCTGTAATCAAAACCAAATGTTATAAAAAAATCCTACCCAATGGTTGTGGTCAGTTCAAAAGGATTGTAAAACAAAATGACATGTAAATACGGACTTGTTTAGTAAAGCAAATCTATATTTCCGAAATTGCTTTCCACCTTCTATGTAGCTAAACATGGTTTTTAATTACTGATGCTCACATGCAAAAGCGAACCTATTCAGAGACATATGCTTTGCTTTTTGTGTCCAGCTTGTAAACCCAGTTATTTCAGTCCGTATATAACCATCCCACCACACTAACATGTTGAGACTGTATATAGTTTGGTATATAAAAGTGGAGTGATTAAAGGAATAGTTCACCCAAAATGAAAATGATTTCACTTACTGACCCTCATGTTGTTCCAAACCCATATTCTGCCTTTATTTAATGGAGCACAAAATGATTTTAAAGAATGTTAACAAGTCTTTTCCTGACCATAGTGATCTTTGAAGAGCCCAAACATGAGAATCATGTGCCATATCCCAAGTCTTTTGAATAAAAACTGAAATTTAATTCACTAAAATTATTTTCTTCCAATGAGTTGTTTCCATGAACAAATAGAACCTTTTGTTCTTCACACTAAGAAGAAAGAGTTTATTTTAAGACCTGGCAGCTGCATAAACCGCCAAGACTAGTCTTACAAGTTAGTCATCAATTTGTTTTTTTAAGTCAGTTACATAAAAACATACATTGGTCTAATTTGATACTGAAAAGTAAGACTGACTTACTGCTAGCAGGTCATACTAGATCTTAAGACAGTCTTAACATAATGGCTAAGTGTATGCAACTGGCCCCTGCTCACTGAAAGGATCTTTGTGGAATATTGAAGAAAAAAAAACTGACTCAAAAGAATGATTAATTCATTATTTGGATTAAAAATAAATAATAATCTGATTTATCTACACTAGATTTTCAAAACTCTATGTTGCTTTACAGAGGCAAAAAATAAATGTGAACATTCTTCTTGAGTTCCACTCCCTGACTATGTTTTTAACAGCTCAACAGACTTTCCTTGAGTAATGACCTCAATTTGAATCTGTTCCTCAAACAAAGTCATTGAATGACTTTGATAAATAATAACAGAATTAGTTTTTTAGGCTGACTATTCCTTTAAGAATGCCAGAAACGAATTTTTCTTCAACGTGCTGTGTGTCTGTCATTATCGGCACAGTCACACTGTACCATTTTTCCTTCAGTCTTTCTTTCTCTCCTGCTGTCTTTGTCTCTCCCTCCCCTCCTCCTCCTTTTGTCCATCTCTCTCAGGCTTCTATGAAAAACACCCTGTCAATCTTGTTTTCTTTTATTCTCCCAATTTTATAGTTAATAGGCTCCTATTTTCTCTGCTTAGAAGCTGTGTATTAATGATCAGGTGGACTGGGCTGTTTTTTAATTTTTTTATTTACCACGCTGAACGAGACTGAAAAAAAGAGAGAGAACAGTGTGCATAGATTGTGTATTCGTGTGTGCGTAAAAGAGAGACTGAATGGATGTGTTGACTCTCTTCAGATAGCCAGTAACAGCCAGTAAAAGACAAGGAAATTGGCCCAAATGGGGTATGGGTAATTTCACATCTGCTGTGTTCAATCAACCTCTATCTGGCTTTTGTGCAGGCCAGCTCTTGACAAACAGGCAGGTGTGTGTTAGCATGTGTGTTTTTGACTGTGTTTGTGTGTGAGCACAGTACAATGTGTAATACTGGAAAACAAAGCACACACAGTTCTCTAGTTTGTTTGGACAACACATGCAAACCAAACTACACAAACACATTCAAACAACATATACTGAACATTAAATACCTTCACAACTCAAAAATATAGGACACGACTTGATTTTATGCATCCGGGGTTGATTGGATAGCGAAAAGTGACTGTTATATACCAGAATATGGCCCAGTGGATAAAACATGACATAAGATGGATATTGTGGCATCTGCCGAAAAATAAACTTGTTTCAGAGTCAGAGCAAGTTATTAAATTTTGATAAACAATTGCAAAGATAATCAAATATTGACTTTAAATTAACAAGCATTTATTAATTTAACTTATTAGTCCACAACGAGACCAGAGATGTGCATTAACAAAATGTATGGGTCTGTAAGAATTACTTACAGAGGAAATGAATACTTTCATTCAGAAAGAATGCATTAAATCCATCAAAATCGATATCTGTAATCAAGCACAAACAATACTTGTCACAATTATTAGTGCTTTTGTTTTCCTGAGATGCAATGTGTACAGCGTTGCTCTCTTACCTCATGTTTTCATTCATTTCTTTGCTCTGACGTTATTAATATGAGCCACTGTTGAGAAAAAACACTTAGAATCCTGTCCGTTTCCTCAATCTCATAAAAAGTAGGGTTATTAGCTTGTTCTAGGTAATCAAAAGAACCAATTAGCACTATGCTAACATAGTAGGTTAAGCTTACTAACTGAAGGATAACAGAAAACAAACAAAGGGAGATTTTTAATTTGACAGATTTTAGCATCATATTACCAGTTTTAATAATTAGGAATTAATACTCAGTTTATATCTCTTCAGTCAGCCATATAATATTCTGCAGAGGGAATAGATCATGCGGGACATTTTTCAGCATTACACAATATGCAACAGCTCTTTAACTCCTCTGCCTTCTTCTAAATACTTTGTCTCTCTGATCTATTCTTTTTATTTCTCTAATTGTGTATATGCAGTTGTGCATTAAGTTGTGAAGGTGTACATTTGATTTGTATCATAATAATCACCTGAGACGGGGAATCTGTGATAATGTATTATAATAACTTTCTTTTCTGTAGCAATCAGTCTAGTGTGTGTGTCTGTGTGTGTGTGTGCCTGCTGGGACTCGTGTGTAAGGTGGATGTTGGGAAAGTGGGTTTGCTCTGGCGGGAAATGGCTATTTATGTAGCTGCAAATGGAGTGACACACACACATATGCTTTTTCTCTGTTTCACACACACAGACAAGTAATGCACACTGCCCTGCAGGCATAGGCAACCTTCACTAGCCAATGTAAGCCATTGAAAGGACAGGAAAGAAGTGAGAAACAAGCGGGGAAGGAAGGTGCGCTGGTGTTGTACGGAGTCATGAGAAGGAAGTTGAGGAGAAGATGGATGGATAGAAAAAAATAGCAGTCAAAATACTGTCTGAAAAACAGAAAGAAGTGGTTGTTTTGAAATGCAAGAGCATTTCAACTGGCCACACTTGTATTAAACAAGTAGCCCACTGTTTCTCTCAGTAGCTTCTGGCTCAAAGCTGCCTACTTCCACCCCACCTCTACTCCACACTGGCCCCGGGCAACCCACACCTCCACAGAACTCAACGCAGTCCAAGTCCTGCTTCCATATGCAAATCTGTCCTCTCGGGGTTGCACTTTATTTTACAGTACGTGCACTTTCAATGTAATTACCCACTAAAATACTGAGTGTAAGGGTTAGTACCTAGTTACCCAGTTAGTGTCATTACTACAATATGTATATATGTATGTATGCAAAACAGGACTGTAAAATAAAGTGCTATCCTCTCGGCCAGGAAAACATGTGCACATTGCACATTTTTGCAATTGCAAAAGTGATAGGTGGACTAGGGATGGTCACCTCACCACACTTTTTACTGTAACTTCTGTCATCTTCAGTCACATGATCCTTCAGAAATCATAATATGCTGATCTGGAGTAGGCTATATAGCTTTTTTTTTTTCAACGAAAGATCAGAGGAACTTAGTCCCGGAGTGACCACAGAATATAAGGATGTAGAAAGTCTCTGAAGCTTTATTTGTAAAATGAAGATACATTTAAATAACTCTGATTGATTTTAATTAGTGGATGCTCCTGAAATGGCCCATAGCCCCGCAGTAATGTGCTTTTAAAAAAAACTCATTTAAGGATTTAAGGAAGGTCCCATATTGTACACCATTCTGAAGTTTTATTTTATGTGTTGATGTCCTTAAGAATATATATTTGCGTTATAAGTACCAAAAACCATCCCAATAAATTTTTACAGCTCCTTTCTCAGGAGCTCTGCTAAGAACAGGTCGATTTTGGCCTTTCTAATTAATATTCATGAGCCTCTCTTCTGATCGGCCTGTTGTTTTCTGAGTGACGCACGGCCAGGCCAACCACAGGTAACTAGGCCGTGGCTGGGTGATGCTCACAAGTAAGGTAAATAAAACACCTGGAATGATGGACATTGCTGAGTGAAATGTTATCTGGCCTTATATGTTCGAGACGGACTCAGACCCCGAATCGGCGACGACAGGAGACAAACAACCACCTCCTTACTTTCGCCGTTATTGTAAGAGTATTATAATTACCATTACATCAATTTAAATAGATTTAACGTTAATGCTAATTTAAACTGTCTGTAAACAAACTCTCTTAAATCTCCAAAATATGTACGTTAATAGCTAGTTATACACTGATTTTGAAACACTTAACTGCTTTATAATGTAACGTTAGCAGACAGACACCGAATGCAGTAAGCTATGTAACTATTGCTTTCCATACAGTAAGTTGACTTGCTTTTCTTTTACAATGTTACTTCTTTCAGTAAAAGGTGTACTTGTGGTAAATATGCAAAGATGCCCACATAACGCGAGAACATATGCTGCAATTGACGCCTAAGGTAAACTTGTAAAACTATGAACTGTAGGGACTGCAGCATCTTTGAGGAGTAGCTTCTTTGAAAAACCAGCATTGAACTGTGCCTGATTGATGAAGCAGCCACTTGCAGAACAGACCGTTAAGGTCGAACTAAATTGCTGTGGCGTTTCTGAATAAATAAACATTAGCCACTGTTCTCTTATATTTATGCTGTTCAGAAGCCTGTGCAATGATGTAGTTTTCCTGATGGTGGGCAGTGCTTGGGGTGGTGACTGAAGGCGGTGACCGAGTAGTTCTGACATCACATTTATACGGAAGTCACAACGGCTCGTGAAAAGGCACAGCTACTTTATGCAGGCTGTGTGCATTTGTCTGTGTATTGACTATTTTGAAACTTATATGGTAGTTTCATAACCCCTAGACCTCTGTTATCATGAAAAAAGCCAGGAAATTTCAGTTTTGACAATATGGGACCTTTAAGGAGTCGATTCCCCTTCGATTCTCGATTCCAAACGGCTTGGAAATGTTGAAAACAGTTGCACTGCTTAATGTTTTTCTGGAAACCGTAATACATTTTTTTCACGATTCTTTGAATAAAAAGTTCAAATGAACAGCGTTTTAAAATAGAAATCTTTTGTAAGAAAATGTTTTTACTAGCCTATTAATCATTTCTTAGAAACAAATCTAACTGACCCCAAGCTTTTGAACAGTAATTATTTATTTTAAATAGCATCTTAATTCTTTTTCAGTACTTATATTTTAAATCCATTCCAAAGTTTCTCTTTTCTTACGATTTGTTTGTTTTACGTTTATATATTTGTTGCATAAAAGCACGCACTTGCTCCACCTCATTTGACCAGCATTTTAAGTGTGACCCAGAGTAACTTCTTGTGTGAACAAACCATTAACTGGAATGTGCCTCTGATGCTTTTCAATCAGATGAGCGGTGGAGGATTACTGCTTTTCTGGGGCGTTTGGATTGAAAATGAAAAATGCACCGAATGAGAGAACGAGAGAGAGAGGATTAAGGGAAGAAATTAGGTTTGGATGACTAGTTCGTGGGTGCATGTTAGTATTGCATCTAGTCCTCCTCCGTTACTGTGGGTCAATAATTAGAAAGGATATGCATGCTATGTGCTAAATGGATCTTTGGCAACAGATTCAGCATTAACGCATTTTAATGGGTTAAATGTGTTGCAGGTGCAGATCAGGAGGTTTCGTTGTTTAACGGTGAGTTTAGGTAATGACAGCCCCTCACACTGGCACACTTCCTAATGGGTTGGCAATCAGGGTGCTTGGAGGATCCAACCCTGATTTTATTCCACGATTTCCCACTAGCCGTGAGGAGTGGCCACAGTGATTGGAGCAATGTGAAAGGAAGTGGTTTTCCCTGGTCCACTGATCATATCAGTTAGGTGCCAGCTCATTTCCTTTGAATGCTTTTGTGTGTTTTGGAAGAGTTTGGAAGTGAATGTGTATGAGCTCACTGTTTCTGCCTTAAATTAATACATTGTCTAAATTTATACATTGTTGGCTAACTGTATGATTGTACATTTCTGAAATATAACTTAGACACAGTCACCTGTGAACAGATCACTCTAAATTGTAATGTAGACACATGCATTTTCTGTAAAGTATGTATTTTCTGTAAATATGTATTGTGAAAAGTTGCTATAAATGTGAATTGGAATTTATTTGAAGTGTACAAACTACAAAGAGGATGAATAAGGTGAAATGTTAGATGATTATACTCGTGTCCATGTTCTTAAATGCCTGAATGGGTATAGCTAAGCTACTGATTGCATTTACCATATTGGTGCATGTCATATAAACATTTCTAAAAAGATTAATTCATATAAATTCTAAAAGAATATGTTTTTATGCACTGGTTTGCATCCCTGAAAAAGCAGGAAAACAGTATTGTATCTTTTATGGACTGTGTGTTGAGACCCGACTTTAAAGATGAGTATGTCTGAATCCTTAGTATCCATAAAAGAGTAGGCGAGAATTACCTGGGTGACGTACTAATTCTCGCGAGATTCGGACGTTCGTATACTTATAGTGCGTTTGAATCAAGGGGGTAATCTTTCAGAAAAAACTGAAGCTTCCCCGGGGGCCGCCATTGATTAGCAGACCATCACCTGCTGTTAGCATTCCATTGACTCCCATTCATTTTGGCGTCACTTTGACAGCGAATAACTTTACATCTGAGTCGTTTAAAGACTCCATTTAACCATTATTTATTTCTAAAGCAACACGAAAATGTATAAAAGGCTCCATTACCTTGTATCTTCCGTTATGGCCCTGTAGAAGCCGTTTTTGTAAAAATAGGCTAACGATTGCGTCATAACCACGCGGCTGTCTGTCGCACAGTAGAGAAATTACCGTATGGACAGGAGGAGAAGCTCACGGGCAATTGGGGGGACGTGAAGGCAAAATGACAAAATAGAATACTTAGCAAAAGTTTCTCCTGCTCCTTGCTCAGGGTTCCTCAAACTCGGTCCTGGAGGGCCACTGTCCTGCACAGTTTAGCTCCAACCCTGATCAAACACACCTAGCTGTGAGTTTCTAGTGATCCTGAAGACATTGATTAGCTTGCTCAGGTGTGTTTGATCAGGGTTGGAGCTAAACAAAATAAATAAATAATTTGACACGAATTATTGATTTAAAAAGGTGTTGATTTAAAAAGGTGTCCGCCAAAGAAAATAGTCCGTTCCGCCTCCATAGCAATGCGCTGTTTTTCATGGCAACGGTCTGTTATACTTCGCAGTGGTCTGTTATCAAGAAATAACAGACCGCATTCTACATTGGAATTCAGCCAAGCCATGTAATAAGACATGAAATAGACACCTGAGTGATGAATGTGTGCCATTATGTAGAATTCACTGTTGTCAACACGGTTTACATTAGATAAACGGTCTGTTACCGCGGTAAATAAACGAATCTATAAAGTAACTAAACATAAGTTATCTATTTTATTTGTCCATTAGTAGGCTACTGTTGATAAATTGAGGAACATTTATGTTGGATAAAGAGTGAGTTAACACATCAGCAACAACCTCAACATGTAAATGTAGTATTGAGAACATAAATCACAGAGGTAACGTGAATCTTGTCTGTATGTTACAGGGACAGCTGAACCGAGGTGTGTTTATCCGGTGGAGAGTGGCTGATGAAGGAATACTGCCATCAAAGGCTTTGAGTGAGTATACTACAGAAATTGATGACAAAATCTATTTAAATCTTAAGTTGTAGTTTCTTTTAAGTATTGTAATTCCAAACAGAGCTATTACAGCACTTTTCTGATTCTTGATATCTGGGGGGGACCTGAAATAAAAATATAAAGTAATATAATTTTGTTACTTTTAATACAGAAATCACATGACATTGTGCTGTTAAAATGACTGCTTTTGTATTATGTTTGTCCATTTTTGTAGGATCTGAAATCTTTGCCGGCTGGTGTTGAGCACTGAGGATGAGAAGCCCAGAGCTGAATCCTGGAAATGGTGCCATGGATGAGACCCTCCATCACTCCACCTGAACTGATTGCCTCAGATTGTGAAGCACAGCGCATCACGCAACAACCTCAGGCACGAAGGCACGGCTCACCTCTGGCTGTGAAGAAAATAGAGCACCTGTGTGTTTTCAGCATGCCAAAGGCTCGCTCTATATGCTTCGCTCACAGGAGTGTTTGCTGTTAAGACGAGCCTCACAGGGTTCTGTTCAGGCTCTCTGTATGAGGTGATGAGGCAGACGGTGCACTCAGGCTAGGATAGCCACCATGTCCCTTTCCCATCCATGATCAGATGCTAGTCTGACTGCAGCAATGAGGGACATGATGGATGGCAGAGACAGGTGAAGGTGGGAATGCTTTTCAGCTGATTCATCAGAATAAAGCCGAAGAATGAGAACAGCTGTGTTGAGATGGCAGTAGGATGTAGGTTTCACCGCCTGTAAATATGTGATTGTTAGAACAATAAGTTTGAATAAAGCTTTGTTTTATATGTTGTTGACTTGTGTATACAGTATATATTTATTTATTGTGATGGTTACTATTTTCAGTCTTTTACTCATTTATTCATGCTTATTGTTGTTAGTAAATAAAATATAATTAATTTCATTAATTAATGCATTAATTCATTGCTTGACTGAAAATTGATCTAGTGTGTATTCATGCATAGCTAGTCATCTGATCTTCAGATCTTCTCGCAGCTGCCCCGTCTCCTTTGTACAGACATTACAAACGCTGAGGAAACTGTTCTAGGTAGGGCTGTCGAGTTACTGATGTTAGTGCACCTGTCGCTCATGTCATTTTGTTATTGCAGAATTTATAGTCACATAAAGATCAGGGAAAGATACCATGGTTGTATCTTTCAACAATGAACTATCATAATGACAAAAAAACAGAAAACATAATTATTATGGGTTTGTGTACATCATAATATAAGATTATACACGGGAAAAAAGCAGAATGACAAGGTTAAATATCTTTGAATAATTCATCGTAATACATAAAGAAAATGCATTTTTTGTTTGCTATTTATAAGTCTGATGGATGAAACGAGGTTTAAATTCAACAAGAAAAAGAGGAAAACAATGGAGATTTAAGCGACTTTTGCTTGTTGTGTGTGAACATTTTTTCATTTTAAATGAAGAAATTAACAACATATTCAAGAGATGACGATTTGGGGGCTTCGTAATAAAAATAATATCTTTAAGGATAAAACTGTGGGTTAAAAATATAAGAACTTAAATCAACCCATAATTGATTGATTATACTACAATCACAAAATAAATGGGCAGCTGTTTCTTCAACAAGACCACAATGAGCAAGTTTCATCAATAGATATTTACAGATAAATGAGTAAAACCTGTCACTCATATCTTTTAAGTTGTTGCGCTTGTGATAATGTCGTACGTCACATGATAACGTCAACATGGCGGATGATGTACGGATTGCATTCATACTTAACGAGATCAGGCTATATAGTACCTACTCTTTTAGCGCTCGTAAAGTAAGTACTTATTGAAATGAAGTACCTACTTAGTGAGTATGCGGTTTCGGATGCAGCCACAATACCGTAAGGTGTCCCATTTGTCATTTTAGGTGTCAGAAGGGTGCTCGAGAGCGCCCCCTCAATGCACACTTTTGCAGAGCCCGCGCTGATGCGAGCTCTGCTGCAGACTTCTACCCGACTGTCAAAGCGACGTTAAAGGGATAGTTCACCCAAAAATGAAAATTCTGTCAGTAATTACTCACCCTCATGTTGTTCGAACCATGTAAGTCTTTCGTTCATCTTCGGAACACAAATTAAGATATTTTTGATGAAATCTGACGGCTGCATCACTCCTCCATAGGCTTTCAGAGGGACCGAAACTCGTCGGCCCAGAAAAGTTATTAAAAACATCGTTAAAATAGTCCAAGTGACTACAGTGGCTCTACATTACGTTTATCATGCGACGACAATACTTTTTGTGCGCAAAAACAAAAAAAATAACGACTTTATCCAACTATTAGTGTTCTTCAATGTGGGCCTCTGACGAGAGTTCACGGGAGCGCCACGACGCATGCGCGAGAACTGAGATTACGGCGTTCTTCTTCTTCTTCTTCTTCGTTCTACAGCGTGCGTCTTCCTCTGCTTATAAACAGACCGTTTTGCGCTTCCGGCAATGTCGGGACGTCATCTTGTACATAGATATCATATTATTATATGATATCTATGATCTTGTACAGTAAATGGCGGTAATACTCCTAAGGAGTGAGCAGCCAGTAACAATAGAAGAAGAACGCCGTAATCTCAATTCTCGCGCATGCGTCCTGGCGCTCCCGTGAACTCTCGTCAGAGGCCCACATTGAAGAACACTAATAGTTGGATAAAGTCGTTATTTTTGTTGTTTTTGCGCACAAAAAGTATTGTCGTCGCATGATAAACGTAATGTAGAGCCACTGTAGTCACTTGGACTATTTTAACGATGTTTTTAATAACTTTTCTGGGCCGGCGAGTTTCGGTCCCTCTGAAAGCCTATGGAGGAGTGAGACAGCTGTCAGATTTCATCAAAAATATCTTAATTTGTGTTCCGAAGATGAACGAAAGACTTACATGGTTGGAACAACATGAGGGTGAGTAATTACTGACAGAATTTTTATTTTTGGGTGAACTAACCCTTTAAGTCCCAAAAGTGTGGACTCGTAGGAAGCCCTTTTTTTAGAAAAAAGATAGGGTGAATTTATATTTCATGCTGACTTTAAAACTTTTCAGACTAATGCTTGCCATTGAGTGCAAAGTTAACAGAGTTAACAAAGAGTTGGCTATAAGTTATATTATAAGTATAAGAAATAGGCCTACGGTTTGTTTGTTTTTGTCTGTTTATGTAGCATTTAAAATGCATTAGTATCCAATTAACTTCGTTTCAGTATTCAGATCACTTGAATACTTCAGGTGCCTTTACATGATTAATCAATGAGAAAAAGATTTGTGTTTGTTGATGCAACTGTGAGTGCTTGTATTTTCAGTGAAATGTAGGCCCTAAATGGGTTTGTGCATGTATGTCCATTATAGTGTGAATATCTGTGTGCATGTAAGTGTCCGTTTGTTTTCTGTTGATGTGCTGTAAAGTTCAAATGTGCTTTTGTGTGGGTGGATTAGGTAAAACCACTCAGCTGCGCCTCTAGTCAAGGACTCTTATCATTTAAGTATCTCGCTAAAGGCGAATCATCCCTGGGTGACATTCAGCCTCTCTCCTCTGGTCTGGGTCATTTTAAGAGCCTCTCTCCATCATCACATCTTTCAGAAGCTTCACTTATAACCACCATAAAGAGATGTCAGTATCAACATGGACAACTTGACCATTAATACAATTTTATTTTCAGTTACTACAATATTTTGGGTCCTATACTTTTTACATAGGTTACTTTAACTACTATGTTCTAACATTTCAATGAATAATTAGTTCAAATTCACTTTGTAATTCAGTTGTGTACATACATGTTTTTATATTGTACTATATTTTTAAAATACCTGTATGTAATTACATCTGTAATTAATTTCTGTAATTACATCCATAATTACACTATTGACCCATCCCTTACACCCTAACCTTACCCCTAACCCGTATCCCACCTCAATAGCAGAGAAAGTGTTTTGCAATACAATATGAACACAAGAAGTATATTGTACTTATTTATTGATGTAAGTACATAGTGGTTAAAGACACCTAATATAAAGTGTGACCCAATTTTGGCCTCCAAAGATTATATAAACAAGACAATCGAGATTATTTTTGTGCCATATTCTGTTATATTAGTTTATTGAAGTGTACACAATGTACTTTGTACAATGTGTACTTTTTTTTTTTTACTTTTTTTTCCGATTGCTAAACAACAGTGAGCACAACTGAAGCTACATGTGCAAAACTCTAACTACAGTCTGCACTACCAACAGTCACCTGAGCTAAACAGTTCACATCACCTGCAAAACTCATTCCAAGCAAACTCTTAACACATGGCTCAAAACAGGCTCAGTGCAGCCAAACACTATGCACAACCCTCACTGAGATAATGAGGGTCTTATTTGCAGCTGTATCATACAAATAAATAGTTAAAAAATCATACATTGTGATTTCTGGATTTTGTTTTTTAGATTATGTCTCTCACAGTGGACATGCACCTACGATGACAATTTCAGACCCCTCCATGATTTCTAAGTGGGAGAACTTGCAAAATAGCAGGGTGTTCAAATACTTATTTTCCTCACTGTATATATCTATATCTCTCTCTCTATATATATATATATATCTCTCTCTCTCTATATATATATATATATATATATATGTGTGTGTGTGTGTGTGTGTGTGTGTTCACTAACAAGTCTAAAACAAGACACCTGCTTAGCCTTTCAGCTGAAATTGCAATCAGCAGTGTTTGAAAGGCACAAGGCTGAAATCTATTCTGTTTTGAATGTGTGGTTCACAGTTTTGACAGCAGTGTGTTAGCATTTGAACAAAGTGCTGTAAATCCACAGTGTTGTGCAGGTTGTGGTTAAAGTCATGGGATAAGTGTGTAGAGTTTTGAAAACTGTGTTCAAGCAATAAAAAACGACCTAGAGTTTGGTCCACATGAACTGCTGCTGTGCAGACTGTAGTTAGAGTTTTGCACATGTGACTCCAGTTGTGCCCACTGTCGTTTAGCAATCGAAAAAAACTGTAAGTGTATATATAAAAATGTCATTTTTACATTCATTCTTTACCCAGACGAATAATATTTAAAGGAAATCCATTGTTAAAAAAGCAAGTTTAAACAAAAAGGCATAGTGAATCTAAATGATTAATTCTATACTCATATCAAGGCAGACCAACTGAATGAATTTGAGCAACAATGAATATAAATCTCGAGAAAGAATGTAATATGTAATTGGTTGGAGTGTGTGTGTGTGTGTGTGTGTGTGTGTGTGTGTGTGTGTGTGTGTGTGTGTGTGTGTGTGTGTGTGTGTGTGTGTGTGTGTGTGTGTGTGTGTGTGCGTGTGCGTGCGTTTGTGTGTGTGTGTGTGTGTGTGTGTTTGTTTGTTTGTGTGTGTGTTTGTGGATTTAAATTGTTCTTTCTACTCCCTCCTACACTCATATCAGCACTCAACAATGACTCACTCCCTTCACAGTTCATGCTGGTATAACACTGAGTATAGAAAACTAAAGGGGTCTACAATTTATATTCAGTATATGTTGATGTGTGTGTGGATGTTTTGGTAGCATTGTAAGGAACAAAAAGCATGTATTATTATGTAATTGTGGACTGAATTAATGAATCATTATATAGCCTATTTAAAATGGCCACAGTGATCTTGGAATTGAGGATGGGTGACCTTTGTTCTATTAGTAACCTGAATGATAAATCAGTTGAGAAATAATATAGTGCATTTCAAAAATACATGAGAGAGTGAGCGATTACATTGTGTTTTTAAAAAACACTGATGCCATTATCACAATATTGATTTATTTTCATACCGTTTTGACACGCATTGCACCTCATATCTTGCTGATCAAAGAAATGATGCAATTGTTGAAAGCGATAACTGCGGCTGAACAGGACCTGTATATTCATTCATGAGACGTTCATTGGGGTGTGAAGGTGACCAGGGTCTTTCGATTACACTCTGCACACCTTAATGGTTTATTGATTAAATACAAAATAATTAAGAGCCACACAGTCAGTGAAATGAATGGACTGGAGTCTATTGGCTTGAGAACAGCTCCCTAGAACAAATTACAAACCAAATGCTCTTCATCTACTTTATTAAGAGTCAGATGCGTTTGAAGTATTTATTTACTCTATACAGTCTCTCACACCAGGGAAATAGATCCCATAAGGTTACAATTTCAAAGAAGCATCATTGACACAATAAACATGGGTTTATTTACAATGCTAGATCATATTAACACATGACACATTGTAACCTACTGTGCTGTAAGGATGCATTCGACACAGGTTACCTTGTGAACAAATATATTTAATTGAGAGGAAAACGCAAAATGAATACAGAATGCCGCAGCATATATCAGCCTCTGTACAACTGCGTGACTTCTGTGCTCCAGGGGAAACCCCAAAACATGGGTCTTAAAGGACCATACCCCCCAGACCATTACAGCATGTATGTTTTTTTTTTTTTTTACAGTCTATGGTATATACACACATACAACATCTGTAGAAGAATCAAATCTTGAAATATATTCAGAGTTTTGCCCTTAGTTTAGTTCTACTCATTGTCAGTATTATCTTTGCTTTGGTAAAGCTGTTCTGTTGGTTATCTCCTGTGGACTGTTTTCAAGTTGGTTTGCCTTTGTTTTTGTTAATAAAGTTACAACGGCTGTTATTTATCCACCTCACCTCTTCCTTGCCTTCGCCTTGCCTGCACGTGACTGTGTATTTATATATACGCATGTATAAATTTAGCCCAGTAATAATAAAAGTACATTTTCCATTACATGAAAAAACCCCACCCCAAGACAAAAAACAAGAAAAAACAAACAAACTGTGATTTGTTAGTCAGACGGTCACTTCCTGCCTAAGTGGGTGATTATTAACATGTGTGTTGCTAAAGGAAAGTCTTTGTCGTGGTTTGCAAAGTGGAAGTGAAAGAGTCTCTGTGTGTGTAATTAGGTCATAATGTCAAGAAGTGTAGTTCTCTTTCCACCTCCTTTTGTGTTCAGGAACACAGACTTCTTTTAAGGCAAGACACTACAGGCAAACCTTTTTTCTTTTCTTTTTTCTGTTCACTGCAGATTTTTCTTTCATATCTTCGAGACTATCAATCAATTAATCAACATTTATTTATTGAGCACATTTAAAAACAACACAAGTTGACCAAAGTGCTTTACATGTCTAAAAATTACTCAAACACACAACAACAACAACAACATCACTGATCAGTGTACCTATAGGGCAGGGTTTCTCAAACTCGGTCCTGGAGGGCCACTGTCCTGCACAGTTTAGCTCCAACCCTGATCAAACACACCTGAGCAAGCTAATCAATGTCTTCAGGATCACTAGAAACTCACAGCTAGGTGTGTTTGATCAGGGTTGGAGTTAAACTGTGCAGGACAGTGGCCCTCCAGGACCGAGTTTGAGAAACCCTGCTATAGGGCAATTGTATGCCATAGTGTTTTCAGCATAGATTTAAAAAACAACTAAATAGATTTAAGACTAGTGGAAAAATACACCCAAAATACACATTTTAGGGTTTATTGTATTACACTACATCTATGTGTGGTATCCTATACCTCTTATATTCCCCTACTCCCCCCCCCCCCCCCCCCCCCCCCCCCCACTCACAAGTTCGACCCAATATAAAACAAGTAATAAAAACTCTGAGTGTTTTAGCGCAATTTTCTCACGTCATGGGATCACAACACTAAGAGATAGTAAATCTTTTCCTGGATTTTTTTTTTGTGCGTTCCCGAGATTAGACCTTCCTTAACATAATGCCGAAAGCCCGAAGTCTCTAGGTGGTCTGGTTGAGGAGGAGATAGAAGTGCAAGATTGGTGCGCACAGACAGAACAGAAATCATGAGTTAACAATCGCAATTTTGTCCGGTGGAAAATTGCGCTAAAAATTAAGAGCTTGGCATAATTAGAAAGATGTATATTCATAAATATATATAACAAAAATAAAAAACACAATATCTTGATTTTCAATTATTTTAGCCTTATTTTAATGCTGGTTTTGTCTCATTTAAAATATTTTTGGCCCCCTTGGAAGTTAGTTGAGTCAGCCTAGTGGGCCCCGGGCCCCGGGCCCCTGGTTGACAACAGCTGCTTTATGAAGCAGTGGTGATTTCATGATCAGATGCAGTTAACTCAACCTAACTCATGTGTCTAAGTAGTTGTCCACATAATCATGCAATAGGGTGGATGGAGATCAAAATGAGGAGAGTTAGAGTGGTTTCAAGTGTTTACAAGGATTCTGGTCTGCTGGAACCAACAGTTAGTTGTGTGTGTGCCTGTGCTCAAACTGGGGACAGTGATTCTTTGCAGTGACTTTAAGCATGAGGAAAATGAATCATCTCCCTCTCTCTCTCTCTCTAAACACTCTCTCTCTAAGAGACGTAATGGAGGGTGCATTCCATCAGTTTGCTCTCTCGTTGATTACACCTCTCTGAAAAGGAAGCTGAGAAATGACATGGGAGTGAAGGAGAGTGAAGTCTGCAAGAAAATTGGAAGGAAAGGATGAAGGAATGCCAGAAGAGATGCATAATTTTTCTGTGGTCTCAACAAATTGTATTTTATTTCTCTTACAAGCATTCACAACCAACAGTTGATGTATTGCTAACTACATAAATATTAGGGATACAATTTCAATAATTCTTTTTTTATTTCCCTATTTGGATTACCTTTGTCGTCGTCAAAAGTTAATTTTTAAAAATGTTCTTATTCTAATATTATATTCTTATTATACTCTTAAATGTAATCTTAGCAAATCTCAAAATGAATTTTGTAATGTACATTTCTGATGTTGTGATTATTAAATTCACTTGCAGCATTTAAAATTCAAACTGATTGTAGTTTTTAGTGCACTCACAAAAATGATATGTTGGCTTTAATTAACTTTTTTTATGTCAACAGGTTCCACATAACTGGGTTACATTAAACAAACATAATTTGTTCATGTAACTTCAACATCATGGAATGAAGTCATTTTAAGCGACCCATTTAGGTGACCCAAATTTTAAAGACTTCCTGACATGATTCAGGTATTCATATTTATATATTCATTCATCCATTAAGATTTTATTTAATTTAGTGGCACACAATTGAATTGATAGACTACTAGCTATATAGCCACATTCACGATTAAAGTCAAGAGGGGATCGTGCCTCATCCCGTATCCTTGAGATCCTTGTCCTCTTTATATGAGTTTAAATTTAAGTTAAAGTTGTATCTTTTTTACCGGGCATTTCACTAAATCTCAATTATGGTTTTATTACATTGTGTCAATGGTATTTTGCTCTTCCTTTCATGTTTCCTGACTTTTGTTTTGTAAAGCACAGTGGTCAACTTTTGTTGTGCTTATTTGTGCTATATAAATCAGTCCACAGCAAAATGCTCCACTCTTTAACCCACTGTAATTTTAATGTTTCTAATAATTCCAATGTAATTGGAATAAGTTTCAATGTAATTGTACATTAATTACAATGTAATTGTAAGTTTCAGTTAATGCAACACAAATCATTCATGTAATCCAACACAAACGGATTAAGAAAACTTAAATTGTACATAAAGCAGATTGAACACAATCAAATTAAGTTAGGACAAAGTGTATAGCAATTGTGTTGCTTAAGCTCATTTTAATCAAGCAAGTTGAACAAGCAGCAAAAATAAAAAAATTCAGTTGCTTTTCAGCAATAAAGCATTGAATTTTAATATCATCCATTCATTAGTTGTCAGCCATTACATTCACAATAACACAATAACACATTTTTCAAGTCAAACTTTTAATGTTGGTCAATGCTGTCTTTTTTCCTATGAGCTTATTTTATTACAGCATAGAATATATTTTTATATTTACATAGGAGAATAACAGAAAAATGTAAGTCACAAGGGTTTATGGACAGATAACAATCCTTTAGTTTCCAACAACTTTCAGAAAGCATAGAAAAACACATTCAGATGAGAACAGTTTTTCCTCCCAACCATAGAGCTTTTATATCAAACCAATATAACACCTTGTTCAACCCAGACAGTGTTGGACTTCAGCTTCTATTGTCTTTGTCTTGTTCTTTCACTTTTCCTTCAATCCATTAAATTTAATCTCTTCACAGTCCATCAAAAGGCTCAATTCAACTCTAAATTTGAAAGTCCCCACTGTTTGAAAGCATGATGTGCACTTTACTGTCAGTTACCATAGAAACCAGGTGATTCAAATGGAAACTGTGGATTGGGTTTGAAAACCAAAACTGATTGGATATGTTTTGATTTTGCTGACATTGTGCAGTAAGGTGGTGTGTGCATCTGTTTCGTCCTGCTCCATGGTGGGACTGTAGTTTTATTTTGGTTGGCTGCTTGTTGTTGGTTGATCAGAGCGTCAAAGTAGAGAAAAGTGAAGCTCTAAGTGTGTTTATAAGAGCATCCATCAAGTGCTGAAAGCAATAAATAAGCAAACAAAAAAAAACCAGCTACGATATTCTACCACGATCCAAAAGCATTCAAATATTTATCCTCAAAAGATACCTGAGGCAAGACCAAAAGCAGTATGAAAAGTAAATAATTATAATAATTGTTAGTATACACAGAGCTTTAGATTTGCCCAATTTTGATTTATCCAGTTTTAGTAATACAATATAAAGTTAACCACAACCTCTTTATTGTTTAATCTACATTTTAACATGGACATCTGAAGTAATTTTTATACTACTCTGATTTTAAGGGGCTTTTTCTGCAAAGGCAAGAATAAATCTTTTTCCCTTGGACATCTCAGAAAGTTCTTGATGAGCTCTGATAAGGTTGATAGCCAAGCAATAACAATTTCAGAATGCATTGTTTAAGAGTAGGCCCACCCACAATATTAAGATTACAAATTAATCACGGTAGGCAGACCTCAACAAAATGATCAGATTCTGATTTATGACAGCGTTGACAGCATGGTGATTATAGCAGTTGTGACAAATATCATTTTCAGCAGCTCAATTTAAAACTGTTGTCACTGTGGTCATTAAACACAGACAAAGCAGCGGCACACATGCAGCGGTTGAGCAGGGGGAGCCCTTTATGGATGTGTGGGGATAGTCTTTGTAATCGACACACTCTTCAGCTTATCTTGCTGTCCTTGAGGTGGGAGTTTTGAGGAAACCCTGCCATACCGACTCCAGGCGAATTAGGCTGTGTTGATAGGGCTTACATTGAATGCATAGTTTAATTGATGACCACCAACAGGTCAGCATGTGGAAAGTTTGGCACAGACCACTCAGCAGGAGGAGCCGGAGGTGTCATTCTGCTACTGACACATTTGATGGGTCGGGAAAATATAGCCCTGGCCTATTTATTTATTTGGCTAATTTAAACTCACTGACATTAACAAAACTTGAAATGAAATTGACTAACTGTGCTTACAATATGTGTATCTACCTTTTTTGTATGTATTATATTTTGTCTGCTGTGGCATTGGCATTTTCTAAAGGCAGTGCTTTAAATTTGAATGAGACAAAATCAATTGTACAAAAACTTTATAGTTTTATTTTGTAAAATTATACAAACTTAAAAAACAACAACATTGGGAAATTTTATGTTAGACCTTATAGTCTGGTCAGTAACCACTACGGCGGAGAATTCAACATATATTTCTTTAACTGACACTTAAGAATTGAATATGACTAATAAACACTAACCAAACATGCAACGTTACCACAAGACGAAACACTGAGGAGAACTAAGGGCTTAAATACACAAGCTGAGGTAAATGAGGTAACTAAATAGAAAAGGTGAACGAAATCAGTAACTAAAGGGAAACAAACTGGCACAAACTAGGGCTGAAACTAGACCTTTTGTCATGCCCAATATTCCAACCTGCAGATACCCACTTGGGAAACTACAGTAGATCAACTTACAATGATAGGGAACACAGGAAAATAGGAAAAACAGAACCAAAACACAATGAAACTAACAGATAAACACACGTTACATTATACTCCCCCGGGGCTTGGGGTGGGAGCTCTGGAGGAGGATACAGAGCAAGCGAAGTGCAAGAAACCAGGGGAGATGACAGAGAGGGAGTGACCAGGGTGGGAATGATGGTGGGAGACATAGCGACGTCTGATCAAGGCGGAGCCGGAGGGACGAGGGGAACTCGGTGGAGCCGACAGGTCAGAAAATCTGAGCTTAAGTGCAGAGTGATGTCATCAAAATCACTGAAAAATTGAAGACCGCAAGTACGTCTTTTAGTAGGGATACGGCTCTTCCGGTTAGCTTTTTACAATGGCGGAGTCCGATAGATACCGCTGGACCAAATCTCTCCGCAACCTGCCTGAAGTCACATATGACGATGTGGTTCGGATGGTAAATGAAAACTCTCAAGTGGAAACTTGAGGTATGGCTGTCTACGTCCTGATGCAGAGCAACCCGGTACACTACAACAACAGCTGCGGGTGTAGCCTGCCATTGTTGTTATAGCTCTAGCCGTTCGCCAGTAAGGTAAACGTTTCTATGGTAACAGCGAGTTGGACCAATCAGCAGACGTTGCTGCTACGCTTAGGATTGTGGGTAGTGTAGTTTTTTTTTTCATAAGATCGCAGATAAAACATGTTTTTCTTAAAACAAGGTTGATTTCATACGAACTTATAGCTTCTACAGGAGCAAAAACCTTCGTTTCACAACCTCATAGTTTGTGGTCAGTCTACCTCGGATGGTTTAGACATTATGGCTGATAATCTAAATCCTTATCGAGAAATACTGTTGACCGGAAGTTCTGAATCCCTACTCCGCGTTCCGGAAGCAGGAAGTGTGACATAGGCCTATAGACGGAAGTGAGAGACTGTAAGATTTGAATGCTTATATCCCCTAAATGTGAATTTTATCATTGTTTTGGAGCAAACTACATTTTCAAAAGCCAAAAAACTAAAATTTTGATTTCATGGGGACTTTAATGGCCAATTAATGGCAGAAATAGTAAATACATTTTTAAGTAGGCCTATATAATACACATAATTTTTGATTATTTATTATGTAGCCTACATAATGTGTATTTTTGTATTATTTTAAATTTTAAATTTTAAATCTGCGGGAACCCGTCATTGCCTTTCTTTGATGACATTGCAGGGCATTTCAAATACATGATTATTGTTAGCAAAGTCCACTTCAATGATATCCAATGCTCAGGGAGTAGGGAGCAGTGAACACTGCATAGGGACCCTGTCAATCGGAACGGACCTTAGGTCATCTTACAATGACACGAAACACAGGCAAACAGGAACAGAAAAAAACAGAACCAAAACACAATGAAACTAAACAGACATTGAAATACATGTTACATTGTCAGAGTAGCACTATGTTTCATTTTTGACCAGAATGAAAACAAGGCTGTGAGGGATAGAAGTACAATCAATGGATTTTCTGTTGTTTAAAAACATGCCAAAATTTCAAATGACAAAACATCTTCCCAAAACACTATCAACAGACAAACAATTATTTTGAGTTGTGAGTTACAGTTAAAGTTTGTAAAATTATTACGTTATTCATATACAATGCATGCCATTGTAAAGACTGTAAGTCTATACCTCACAGCCTTATTTTCATCTGTGTAAAATTCAATATGGCATCTATCCTGACTAATGTCTTTTTTTATTATTATTAAGAAAACGGGTAGGCTAAGAGTTAAAATGGACAGTCTGTGTAAAAACTAAACTCACCCACTTGGATATGACCGTTTTTAGTCAAACCTAATTGAAATGAACTTGATACTTCCTTGTTTTAGTGATCACTTAACCCATATTACCTGCGACAAGTAGCCTATACCTAAACCTTCACGTGCTCACGAAATTGTTTTACCAGTTGCTGCATTGGAGGTTGCACATGAATGATCTGTCAAATCGGTAATACATAAAATATGTAGGTTGCCTATTAATGTTTTTTACATTGAGGACAGTGAATAAATTTGGGCGGGAGCAGACTCCGTCTCTACACAATGGTCCCCGTCCCCGACCACATAACGTCAAGCGAGGAAAGGCAGCATCATTGGTCCAAAAGAGTAGGTCAGGTGATTAATAATAAAGTCGAACACTTGTTTAAAACGTGAGATTTCGATATAACCAGGTTTTATATTATAGTACCTTAATCAAATTTTAGCTTGTTGTATAATTATAAAAGTCCAGAAACATCAAGCGGGTCTGGCTGGAAAAATTAAACTGGACAAAAACAGGGAAAGGGGAGTTCTGCCTCATTTCAAAAGACCACCACCACACACCACTACTCTGTAGCTACAATATTGTGTGATAGTTTTTAAGAAAGAAGAGAAGTCTGGAAAGTTCCCCCTGAAGAAGAGAGCTTTCACGCGCGCCGCCGTTAGTGTGAATGACACGCGCTTTGGAGAGCCGTTGGTTTGTGACGCACGGGTGAGACCGTTGAGCTGCGCGAGCCGCGAGGTGCTCACTGCTCAGTGTCGGTTCAGCTCAGCTCGGGAACACCGGAGAGCGAGAAGTACGGTAGTAATGTTGGGCTTAGAGGACCACGGAGAGACTCGCAAACGCAACGGTACGGGTAAGCACCCCTTTCATTCATTCGCTATACTTTCATTATGCCTCTCAGTTTAGATTGAAACGGCAGGTGTGGGACCAAACCGAAAGGAGGATAAGTTTGGATGCGCGAGTGACATGCTGTCTGACGAACTCATCAATCATATTTGTGTTATCAAATACAGACTAACTTGTATCGCAAGAATGTAGAAACAATGTATAAAAAGTACAACTGCAGAGGGAATTATTTTGTGAATAAATCGATTTTTTTTTGTCGTTCCTTCGCCGAGCTTGTGATAAAGAATTGCCATGTTTACTCTGTCAAAACAGGCAATATTCCTCTGGCATCCTGCAAATGGATGAAACTTCGTGTGAATGCTCACACAATCTCATTGCTTCAGACAAGCAGTATTACCCCTTCATGATGAATGTGCCTTGACATTTATCACATTTTTCAGTTCGTTGATTTTAGTACCAGCACATTAAGGGGAAATAAGAGGAGGGTCTTGCTTTCTCCATCATAACTTATAATTTTAGAAAAAATAAAACCTGTATTTTAATATATTTTTTTATACTGTAGTTTATCAAATTTGAACTCTATGAGTTGACTTTTGGCTTTTGTGTTTCATATCTTAAAAATTACAACATATCGCATCTCATCAGGCAGAAAGCAAAGCTGGGCACTTCCAGTAAATGTGTTGAAAATGGGTGTTGCACAACTTGTCCTGATGTGCTACGACCATAGTTGAGAGACTAACCCACCTCAAACCAAAACATGACAAGGATACGTATAGTGCGGGTTGGTCATTCACTGATGGAGTCTGACTCTCATTGCTTGCATGTTTTCTTTCTTTACTTGGGATGAATCGTCTAGGAGCAAAAACATTCAGTCGGAAGGATTTAAATGCGATCACCTTTTTCTGATTTGCTTATGTCCACTTTGGAATGTGTATTTGGTTGGTGCATGTGCTCTCTCTGTCTTCGCTTTTGATTATATTTTGGTGAATTAGTTTGGATTAGAAATGTTAATTTCTATGGAGATGCCGATGTCTTCATTCATCCCCTTTCAAATCATTAATTCACTTATATCTTTAATCATAATTTGAAATTGCTGAACACCCTTTTTCCACATTTCACAGTGGGAGAGTGAAAGCATCGTATAGCAGGTGTGCGGATCAGAGATCTCTTGAGTCAACATGAGAGATGATGCATAGAATCAGCCAGTTGAGTTTATTTGTCCACTCTGAAGGGTTAGACCATTTTAAAAGGTTTTCAATACCTTACTTATTTAACATTGCTATTTCACTCTTTAAGCATGAAACGTGCGAAGGTGGGTTCCAGTGTCTGTCACGGACATATTGAACATAAAAAGCTGTTACTTATCAGGAAGTAAACTGCTCACAATTTAAAGCAGTGCTTGGGATTTTTCAAGCACAGACATTTTGAGGAACACAATAACTCTAAATAACATAATACACCTCTTCTCCTCGAGCTGCCTGACTCCAAGTGAATGGCCACATTTTGATCTAAGAGAGAAAGTGCTTCATTCTGTAGGCTCAAGGCCTTTGCTTCAGGGTGAACACAAAGAAGATGATTTAAGGTTCTTTGCTCAGCATTAAAGGGGCCTTGAACTGCATTGTTTTATAATGTTTCCTGTGGTGCATTTATAATGTTAGTATGATTTTTACATCAAAAATTGTCATGAACTAAAAATAAATTGCATTTTTCCTAACCTGATTTTATCCTCTGATTTGAATACTCTGTGAGACTTCAGTGTAAATGCCCACTGCTGTGATTGGCTGATAACTTTGCATATGAAATAAGTATTAGGCTACAAGTGGAACCCTCTCGAAAACTTTTAGCACGCTTTTACTATTACAGCTCTCAGGGTTTACTAATTGAGTAGTGTTGATTTATGTGATTTAAGTGTTGAAAGTGTTGAAGTGTTGATCTATGACATTAAATATTGTGACTAAGAATAAACTAAGAGTGCAAACACAATGTAAATAAGAGGTTCGTTGATTATTATGGGAGTTTTGACGCGAGTCCAGAACTCAGTCACTGATAAACACGCACTGTTTGATTGACAGCTCCAGCGATTGCAGAGGGAGTGTACTTTGATCTCTTTCTATATTTCACGAGTTCACACTTACATACAATTTGAGGGGGTAAAGTTTAATGCGTATTTGGCGTGCTGTCCGGGGGGAGGGCTCCAAGCTCGGAGTTCGGCCCGAACCCAGAGTACTCCCCCCGTATGTAAGTGTTTAGGACTAGAAGCGTGGAGAAGGGGTGGTGGGGGGATGCTCCAAAACTGTCAATGGATTGAGGTGAGACTGCTGAATGTATATACACCTCTTACCATTGATTGCTGAGTGCTCTCCACTTGTCTTAATTATCTGATTCTGAACTTGCTCGTCCCGAACTTTGTTAATAAAACATCATGTAATTTAATCGCAGTTTAAATAACAGATTATTTCCATCTTACTAAGAGAAACAATGTGAAGATCGTTCACATTAGACCATAAGTCACTCACTGGTTTGATTTACTGACACATAGACAAAGATCATCTGACTGTACATGAATCATTACATATCAGAAATCACTGGTCACAGATCAGGCATTTGAATTAACAATTGCTTACATGTTGTGGCATTACTGTCGAGTCTATATCGTAAAAGTCTGTTTGCAAAGTCTGTGCCGAAATTGCGACTGTTTTACCAAAGAATC
Organism: Squalius cephalus; assembly: GCF_949319135.1. Classification (NCBI taxonomy): domain Eukaryota; kingdom Metazoa; phylum Chordata; class Actinopteri; order Cypriniformes; family Leuciscidae; genus Squalius; species Squalius cephalus. Next base: position 42,942,926 of record NC_137122.1, on the reverse strand, counting down.
CACCGTGAAATGTACCGCATACAAATAAATAATGCTCAACTGAGACATTCACATTGTTGAAAATAAATAAAATAACCACATTCCTAGTATTAGGATCTTTTGGAAGTTAATGTTATTTGTGATCCATCCTGTATAGCTCTCCTCTCGTCATCTCAACACGCCAGTGGGCGGGGCCAAAGTTGCGACGATAAAGGCATGATTTTCTTCTGCAAAGGCGGTCTTTCACTACCTTATTACAGTACATCATAAAGAGGCACATTCCAGGACGAGTCAATCGCTGGGCTTGGTAACAATAAAAGTTGTTTTTGGACCAACAAGGAAGTTTTCAGTTCTGAAACTTAGCCTACAGGATATTCTTATAGTACAATTACCCCTTATATGTAAAAAAGCTTAAGGAAAATTTGATTTCTCAGTTCATGACCCCTTTAAATTGGAGCATATAAACTCAAATAATCATTGTGCAGTTTACTCTTGAGGTTTCATTATATCGATTCTTTAAGTTTTATTTAACAAACCACTTTCCTACTCCAAGGCGAGCTATGTTTGTCTTGACGTTTACTGGATGTTGATAAACTTCTTGTTATCTGAACAGCCGCTGCGGCCGGCGGCGCAAACAAATAAATCACACCGGGAAGAAATGCGCTCAGCTGGGGCTAGATGATGTTTATGCATTGCCCTTTCTGCAGCGATTGTGACTATGCACCTTGCTTTCTCCTCTTCTGTAGATTCAGTCTTGCAACTGGTCTCAGTTATAAAATTAGAACAGAACTGATTTATGAATACAAATATGATTTTTAATTTGTTGGCAAGGGGTTGTAAAAGTCCAGTTTCAAATAAGTATACAGACCACACAAGAAGTGAGTATGCCAGCTATCAGGATATAGCGTGAAGAGGCAGTTGATTCTGTTGGCAGGACAGGCGTGTGGAAAGGCTGGATTTTCTCGCATTCTCCTCCAATCAGTGTATAATATTGGAGATCTGATAACAGTCTCCTATATTTTGGCAGTATATCAGTGATATGCTTATTTATGTTTTGACATTCTGCCTGGGTCTCTTTTTAAAGGATTTAAAGATGCGGTAGATCGGTCTCATCTTTTTTCAAGTAAAACTGAAAGGTATCGAGAAATATTACAGTCTGAAGTTCTGAACTGATCGTTCTCTTACTTGCCGGGACAGTAATTCACCACACATTTTCGTGGCCTTCACATCTACAACAGCTGTTTGGTTGATTGTTTAGAGAAAACATAAAACTTCTGCACATTTAATAGAAAAATGGAACCAGTGCCATACAGTATAATGCTTTCCATTGTTTTATTTTTAGGTATAATACAGAGAATTGCTTTAATGGTGCATTTCTGAGAAACACTGTTGATATTTGAAATCAACCCAAACAAACATACCCCTCCTTCATTTCTCCACCCCCCAAATGAACAGACCTACGCAAGTGCGTGTCTTTTTATCGTAGCTGAAATGAAGCAAAATAATGCTGTCGAAAAATGTACAAACGAACAACAAAGAAGAGCAAGAAATGAACATACAGTACACAAGAGTAGCCTATATTCAAGCAAGAGTTCATTGTTAGTCACCAGCAGCACATTAACTCCAGACAAACACTGAGTACGTTTACATGCACTTTCTTAACCCGATTATGCTTAATAAGCCAACAAAGCATGCACATGGTAAACGCATTAACCTTTTTTTACTTTATCGGAGGAAGGTCATTAGCAGCTTTATGCATAAACCGATCGCCCCTTATGCTGATTTCACCTAGCATATAAATGCATCAACCTGCTTTCTCTTGGCTTATTGAAGTGCACATGTGTGATATGTGTGACAGCAAAGCGTCCTTACTGTGAATTTAAGGGCATCCAGACAGAGCGAGTGTTTTGCAGTAAGGGTGGAGGAAATGTATTGCAAACTCACTCTTTCTTGACCCAAAAAATTATGAGTGCTCATCACGTGCAGCAGAAGAAGTGGTACAGTCAAAATGCTGCATCTGTAACTGCATGAGAGGATAATATATGAGCCTTAAGTTTCCTGCTGACATGTTGCAATAGTTTTCTTCGGTTTAATGCTTTATTTAACATCACAACTGACATTACATAAATGATCATTTCAAAATACCGAGTCAGAGGCGCAGATTATTAAGCTTTGAAGTCACTACCGGGAAATAACCTGATTTATTAGTAAAGTCTTGTAAACGCATTTTACTTGCCTTGTCGGGTTATTGGTTTGCATGTAAACCCAAACAACAGGTTATTTCAATAAGCTGATTTTTGTGAGTGTACTGGTGTGTATGGAAACATGCTCAATGACACTCAATACGGTCCTGTTACTATACAACAACAGCATATCTTGGTTCTGTGAAACAGCAAAATCTGTGTTTCTCACGTATGAAGCAGAAACAACGCAACCGTACGTATAACGTATAAGTACTGTTTTGTTTTTTTTACTATTTTTATTAGCCTTTTGATTGAGCGAAGACTAATAAACCAGTTTACACCAGTTATTTGAGTCCAACATCTACTCTGGGAAAGATGCCAGTATAACTGAATGCAGTATTTACCTTCTCAGTAGGTACAAAAATGGTGTTGAATGTGATTTCTATCAATGAACTGCTCTTTCTGAACCCATTCAACTTCTGATTACAGTGCAGTTCCTTTGTCGGGTGTTGTTTTCGGGAAATGTGGGAAAAACAGTGAGACAGAGTTTTGACGTGTAGCCTAAACAAACAAAAGGAGGGCTGTTTACATTTATCTTTCTATTTTTCCATATGTTAATAAGATAAATTAATAAACCGTTCAAAAGGCAAAAAAGCTTCAAGAGCTTAGTGTAATGATGTGGTTTGATATAATATTTCACATTAAATTTATTTTTCATTAATCCAATAACATTCACGATTCTTCTGAAAAGGTCAATTTAAATGGTTATATTCTACAAACAGGACTCATGTTGATCGAGAGTGAATGCAAATTTGCCAAGCTACATTATGATTGATCAGTGAGTGAATAGTAAAATTTCTGGTATAGAATTCATTTCTGGTTGAATTAACACGTAAGCTTCCATTTCTACTTGCACGCATGAGAGACTGTAAGAACTTTAATTATAGACAGAAAGTAGTATATGTGTGTGTGTGTTTAGTTGTGTGGATCTGTTTCTAAGCTTTGAAGGGCATGAGGGTGATGACACCTGTCGGGTAATATCTGCACTGGAATGTAAACTGTTGGGCTGAATGCTTTGCTCTCAAATATAGGATTTTCTCTCTGTGTCATTTCACTCTTCTCAGCTCATCACTCTCTCTTAATCATTCATGACCTCTTCAATCATTCTATTTTCATGGCAGTGAGGGCGCTGGTGATGGAGAGAGATGAAAGGTGAGAAACAAAGAGAGAAAATTCATTATTTGCAATACAAATTTAGATTTAGAGTACACAATAGCAACACACATTACAGTTGTACATTTACTTGTATGTTTAGTCATTTAGCAGATGCAACCAACAAATTAAGTATAACACAACAATATGTGTAGTACACAATGCCAAGTTCCAAGTATGAGAGTAGTACACAAGCTTGAGCAGAAGGGAAATGCTGAAAATAGAGAAAGGAAGAAGTTTTTTTTTTTTTTTTTCATTTATTAATTTATTTTAAAAATGTCTATGAGACTATGACTCTTTCAATATTGTTCTGTTTAACCATCGATCCACCTTGTGAAATATGGAAAACAAAATACTTTTGAACTTTTAGAGTTAGAGTTTCAGTGCACTATACAGACATACTTTAAAGGGATAGTTCACTTTGAAATTAAATGTTGTTTTAGCTTACCTCAAGGGCATCCAAGATGTAGGTGTCTTTGTTTCCGCAGTAGTTTCAATTTTGATATTTTTAGGTCAAACCGTTCTTGTCTGCCAGTCATATAATGCAGGTCTGTGGTCACTGTCTCAAAGAGCATGCACAGAGTCCAAATTAAAACAATTCCCCATCGTCCAAATTAAACAATTCCCCATCGTAAGTACACATTGATGGCCTCAGACACGAAACGAGCGGTTTGTGTGAGAAAACCTCTATAAGAGGTTTATACCTCTTATAACACAGCCACGTCCAAGTGATCTGAGGGCGCGCGCGCATCCTGGTGTGTGACGTGTGCGCAGACTGGTGCATAGATATATACACTAGATGTCGCCTTAAAGACATTCATTCCAATGAACTGCCGTAGACAAGGCGACATCTAGTGTATATATCTATGCACCAGTCTGCGCACACGTCACACACCAGGATGCGCTCGCGCCCTCAGATCACTTGGACGTGGCTGTGTTATAAGAGGTATAAACGATATAAATACTGTTCGTTTTCTCACACAAACCGCTCGTTTCGTGTCTTAGGCCATCAATGTGTACTTACGATGGGGAATTGTTTTAATTTGGACTCTGTGCATGCTCTTTGAGACAGTGACCACAGACCTGCATTATATGACTGGCAGACAAGAACGGTTTGACCTAAAAATATCAAAATTGAAACTACTGCGGAAACAAAGACACCTACATCTTGGATGCCCTTGAGGTAAGCTAAAACATACCAACATTTTATTTCAAAGTGAACTATCCCTTTAACATATTAAACAATTGTATGTTCAATAGCCAGAATAGGCTATTTAATTCTAAAAGCCAGAAAGAGGGTTTAAAATGGTCTGGACAGTTTTTGGTGTTAGATGGATTTCTAGGAGGAAAGAATCTGAACACTCCAGAAGTATAAAACATGGACCCTTTAAAAGGGTCAAACTCTTCTTTATATTTTACAATTACTATCTCTGCTTTCCTACAACATTTCAAATAGCATCAATAAATCAACTCAGCTGTTAGTCAGCTAAACTGAGAAATTTAAGCGGGCAGTTTATTGGACATTCCTTTTTTAAATGAGCTGACAGACATGTGACAATCAGACATGACATGATAAAACAAAAGCGTTGAAAGTTAACCCTCTTCCATGTACTTTGTTTTGTCCTAACCAGCCGCAACAAGCTGTTGGTTTTATTTTTGGTTTTTTTATTTTCTGTAGCTCTACCTACATGCTTTCACATCTCATTAAAAATCCCACTCCAGATAACTGAATATTAAATGTAGGTTAAAAATAGGTACTTGAGCCACGTCATACAGCATATTCTCTTTCAGTGTAGACAGACAAATTGCTTGTCACTGGAACGTAGTTGTGTAATATGTGCACACATGTTATATCTACACCCTACACAGTCCTGGTGGCTTTCATCACTTCAGCAGACAGAGCGGTCAAGTGGGACAACCCCTGTCAGCTCTCTTTCCCCTTTCCCTGTAGCCCCAGCTCTGTTCTTCTCACCCTCTGCTGCACTTTCCCCCTGTGTATAAGTGTGTGTCCTTGTACATATACTATGGTGTATGACAGCTGTCTAGGCCCCAAGGGCACACAACCTGCCCTTTTCTGAAGCGAGCCTCCAGCACCCCTCATCATGCTGTCTGTGCTCCCCGCCGGTGAGTGTTCGACTCTAGGCTGCGGTCAGCGGGAACTGGCCTCTTCGCAGCGGGGGCGAGAGGTCTGGTGGGTTAATGTTACAGCACTGTGACCTCTCTCATTTCTCATCACCTGACAGCCGGTGGCTACCGCTGCCTTTCTCTTTTCAATACTGTACAGGACATGCATACATATGGAGACAGAAATCAAACAGCCTGTATATATTTAAGTGTTCGATGTCTGCACATACAGATTATAGATGAGTTTCAGGAACTGTTTGGATCCTACAAGGGGTCAAACAACTACACACACTCACAAATATCTACTGTGTGATTCTAGTTACTGCTCTTGTTTTTAGTGTTCTACTGGTTTAGGACAGTGATTCTGATTCTCACTGGTTGGTTGTGACCCAAGAATGGGTTTGTTCTGGTAGGGAACTGGTGTCTGGGTACCAGGTGCTTTATTCCATGTGATTAAAAATTCTTTATTATTTCTTATTGTCCTGGTGTAAACATCTAACATTACTATAGTGTAGAAAAATGATCTGCTACTTGATCTGCTGAAATGATCTGGATGGGTATATATATATATATATATATATATATATATATATTTTTTTTTTTTTACAAGATTTTTTTATATGTATTAAATATTCAATTAAATATTGAATATATATATAATGTATAAATGTATAAAAAATATATTATAAAATAAATGGTAACATTTTTGGAAGTGGGTGCCTCACAAGGGTTTCATAATATTTGAGGATGTTTGGCATGAAAAAGTTTGAAAACCCCTACTATATACTGTATCATTAATATAAGGCATAGTTATGATTTACACATGTAAATGACATTTCTACTGTTGTTTTTCATTTACAGAACTGTTAGTTTTTGTGTGTTGTGAATATGTTTTGTGAATTGTTGGGTCTTTGCCGATTATAGTAATTCTAATGTTCAATTTAGCTTTTTATTTATTTTACTTTACTGTGATAAACAGTTTTGGTACTACGCTATGTTACTACAGATGTTTAATGTCAAAACCAGGTCCTGCAATAAAACCATCTGAGAATCACTGGCCTGCTTTTTGCACTGGCTGACAGGGAGCCAACAAACACTCTGTGAACAGAGATGGAGTGTGTACAGGTTGGCATTTTTCTTCCCAGGCACCTTCAACCCTGTCTTAATGTAAATGAGGCCACTGTTTGCCTTTTAGTATATGTGTGTGCGTGCGTGCGTGTGTGTGTGTGTGTGTGTGTGTGTGTGTGTGTGTGTGTGTGTGTGAGTACCAGAAGCTTTTTTTTCCCCTCTCAGAATGAGTGGAGTGTTAAGTAGCCACTCCTTCTCATTAAAGTATTTTCAAGGTGAGCTATGTGTGTGTGGGTCTGTAAATGCCAAGCAGCGTGGCGCAAGTACTGTAGATATCTGGAGAAAAGGGGTTCACCCTTGAGAGATTTCACATCTGAAGCTGAGTTAAATTTCAGAATGGAAAAAGACTCTTTTAACGATTCTCAAGCTGTACTAGGCACTTCCCATTTACCCAAATTTTGTAGTTACATATATTTAGTCGGAAATATTTCTTATTCTTTCTCTCAATTTTTTTCTATTTAGAAAAAATAGATTTTTTCTATTTCTATTTGAACAGCTTAACATTAAACTTTGTTTTGTAGGTTTTTGCACGTCTGCTTTCTAATTTGGTCTTTGTAAACCTAATAGTTTACAGTTTTAATAGTTTTAAAGTCTCCTATTGACTTCCATTGTTAGTCTATTCACCTTCAGAAATGACATCATTGTAATATTTGCATACTGAGTTGCAATTGGTTTTCTTTCTTGAATTTATTTGTCTATTGAATTGGTATTGGTGTTTTATTCGTTTCATCTATTTTATCACCATAGCAATGTTTAAGCGGTAGAGAAGCTGCGTTATGAATTGTTTTTCATGTGCCTCTGAAGTGGCATGACACATTTATTCGTCAGTTTAAATCAGTTTGTGAATGCTGATGATTTGGTTTAACTTTATCCCAACTGCTGTGCAGAAGTAAGTGTAATCATTAGATGTTTAATGAGCTATATTGTTGTGTTGAAAAAAAAAGTGGAGCTAAAAGGCAAGCCTTCATTTTGAACTGTATCAGTCTCTTAGTAGAATGAGGTTTAGAACTACAGCAAAAATGCTTGTGTGTGTGTTTGTGTGTGTGTGAGAGAGAGAGAGAGAGAAATAGACGAAGAGAATGCATCATGGTAAATGAAACTGGCATGAATACCCAGCATCCCTGTGTACTGAGAGAAATGATAGGTGTTAGTCAAGTGCATCAGGCTATAGGATCCAATAGGCTTCTGCAATGGTAAAGAGGCTGTCAAATAAACTTCAGAACCAGCTGTATTAGCATGTTATAGCACTCTCTGATGGCATCAATACTCTTCTGATGTTTTGAGTGTGTGTGTGTGTGTGTGTGTGTGTGTGTGTGTGTGTGTGTGTGTGTGTGTTAGAGGGGGAGAGACAGACAGAAACCATGATTGTAGTAGAGGGAGTTTAGCTGTGTCATGATCAAAGAGCTTCTTGAACCTTCCAATTTGCTGTAGTTTTGTTGCTTCCTTCCATCTTCAGGTCCTCCTGAACCTCCAGACTAACCTCTCTGCCTCTGTAATGGCTTATAGCGAGCGCTGCTCTGATTAAAGCTGAGATTATGGGAGTGATTGTTCTGCACTCACACTAATCCCTTCCCATGCTTTCTCTGAGTGTCACTCACTCATGTGTATTCACTCTTCACACATGCACTGTTTTCACCTGCAAATGGATTTTGTATGCATTTTTAGATATGTGACTAAAACATATCACCAAGGCTGCATTTATTTGATCAAAAATACAGTAAAAACAGTAATATTGTGATATGCTATTACAATTTAAAATATTTGTTTCTATTTGAATATATTTTAAAATGTAATTTATTATTCCTGTGATGGCAAAGCTGAATTTTCAGCATCATTACTCCAGGCCTGTTACTTACTCCAGGTGATCCTTCAGAAATCATTCTATCTGATTTGATTCTCAAGAAACAATTCTGATCAATTTTTTTATTTTTTGTATCATTATAAATGTCTGAACTGTAACTTTTGATCAGTTTAATGCATCCTTTAAAATGATTATTTGTTTAATTTCTTAAAAAATAATAATCTTACTGACGACCCAATATATATATCCCAAGATATGCTTGGATTATTTGAATGCATTCTTTATATCTTTTTTTTTTTCTTCTTCTAAATGCATTGGTGGTGCATCTTGATGTGATATTTTTTGGTAACTGCTATTTAGCTTACTCTGTGTAAAGAAGGTAGCTGCATGCTATTTAGTCTAAGAGTAAATAGCAGTAGATAGGCCTACTGTTTGCACCAAGAACTGCATTAATGCCAAGAAACAGCTTGTTGTTTAATAGTGTCAAATGAGAATAGATGCTATTCACACATATAGTGTAAATAGAAGTGATATGCTATTTTTACTAAGGGCAAATTGTCTGAACAGTAGTGGGCGGAGTTATTAGTGAAAATAGCCTCTGCCAGCATGCTTGACTATGTGCCCTAGTGTCAATGGACACTGCCTATCTTGTTCTCATCATAAACAAACACGTATTATTATTTTAATTATTGGAATCTTGAAATGGATCTTGAAACAACTTTATTTCATCATGCCTTGTCTTTGTTATTGCTGACAAAATCAAAAGGCCTGCATCATTGGAAACAACAAAGAGGCAAAGATCACCTCAAGACCTTGATGTGTTTGCTGTTTATTTGTGGAGGTGCAGCAGTGGGGAACATTAATGAGGCTCTCAAGGACAAAACACACCCCTGCTCCTCCAGGTCTCCCCGTGTGACTCCCGGCCCACTCCCATCTCCACCTCAGGCGGCATGCCTGTGAAGCGGGCTCTGGAGGAGATGGTGACGTCTGGACCGGCTGACTCACACTGAGGAGGCAGACTCTTGACTTTATATCCCCTTATCTCTTATTTTCTCTTCCTCTATCCATCTATTTTTACTTTCCTCTGTGTCTCCATATCTCCTGATCTTTTTTCCTGATGACTTCCTAGCAGGAGAGCACGCAGAGCCGCGTATTTGGGTTTCATGAGAAGGTTTCTATCATTTTTGTATTTCTATTTTTTGCAGGGGTTTAGTGATGTTGGTACATAGCCATGAAGAATCCACAGTGGGTGATTAAAGATTGAGCTGCAACACTGAGTGATTCATACTCTGAGCAGGAGTGCCGCTTTGAATGTTCATATCAGCTCATGAGAGGAGTGGATGAATAGGTACTTGTGTGTGTGTATATGTTTCTGCTTTTGTGGGATGTTACTGGTGCTCTGTGTGTGTGTTTGGTCAGTGAGTGAACTTTCCTTTTACCTGATGATTAAATATTCCCTTTGCCATGTAGCACACACATAGAGCCAACACTTAGAACAAGACCACTCTGTGTGTGTGCTCCTGTATGTGTGTGTTTGTGTTTTAGATGGCGATCTGGGTTTGGTGCGGAGGAGGTATGGGTGCAGGGGATGAGAGGGTGGAATACAGTGGAGCTCTGTACCTACCCAAACACGCATGCACACACACACACACACACACACGCACACACACACACACAGTACATATGCTAAATGAGGACTTACCATATAGATTTTTGTTGGTTTTGTAAAAAGCTAATTATAATTAATAGGGACAAAGTCAAAAACGTAAGTTTAAAAGTAAAAAAATAATTCATTAATGATAATAAATATATTTGTTTTTATTCTAAAATTATAAAACTTTTGTAATATTATAATAAAAAAATATTATTAATGATAAACGTTTTTCATGCTACATCAGTGACAGTTGAATAGTATATAAAATAGTTTAAATAAACTAAATTTAAAATCTTTTCTGTGGGGATGTACGATGTTTTGGTTATCTGCTGATTTTTTTTAAATATATATTTTTATTAGTATTTTGTGGATGTACAATGACCAATTTGGGATTTATTTTGTTCATGATCTTTCTCTTTATTTTTGCATTTAGATTACTTTGCCGTCATCTATATTTGTGCTCAGTTAGTTAAACACAATAATAAATGAATAACACTTGTAAATGTATTCTTTTATAAATCTTGTTGTGGCAAGTCTCTTACGCAGGTGATGATTGTTTAATGAATATTTTTGCCACAACAATCTCAAAATGAATTGGCCTATATAGAACTCCTACTGTACTTTATAATGTTGTGATGTGTATGTGATTGATTTAATTTGTGCATGTCACTTACATCATCATGGGTTGGATGATCATTATTTCTACAAGTTGACTTAAATCATGTTACGGGCCTCTTTACTGGCATTTGGCGAATGCTTTATTTTTTTTAAACCCTGGGATGTTTTATCAGATTTAGCTTACTTCAAGAAACAGCTCTTTCCTTAAAGATCTACGAAAACACACTCATCTTATGTTTGTTAGTTTTTCTTAGTTGTATTCCTCTAGTGTTCCAGTGTCATACAAAATGCACTGCTTGTGACACATTTTTATCTTTTCTACTTTCTCTCTCCATCCTTTTCTTTCTCACTCATTCTTTCCATCAGTGTATAAATAGCATCAGAATGGCCTATTAAATGCTCTTTTAATTATTCTTTCTGCTTGTCTTTGACCTTGGCACACATTATCTCCTTCAGTTAATTGTGACGTGTAATTCACTCCAAACACAGCTGATGGAAAGATGGCACAAAGTCTCAGCTCTGGCCTCCATTATGTTGTTAACTGCGGATGACACAGCACACTACGGTGTTATAATCTGCACAAAGTGAAACAGCTATTGCCAGATTGCTACTTTTGTCAGTTTGACAGCGAGGATGGTGTAGAATAGCTGTAACCTCCAGAGACTCCTCCAGCCCTCCATCCTATGCTCTATGCTTTGACTGTCTTTCTGTGTGCTTGTCTCATTTGTCCTCTCTCTCTCTCTTTTTAAATGTTCTCTTTAACCTGGCCAAGTGAGACACTTTCGCTTTTTACCCCCCACCGATTTCCCTGAAGGGGAATATCTCACAGACGTGTGCATACACACACACACACACACACACACAGAGAGAGAGAGAGAGAGAGAGCTCCTGTACCATTTCTCATTACTGACATTGTTGCTGCAGGTTTAAAACCATGCCAGGCATAGCTGTGACCTGTACACACATACAAAGTGAAAGTACCTGCAAAGTGTCCTCTTGGGCAGGAGGAAGTGTGTGTGATTATAAGTGTTCATCGCGTTTATATGGGTTTGCTTTAAACCATCACACATGCAGTCTGTCTGTCTATCTGTCTGACTGTCTGTCTGTCAGCCTGTCTGAAATCTGTCTGAATCTATCTGTCTGTCACAGTTTTTTTTATAAATCTGCATAATATACATGTCTCTCCTCACAGTTTTATCTGTAGTGCAATTTTGTTTCCTCTGCAGTACCACATTGCCAGCATCACCTCTCTCTGTGTAATGTATTTGTGTGTGTTTTGTGTCTGTGTAAATGGCACTGATGAATATCTAATGTGTGAAAGAGCATGTAAACACATGCTGAGAGGATGCCAGCATGTGAAACGGACAAACATTATTCAGGGTTATAAGGATTCACCCTCAGTGTGTGTGTGTGTGTCACAAATATAGGTTCATTAAAATATTTTGAGGTGCTCAGTGTTGCGGAAAATGCAAGCAGGTGGGCAGACGTGACAAGTATGTGTTGTTTTGTATGTGTGTGTCAGGGTGACTTGTGTCTCCTCATCGAGCACATGTCTCATCCTGACACCTGTTTGCTCCTAAACTGTTTTGGGTTGCCACGGCTCCTCTGGGGAGTCTGCTCGCTACCAAAGCGGTTAACCGCCACAGGAATGTGGAGAACCCTGTCCCTCTGCTCTCAGCAGACAATTATTTACCCCTTTTTTCCTCCTGTTTCCTCTAATTGATTTCGTTCACTTTTACCCTTTCTTGTAATGTGGAAAGTGTACAACATAATGTGTGTGTGTGTGTATATTGGATGGTTAGAGAGTGTAACGGCAATTACTTTTGCCCTCTGGGTCCAAGTAACACCCCACAGTTAGATAGATTGATAGATAGACGGATGGACTGATAGTTGATAGATACATGACTGGATGTATGTATGGATGGATGGATGGATAGATGGCTTGATGAAGCTGTACTGAAGTAAAGAGAGAGCTCCCCATATTCAGCCTGTCAGCTGGTGAGCTTAACACAGAACAAGCCAGGTTTATACCCTATAACCCCTTCAGAACCTTCTCACACACATTTCAGTGGGTGTTTTTAGTTTTCATGTAATTTTTTCAGAATGAACTCCTGGTATACCACTCACAATCACATCTCTGTATTTGAGTGAGTTTTGTGTAAATGTGTGCAGCCTCACATGAGTGCTTAAATGGGTTTAAATGCATTCAGCTTTGTTTCTTGGTTTTGTTTGGATATTTATTTCTGCATTGTACAGGCTGTGGCTTATGTGACCCAACCCCCCGGAATAACAATCACATTCAAATCGACACCTTTAAATGTTTCTAAGCTGACATGAGAGTGAATTCTGTGATACCTAATGCCATCTAAAGATCCGTATGTTGGCATGCAGTGTTTGTTTAATAGGTCTTAAATGTACATAAAATAAACAGGCTATTTAAGAGATGACAGGGGTTCATGATGGGGTGCGATGATCAAATGGCACTGCGGTTAACCCATGCCTAGAAATGTGGTCGTCATTCCTGGAATGTGTGTTAGCTCTCTGAGCTTTAAGCCACGCTGCATCCATAAAGGCTTTAAATAAAGTTTATTCGAAATATGCCATACAGGATAACTGCAAACAGGAAGATCAACAACCATGCCTTTATCGCTTCCTTTTATACATCCCAAGCCTACAGTGTATGTTTGTGTCATTTATGAAATAAAATGATATAGTCCAGCTTGATCTATTAAGTGCATGGCAGTATGCTTCTATCATTTGATCAGTCTGAGTGTGTGTGTCGTAACGTGGCAGGTGTATTTTCGTTGTGATTGACAGGGTAATCAGGATGGATTAGGGCTAAAGTGAGTACAAATGTGATGGAAAACGTTTTTAGTTACACACTAAGCCCTCTGTTGTTTAATCTAGCCCTCCTGCCCTACACGCACACAGATCTACAGATGGAAGGAGTGAGAGGGGTTATTCAAAAGGCCGGTTCAGTTTGCCCTTAGTGTTAGTGACATCGAATCAACTTACTTGTTTGCTTTGGAAGGGCTTTGCTGTGTTTGAATTTGTGTGTGTGTGTGAAGCTGCAAATAGCCCACCTCACTATCCAAGCAAAACACACAGTGCCAACATGTGGAAACCTTTTAAAAAAGCATTGCTTGAGCTCACGGATTCACCATCTACTGAGAATGGTGCTGCTGAGTAGGTGTAGTACAGTGTTTGATGATTATATTACGAAACTAGTCTGCTTGTGCTGGAATGGAGGTGGCCTGCTACCAAATCCATTCAAATCCCTGCACTTAATGGAGATGGAGCATCATTTTCTCTCCCCCTCCCTCCCTCCCTCCCTCCCTCCCTCCCTCCCTCCTCCTCTTCCTCCTCCTCCTCAGTGTTTCTCCTTTTCTCTTTTACACATTCACACACACATTTCATTTTCAGTTATGGTGGGGATTTTCTGTTGTTTTTGTACTAAGCTAATGGTAATTTTATCCACCAACCCTAAACCATGACACTTATAAATACTTTTATGCATTTTTACGTTTTCATTTAGACAGTATTTAGTCAGTTTATTAAGCTGTTTTCTGAATGGGTATAATTGAATGAAGTAATAATACTTGTAATAATACTGAATGAAGTAATAATACTGATTGTTGACTTTGGTATTTTGACAAATTGGAACCTAAAGTGATAGTTCACCCAAAAATGAAAATTCTGTCATCATTAACTCTGCTTCATGTTGTACCAAACCTGTATGGAACCTTTTTGAGTGAACTATCCCTTTAAGCGATCTTGAATTTGAGATTTTAAGGTCTGAAATCTCGGCAAAGAGATGCATGTGATATTATTGAGATCTTTTTCTGAGTAGAAAATTAAGGCAGGTCATATAGGACCAGATTTACTGAACAGGGCAAATTAGCGTGAGATCACAATTCCAAAAAAGCGCAAAAGGGAGTGGAAAGTGCTGCGCATGATCTACTGAAGACACGCTAATTAAAGAACACAGACGCAGCCAGATCATTTCCATAATGACCAACGCAATCTACCAATAGCAGCGCAAATTAGCGGCTGTTGTTTGTTTGTTTTTTGGCCGATAAAAATACCAGTAAATTGACTAGCGCAAACCTTAGTAAATCCCTTTGCATGATTCATTTAAATACTCTCCTCCAATCAATTTTGCATCTGAAGGTGAATCTCCTACAAATGCCTTTTCAGCACTAATTTTTCACTGCGTGTCTTTTGTAAATCCTGACAGTAGTTTTTAATGCCAAAAGAGTGCTGTTAGTAAATCTGGCCCTTAATGTCTTAGCTGCCAGAAAAACACGTTCTGTCTAATCGGGGGCTTAGAGAAACATTTGAGATAATGGAGAGATGTCATGTTTTGTTTTTGTTTTTTTACCATCAAAATGGGTAATAGAAATAACGGGCCTCATTCATGTTAAGAGTTATTTCCACTTAAAATGGTCTCTACTCCGGATTCACAAACACTTCTTAAACATCAGATTTGATAGTTAAATGTGTGTTTGTTAATGAATTCCAATCATTCGTAAATAGGACGCGCGTGCACACTTATTCACAATTGGCATAATTCCCGCCTATGAATTACAACTACTCAAATTACGTGTCCAGGAACGCTGTGGAATCTTCCGGACTCCCTTCTCAGGTTTGGCTCCATTATATTGCATAAATGCAAAAGAGACTAATAGGCCATATGCATAACAATAAATATTCTATTAATGTGTGTCCACCAAAGCGTTTTTTAGACAGCTGCATGGTGCTTTTCTGAAAACGGCCAGCTGGTGGCGCAGCGTTTTTCCAGCTGAGAAACCAATGTGTTAAGAGTCTTATTTTGAAGAATATTACTGATAAAAAAAATGCAGTAACCATATTAACTTTTCCACTGTTCAGTCGTTGTACAAGGAGGATGGTTGGTCGGTGTATTCGTCCCGCCCCTCCTCCATGACGGCTGGGTAAAAAATTTACGTCAGAGTGGCTTTGAATGATTTACTCAAAAAATCATTCTGCTCGTGTTTCATGAATGAGGCCCAGTGTCATAAGAGTAATCTCATAACCAGTAAAACTATTGATTTTATAAAACAAACTGTACTTTTGCCATAGTTCTCCAGACCAAAGCTCATCCAGTAGTCCCTTTTTGATCCTTCTCCAGATTCCTTTTCCTCTAGACTGTAATGCCAAGTGGGATTTGAGCACCACCATCTTCGGAGAGGCAATGTTTTTAATGCAAATGTCATGTAATTTTGAATGTGCGACTGCATCAGTCTTATTTCTGTGACCTTTGAAGCAACAGATTTTGATGGATTGAGATGCGTTTATCCAAAATGTGGCCACCCGTTACTTGAAGTCCAGCGCTTTTGAAAATACCTTTTCTTTGAAGTATATAGATGGCTTGATTCACTTAAACACTGTCAATAAAGCATGTTCCTGTCACAAGAGTTTATAAGGTTCCTGGCTTCGAGGATGTAGTTATATTCCAGTGTAAAAATGTGAGAATAAACAATTGAAAAAATTTGATCAACCAATTTGAATATTGGGGTAGGCGCAGGAGCCATCCTAGTTCTTTCTGATGAGTTGATGCGGCTCAGAGAAATGTGTTTCTTGTCTTAAAGGTATTTCATCCAAAAAAGAAAATTCTGTCATAATTTGCTTACCTTTGTGTCATTTAAAAACCTGTATTACTTTCTTCTCTGGATCATAAAATAATATATTTTGAAGAAGGTTGGTAACCAAAAAGTTTTGGTGGAATGACATAAGGGTGCTATTCCGTGTGTGTGTGTGTGTGTGTGTGTGTGTGTGTGTGTGTGTGTGTGTGTGTGTGTATGTGTGCCCTTGTTTATATTACATTGTGGGGACCAAATGTCCCCATAAGAATAGTAAAACCTGAGATCACCTACATTGTGGGGACCAGCCAGCGGTCCCCACTTTTCAAAAGGCTTATAAATCACACAGGATGAGTTGTTTTGAGAAAGTAAAACTGCAGAATGTTTCCTGTGATGGGTAGGTTTAGGGGCAGGGGCAGTGTAAAGGGATAGAATGTACAGTTTGTACGGTATAAAAACCATTACGTCTATGGAGAGTCCCCACAAAGATAGTGAACCAGACATGTGTGTGTGTGTGTTGCAATTCTTGTGTATCTAACTTTTTTTTTTTTTTACTTTTTTTCAAAATAAGCAAATGATGTAAAAAGAAGTTAAATAAAACTGTAAATAAACCTTTTTGTACTGTACAGACTGTATATTATGGTGCTTTTCCACTGCATGATACGATTCGGCTTGGCTCGGCTCGGTATGCTTTTCCACTGCGGTTTAGTACCGCTTCAAAGTGGGTGGGATTATAGACTGCTCGTTAAAGGTCCCGTATTATGCCCCTTTTCACAAGATGTAAAATAAGTCTCTGATGTCCCCAGAGTGTGTATGTGAAGTTTCAGCTCAAAATACCCAACAGATCATTTTTTACAGCATGTTTAAATTGTCATTTTTTGGGGCACAGAAAAACGCGCTGTTTTAGTGTGTGCCCTTTAAATGCAAATGAGGTGCTGCTGGACGACACAGGGGGCGGAGCTTCATGAGCTCGCGCTCAGTCTGTCAGGAAAAATTCATCTCACGGAATGATGATAATATCAGAAACTCTCAGTAACTGTGTTCAGTTTGAGTCGGACAATAATGCCTACAGAGTCAGAGTGCTGTATAGAGATGAAACAGGTATAGTTTAGTAGTTTAATTACGGTTATTATAACGTATTTGTCATCTGCTTGTAGGCTATGTATCCATTATTTATTAATAGCCTACAAGTCTGCTGTCTGAATGATGATCAAACATATACTGATGAGTTTAATAAAGTTTATTGTACATCACACAAAAGATGAAGCGTCAGTTTTACTTCAGAAAATCACCGTAAGAGCTGAGTAAACAGTAAGTTATAAGAAGTGCGCAAGTAGCCAGTAGAGTTGAGGGAGCATTCCTGTGGGCGGAGGTTAGTCAAAAAACTGTTCTAGTGACATCATTAAAGAAGGAAGTAGAGGGATGTAGTCCAATTGAGCCGTTTTTTTGTAGTCAACTTCTGTTAAATAAAATATCTCGCTTGGCATTGAACTTTGAGCTTTATAATTTTACAGATATTATTTATGCTCTAACAGCAACATTACACACTAACTAAAGTTTGAAACATGGGATCACGAAGAACGTGACCTTTAAAGTTGCTGAAAAACTTTTTTCCTGGTCGCAAAATCCGCTCCTCGCTGGATCCGCTCCTCAGCTACCAACGAGAGGAACGTTGGTACCTCATCTACTGACCGGTCACCACGATTCAGCCATTTTTTTTTTACAAGTTTACAAGTTTTTTTCTCAAACAAGTCATTTATAAAAATAGTCATTATCTTTTCTTGTATTAGGATAACTTGTATAAGTAAGTGTGTGTGTGTGTGTGTGTGTGTGTGTGTGTGTGTGTGTGTGTGTGTGTGTACCTATATTTTGGGTACAAATTTGTACCCAGAAGGGACCAAAAAACTCCATTTAGGGACGTCCTCGTTTGTAAAACTGGTAATTGTTTTGTTTTTTTGACATGATGAAATTTATCTCCAGAGCCATTCTGAGAGTCACTTCATGAGCATTTTACAGTTTAATTTTAGAAAAAACTATCGTCATATCATACACACACAGAAACTCAAAGGTCTTCACGGCAACCCGTCAAAATAAAAGTTCGGTTTAACTTGAAGAAATTGACAGAAATAATTAGGCTACTGTACAGTAGATTTAGCTACGTCTCTATTTTTTTTATAAGCAATATTTACGTTTAAACAGCATGCAGCCTTTAATGCTTATATGTATTATTTACTCATAATTACCATCATAAATAAAGTCATTGAATTGAATTTAATATTTTTTTCAAATTTTGGTATCGTGACATGACATCCCTACCTGACATCATGCATCAGTTTCAAAACAACGCTGTTCTTTTTGCTCCTCACAGCTCAGAAAGCTAGAATAATTTGTTAATGGCTGTGTAATGATGGTTTTTATGTTTTTTTTCTGTTAATGACCTGCTTTCAAAATGTCTGCAATGTGCATGGTTGTGGGTGGGTGCACTGCATGAATAAGAGAATATTGTCACATCTCATTCTCCTCCTCCATCTGAATTTTCTTCATGCATTTGGTAAAACAGCCTTCTGAATGTGTGAGTGTTTGTTCCTCGTATATTTTGACTGGAGCTAGTTTACACACATGCTCACACATTTATTTGATGATGCAGTACATCAACCTCAGGTGTCAGGGAGCTGATTGACCTGCTAAGTGTGTGTGTGTGTGTGTGTGTGTGTGTGTGTGTGTGTGTGTGTGTGTAGCATTAGGTGATTGTGTGTGGGTGTTTGAAAGAGTGCCAGAATCGCATAAAGCATTGTGCCTTTTAGCAACCTTTGTAACAAAAGAAACGTGCACTCGACTTGGTGACAGAAAATTCATTATAGCATAAAATATATCATAAAAACCAGTAAATATTGATGATTTTACACTTAGTGAACTTAGTGAATGGTTTTACACTTAGTCAAGAGAATCGATTCAAAGCAACTTAAGTGGTTATTCAAGAGAATCGATTCATGCCTGTCGTTTTTGTATTGTTATGGTTGAGTACGATACCTAAAGACACCGTAACAGATTTCCACAGATACTCATATTCCTGCTTTGTAGGTTTTAAGATTACTTCAGAGTCATTATCAGTAAAAAGAGGCCTCATTGATACCAGTTCACTAGCATCGTGCCTTCCACCGCATTCTCTTGAGATGAATAACCGTTTTTCTATCCTAGTTTATTTCTTGCAGGTTAATTGACCTCTCTACTGAGTTTTCTGGATCATTTTCCCCAGTGATCTGTTGTTCATAATGCTCAGCAGTCCCCAGACGTCCTCTCCCTGATCTCACGGACACTCACTTATCACTGAGACACATAAAGCACAGCCCAATCTCTTCCCCCACTGGAAAATATGGCACTGTCAGCGAGCAAAAGAGAGAGAGAGATAAGAGGCTGTGCAGGTTGATGTTGAGTTATGCTAATGCATACCATCAGCCGGCCGCCTCTTTCACTGTGAGTTTGCTATCCGCTATTATTTGACTTCACTTGCATAATTCTGAATTTATAATTATGTTCTGTAGTGTTGTACAGCTCAAAGACAGGAGACCTGGACAGATCGTGCTCTTCACGAACCTCCATAGTCTATACAGCATCTGTTAGCATAATCAGAACTGGCTGTGTCACTGGATCATGCCTGCTCTTTAAAATGTAATAACTGTTTATCAATACAAATTCAAATTGAATTAGTTACATTATCTGCTTACTAATGAAATACATTTTAAATAATTGCATATGTGCCAATGACAAGACACTCTTTTGTATTAATGTAAAATACATCCAATACATGCGTACAGTGATGTACAGATCGTGATTGTTTTTTCACTTTTTCAGTAGATTTTATGTTTTTGAAAGTTAAAAAGAAAGTTAAAATTTTGAAATCGAAATATTTTGTAGCATTATAAATGTCTTTAGTGTCCCTTTTGATCAATTTAATTCATCCTTGATAAAAAAAGAACTAAAAAGTTCTAAGAAAAATTAAACCTCTCTTGAAAATAGTTAGGGTTTTTTAAAGACTTTTCCTTTTCTTAAGCGTGGCCACTCTTATGTATTTGACCCTTATTTCAGTATGAGATGGGAAAAGCCCCCTAATAAGGATAATTCAGAGGCTGTATACACAGCAATACACACACACACCTCATATGATACAGAAAGTAATTTAACATGGATTAAACTGACGTTATGAAACAGACAGCAGATGTTACAAAGCTATGAAATTTCTTCTTGTCCCAACTGAGTTGAACACACACACATTACACGCGCGCACATAGCATGGCCTGAACAAACACACCCAGCTCCACTGGTAATGCCAGCGGCCCTCAGCAAACTTATTAGGGAGAGAGCATGCAGTCAGCCGTTCACACAACTCATCGTGTTCCACAGGGCTGTGTCTCCAAACCAGACAGCATCACTTTAGAGGAAAAACAACAGAAGACTCATCACTCCAGCTCAGCCAGCCTATTACAGATTCATCTGAACACACAACGCCAGTGGCTAATAATGTTACGCACACAACTACCGTAGCTTCCATTTGCTAGATTGAGTTTAAAACTGTTGGCAGACGTTGTATTTTTACTGGCACGTCTTTATTGTGTCTGATAGTAAATATTACTGTGGCATTCCAGAGCTGATTTTATCTTCACTTTCACCACTTATGACCACTTACCTTTGATTTGGCTGGAATGAAAGTGGTGTTTACTGCTGAAATCAGACGAACCGTTCAGAGTTTGGAGTGACAAGTGGAATCAGAATAGCAAATTCAAATTTGTGCACCCACATGTGGTGTGTGTGTGTGTGTGTGTATGTATATATGTATATGTGTATATATATATATATATATATATATATATACATTTAAACATTTTTGTCATATTTCTGGTCTATTATTTTCCATTTTTACTTTTATTTACTCACATATTACACAATTTACACACATTACACAATTTACACACATTAAAATAATATTTTTGTGGTGGTGCCTATGTGGTGGTGCCTGTACAAATGAAATGTATTAATTGTATATTTAATAAAATATATGCGATAATAATAATATATATTTCATTTTACTATGCCTATTTTTTTACTCCATTTACTCAGTAACTGAAGGACTGCTATATTTACTTGACCTGTGGAGGGCGCTCTGTTCAGAAGTTGACCATGTCATGTTGCAGTTGAGTATTTTTGGAGCTCTGAACAATCTGCCCTGCTCTTTGTGCATTTGTTTGTTTACGTGTGTGAGCAAGAGTGACAGAAATACACATATGTCCCTATACGAGTGACTTTCAGCAGGATATCTGTGCACTGATTGATGTAGTCTCATGGGGAGACGTGGATAGAAGACATGAAACAAGACACCCGCAGGACAGCACAGAAGGTCGCTAACATCGCTAACAGCCCTGTCCTTGATCCACTGCCACTCCTTCAGCTGTGTGTCGAGACGACAGGGTGACCTCAGGGCTCTTTTCAGATGTTTGACTAAGACAAATAGGAGCTCAATGAATCTCAAATGTTCCATGATGTCAGCATGACCAAGTGACAGGGCTCAACAATAATGATTTTGTCCTGTTGGTTTGGACGGGCCTGTATTTATTTATTTATTTTTACTTTCCCTGCCAACATTTTAACTAAACCCCCACAAAAATGATACATTTGATTTTGAACCCTATATGAGTAAAAATAAACTCTCTCACACTGACCCCTGCCATCCTTATTTTGGAGCCCTGCAGTAAAGAGATTAAAGGTACAATATGTAAGAATTTTGTATCAAAATATCCAAAAACCACTTGCACAGTGTTTCTTTCAATTATGTACTTACATTATCCTAAATGTTTACAGGAATTTTGTAAATTCTGAGAAATTCACG
This sequence comes from Squalius cephalus, assembly GCF_949319135.1. Taxonomy (NCBI): domain Eukaryota; kingdom Metazoa; phylum Chordata; class Actinopteri; order Cypriniformes; family Leuciscidae; genus Squalius; species Squalius cephalus. Next base: position 42,920,746 of record NC_137122.1, on the reverse strand, counting down.
ATTTTAAATAGTGCCCCGTCCCTTGTAACTTGTCGCCTGTCAATGACGTACAGTAATATCCGCGTTATACCTTGTTTCCGCTGTTGTTGTTTGGTTCCAACATTATGGATCATGGCAAGCAGATTTTGGGACAAAAGACAAACGAGGATCAATATCGGCGTGCCGTTTTCGAGATGCCGAGAGCTTCGCGGCAAACTTCGTCTTGACAGAGACGTCGCTCGTCTTTATTAGACAGGTGAGCAAATGTACATAAAACAAATCAATGTTATATAGCTCAACATGATGAAATGTTAGAATATGATCAGTATGTTATTGTAATGTTGATCTAGCTTACTGCTAGTCTCATACAGCCAACAAACTAACACACAGAATAACATTATAACTTTTTATAACACACTCAAATGCAGTGTGATAGTGTAGACCAAGTGAAACACAAGCTCACAAGTTTAATTCGTCTAATAAACTGATCTAGTAATTCAGCACTTGCAGGTGGTTCGGTAGAATGAAATGTCCTCATTCCTTTATATCCGCGGTACTCGCGTGTGGCGCTGATATCAGTCTCTTATTAGCAATCGCACCCTGCTTCATACCACAGTCATGTCAAAAAACATGAATGTATTCACTCATCCATTAACATTATTAGATCCATCAGCATGACGACAAGTTCCATGTATCCGCTTATCACTGCGTCATCAATCTACGCCTTTGTTATTGTAAGAGGTTAGCGACACCTGGCGGCGAAAAAAATTACATATTGTAGCTTTAAATGGCTGACAGTATCAATGGTACCGTCATTAATGGGACACCAGTTTCTGAAGAATATCGTTATGAAACTGCCTGCTTACAGTTTATCACCCTGTTCTAAAAACAAAATCCTTGTAGAATCAATCTGAACCAGTATGTTGATTAAATAGTGTTTTGTTTGACTATTTAACTTATTTTTGCATTCTGTTTTGCTTGCCATGTTTGACCATTCATAGTTGGAGTGTTGTGAGTTGGGAGGGGTGGGTTTACAGTGTGTTTGGGCAGCAAAGACAGATGTGTGTTTGTGCTCTGTGGTCAGGGAGTGGTGTTTGGAGAAGGAGGCGCAGGATCAATGGTACGGTTGTGTACGGTTCAGGTATACCCTACGTCATGGGAACAAAATGTCTCCACAAAGATGGCAATATCTGAAATCCTTGTCCTTGTTGGGACATTTTTGGTCCCCATCATGAGAAAAAAAGGTTATAAATCATACTAAGTGAAAATATAGAAATGCAGAAAGTTTTCTGGGATGTGTAGGTTTAGGGGTAGGGTTTGGGTTAGGGGATAAAATATATAGTGTGTACCGTATAAAAATCATTGTCTATGGAATGTCCCCATAAAAAATTAAAACCCACCATGTGTGTGCATGTGTATTTAAAAAAGCTCTAGCATTTGTACATGTGAGGTGTGTGTGTGTGTGTGTGTGTGTGTGTGTGTGTGTGTGTGTGTGTGTGTGTGTGTGTGTGTGTGTGTGTTTGATAGACAAGTCCAGAGATGGAGTTTGATATAGTAGGCTAGTAGTGCACAAAATGATATGCTACATGCAAAGAAATGTTCTTTAATGAAGAAGCAAATAAAAATTGAGCACTGATGAAAGTTTCATATAAAATGTATGACTGTAACAAACATGCAGGATTTCCAAACTTTCTGGACAATGTTGATGAACATCTCCCCCTAGTGGAGGTCAGTAACACTGCTTTAATCCCCAGAGGTTGTCAATAATGTGAAAAGAATATGTTGTAAATAGTTTATCATTATCATTATCATTCAAGAGTTTGGGGTCAGTGGGTTTTTTTTTTTTCTTGAGAGAAATGAATACTTTAATTCAGCAAGGAAGCATAAAACTGATCAAAATGGACAGTTAAGACATGTATAATGCTACAATAAATAAATAAATGCTGTTTTTTTACTTTATATTCATCAAAGAATCCTGAAAAAATGTGCCATGGTTTCTAAAAAAATATTGTAATGTTTCACCACATCAGTTTATAATACTCCTTCGATGTGACAAAAAAAATTGTTCAAAGTGCAAATTTTTCATGTCGTCTATCAATCTAGTCATAAAGTTTTAATATTAATACACAATTGGAAAAATGTGATTTAAAATAGTTTCAGATGGAGCATTGCATGTCACACTGCAGAACACTTCTGCCACTGCTTGACTTGGCCATTCAGATGCCTAAAATATTTCAGATGAAAGAACTATAAACTTTTATTCTCTCTTTAGGAATGAAGCGTCCATTTAGTCCTGTTGAAGACGGATCGAATAGACTGACTGAACAGACTGGGCATGAGGGTGTATCCTCTGATGGGGTGGAGTTTACCAGACAGGACTCCCCACCTATAAACCCTCGTCCGAAGCGGGAGCGCAAACACAGGTCGTACACACTCTGTGAAGTGTGCAACATTCAGCTGAACTCCGCAGCACAAGCACAGATACACTACAATGGCAAAACACACCAGAAAAGACTCAAACACATAAACAACAGCAACACAGGTATGATATGTGTGTCTTTCTCTGGTGTTCCTGTCATAATCGGAGCTCAAAGACTGGAGCTTCTAGCTTAACATTATCCACCCAAATAGGGTATGTTCTTGGATCAACATCCTTTATTAGTCCTTGAAATGCTTACTTTGAAACCAATCAGTGCCCTCTGATTTTGAGGATAGTACTGATTGGTTTTTCCGGAGCCTGCAGATGATGTTTATCTGGGAACATATCCTGCTGGGGTGAATCACGTTGTGTATGTTCTTGTGTATGATTTATTCAAGTAGGACAACATTGCTATCAACAATCAGATTTTAATGTGTTCATATACTTGCCACTTTTGGTCCGGTTAGTGAGGCTCATTTGTGAATAAGTGTTAACGCTGCCATCCGAACCTTTTTCAGAGGGTCTTGGTCTGCTTTCAAATAAACTGTGGTGAGGTTTGACTGAAATATGAACGCAGATATTCCTGGTGCTGTTTTTAACTCTTTTCTCTTCAAGAGTTCTCAGCTGGTAAAAATACCATCATATGTATTAGAGCTGCACGATTCTGGATAAACTGAGAATCACAATTGTGTTGTTTAGAATAGAGGACTCTCTGACGATTCTGTAGAGACAACTAAACAAAATAACATGTAAATGACTAAAGATTCTGACAAAATGTTAATTGCTGCAAATTAATATTTAATTAATCTGAATTATTTAAAAAAAAAAAATCTGACTCACTAATGAAGACTTCACTTTTTTATTAAGGGGAGACACCCCAGGTGAATAGGGGGAAAAAAACTAATAGATATCAGCATGAAACTTCTCCAGTTGATTACTGACATTAAGATAAATATCTTTTGTATTACAAGTTTTTAGAATATTTATGTTTAAATATGCAAATAATGTATTATCTCATTAAATATGCACTAATTTGCATATATTTCCAGAAGAGAAATCTGAACATTGGATAAAGCCAGATTCAAAAGTCTTGTTTCATTTTGTTGACATATTAGAGTCAAAGGTTTTTACAGAGGGGATTTTGGATATCTCTTTTTATCACTCCATTAATCAGTAAAAACTGTCAACAGCCATAAACAATCCATTTTCGCCCCGTTTTTAGGTATAAAATGTTGCATAAATCAGAATCTGAATGATATATGAACAAACCCCTCTGTAAAAACCTTAAGAATATAGATAGGAATACAACTGGAAATTTTGGTGTATGTAAGTGCTGCTGAAGTGGAGATTTCTGGCTTAGAGTATGAGAAAAAAAAACATTTTGAGAAAAAAGATTTGTATTGTAAAAATTCATACTTTTTTAGTGGAAACAACTATTTACAGACACAATATCTTATGAAATCATTAGCAACAACAATAAAAACCACCTAAAACACATCAAAACTTATAACAGAGCATTTATGGCTTTCAACTGAACAGAACCCCAGTAAAAAACAGTAAAAACACACACACAAACGGTCCCATGTAATTGGTTAAATGCCCCATTGTACTTTCACATTGGTTTCTGATAAAAAAAGAAATGACCATATTTGGATCTGACAACATTGTACGGGAGAGAGAGAGCTTTCCAACGGTATATGTGATGACAGGGTGCAGACAGCCAACTTTTGTTGAATTTAGGAGAAATCTACAGACGCAAATAGACAAAGTGTAGTAAAATAAAGACCTAAATGTGTATTTTGGACTTTTTTTCACCACAAGTCTGAAAGAAGACATGTTATTGAAGACAAATAGCCCAAAATCTCAAAATTGACCAGTGAAAAAAAAAACGATGTTTTTTCCTGCCATGTCTCCCCTTAATGCAGTGGTTCCCAATCCTGGTCCTGGGGACCCACAGCTCTGCATAGTTTGTATGTCTCCCTCATTTAACACACCTGATTCAGATCATTATCTCGTTAGGAAAGAGCTCTATGAACTGAACTGGGTGTGTCAGATAAAGGAGACATATAAAATGTGCAGAGCTGTGGGTCCCCAGGACCAGGATTGGGAACCACTGCCTTAATGGATGAATCAGCATTTTTGAACAAAACAAATGAATGATTTAATGACAAATACATTTTTGTATTACCTACTGGTGTAACAATGTAATTGATACAGTCTTTATTTGAAGCGTCAAGTTGCTTTCAAAAGGTGATTTGTTCTTTGTTGGTCGCTACCGTAGACATCAGTGTTTTTATTCCAACTATAAACTTTTATCCCAGTACTTCTCTGAATTACTGTTACAGAAATAATGATACTGTGGAGTTGAAACGACTGTGAAGCTGTTTCATAGCCCTATACATGACAACTGCTCTCAGCCAACGCAGATTTGAATGTTGAAGGTTTAATAGACTTAGCCGAATCGCTGTCTTATAGGGATAGGATTGTGTGGGTGGTTGAATCGAGATCGCGATCTTTTAAAGGGGGGGGTGAAATGCTCATTTTCACTCAAACCCCTTTTAATCTTGAGTACCTATAGAGTAATATTGCATCCTTCATATCTCCAAAAAGTATTTTGTTTTATTAAATTTTTAACATAAAGATAGGCTGTACCGAGTCTTTCCGGAAAAAAACGAGCGGCTGGAGGCGGGCCCTGTGGGCGAAGCTTAGCTGTGCTAACGCGCCAAGCTAGTGACAACACACAGAGACATTTGTTCAACAAACAGTTTTACTCACCGTCCGGTTCCAACGCACGACCGCGAACCTTTATCATTGTGACTGCTCGATCCTTAAGCATTAGACGATCTGCAAATCCGTAGATCTGGGCTTTGTTTATAAAACAATCATCGTCGAAATGCAGGGAACAAACAGTCTAACAGTTACACTACTCCGTTTATGCTCAGGAAAACAAACTCCATCCACGGGTTCCTTAGCGCTGGGTTCTTTGGGAATCTGTGCAGGGTTGTCTTGCCCTGGCAACCAAAAACACACTTCTTTGGTGACATTGACTTCCCAAAAGCCGGGCAGGGCGCTTTGATGGCGAACTGCTTTCACTCTCTTGCTCTGGTCTAAGAGTGCGCGCGCGGCCGCGATCTTACCGGAGAAGTGCCCTTAGGACCCATATAAGGAAATTCCGCCCTATCTTACGTAAGACAGAGCCATACTCGAAAAAAACTTTCCGAAACTTGTGACAAACCGGAAGGAGTATTTTTGGAACAAAAATACTCCTTCAAACGTACAACTTAGTTTTTGAAACTTTGTCCATGTTTAGCATGGGAATCCAACTCTTTACCAGTGTAAAAAACTCAGTATGCATGAAATAGCATTTCACCCCCCCTTTAATGATTAATCGTGCAGCTCTAATATGTATGCACATACTGTTCAATGAGCTTGTTTACACCAACACACAGCATTGTTTTGTATGTTTGCAAAATATACGTCATCATTTTTATTTTATTTTTAGGTTCAGTTTTAAAAATGACCGTGTAAATGCTAAGCAAACCAGTACTGAGTGTATCATTGTCTTTTTTCGGTCTGGACCAAAATAACCAAGAGAACCAAACTATCAGCCAATCATTTCCCTCTGGAATTTCAAGGGTTGGTTTGAGCTGGGGATTCCAAACTTTTTGACTCCACAGTCTCCAAATGTGATGAACTAAAATATAAAAGGGATATGGGATATGATTAGGATAGCAATGTTGCTTCAGGTCAGGACCAACAAAATATGTTGATCCAGGAACATGTCCAACTTGGCTCAATCATGTAATGCTATTCATGTTTAAAAATGAACACACAATATTATATAAATGCTGTGTGTTGATTTTTTTTGGTAACCTAACATTTTTTCCTAATATTACTAATTTTAATGTGTAGAAATTTTTTGCCAGTGCTAAAAGACGCATCAAATTGGTGTCATTGACAAATTCATATATACATGACATGCAAATGGCTTTTAAAACATAATCAACAATCATCATGTTGTCAGCTGAGGTCTGACAGGCATCTCCATGTAATTCATATCCTTAGACCTCATTGTGTCCATCTGCAGTTAATATGTGATTTTGACTCTACTGGCTTTTATGTTTCCATGGTGATGCAGCTTTAAAGCCAGCTGATAGGTCAGGAAGGAGCATTTCAAAGGTCCGTGAGATGCTGATTGTTGTAGTTACGGTGGTAAAGACGGGGTTGTACGTCTACATGTCGGCCTAGAGATAATTGCAGGAGAGAAAGCGAGGCAGCTGGTGGCAGCTTTGTGTCGTTCAGCCTTATTTCCACAGAAATGGGCGGAGTCGGACAGAATCTTATGATTAGAGGTGGAATTTGTCGATTTATTTGAACAACAGTGAAATAATCCACTAGCACAATTCATTCGTCCTGGCACACAAAAACAGAGCTATGCACAATCATGCGCAGATAGCAAGCACATGCAAATGCCACAATCCAAATCCAGGCCTACAAACACAATTTTCCTTCTCTTGTAATGCAAATGTGAAATTAAAGCTAACTTCCATGCTGTTGATTCTTACACATAAAAAGACACGTATGCATGGCCAATCATATGAGCAGCAGTCAGACCCACTTCAGGTGCAGGCTCTCATACAAATAGATCATAATTACATAGCAACCAAACATGTTCACCATGGAAATGCTCGACATGGCGACGCCCCCTTCAGCAACGGGGTACAGGCACTCACAGTCTCGGAGCCAGCTAGATTTTATGCAGTGTGTGTGTGTGTGTGTGTGTGTGTGTGTGTCAGGGTTTTAGCATGATTCTAAATGGCATAGCTCTATGCCGATCCCATTTGTGCAAGGCGTTTATGGAGAACCTTTGAGATGCGTGCATGCACACTGTGTGAGTGTGCGTGTTTGCATTCAAGCGCAAAGATATAAAGGCTCATTGATTAGCCATTCTGCTAGTGTCCGACAGCATAATAGAAGTCAAATTAAACTGGACAACCTTTCCCATGAGCATACAACAATGCCTGAAGCCTAACCACACACACACACACACGTCTGCTTGCATACACATCCCCACATGCACAAAACAGTGACTGACTGATTCAGTACTGTATGTGTTTTTCATTTTAAGTGGAGAACACTGTACAGCGGGGTTCAGTAGCCAGTCACACAATATAGCAAGTTAAGCATTTAATTAAGCAATAGCTTACATTTTAGGCACAATATCGCCAATTACTACGTCTATTTTTGTTCCGCCGATAAATAAATTTCCAAACGAAGGCAAAGCATCATAAGACGCTGCATGTCTTGGAGCAACACATAGTAGTAGTGTTTCATTCCTGAAAAAAAATCTGTTTAAACGAATTATTTGATTGAATGATTGAATGATTAATTCATAAAGACAATCAATTGATAATAAAAAATTTCTAACCCTCCCAAATCAAAAATTTCAAGTGACCGATAACATTTAAATTTTTCAATTGGCCCAAGTGAAATTCTGTAAATTATAAAATTAAATTTACAGAATTTCACTTGGGCCAATTGAAAAATTTAGATGTTATCGGTCACTTGAAATTTTTGATTTGGGAGGGTTAGAAATTTTTTACAGTGTGGGCTGCGGCCGAATATGCTTTCTTCCCTACTATATAGTAGTCGAAAAACAGTACGTGAAAGTGCTGTATGTATGAATTCACAGTATTCATAAAACAGTAGGCTGACCTTCTACTTCCAAAGAGATTCTGAAGTGCGCAATGGATGTGGCCATGGGAGAGTAGTTGTGAATTGCCGTGAAGCGACCCAGCTGACACTTGTAGTTCAAATGACAAAGCCAACATGGCGGATTCGGTATATCTGGGGTGCTTCTCAATTCTTATTTGGCATCTTCATTTCCTTTCCTCGCTTTCTCTCCTCGCGTCTCAGCTCCACCCCCTGTAGGATGAGAGGGAAGGCTGCAAGGAAAGAAAAGGAGGACGGAGGAATCTTATTTATACATTGGAATACTTCACAATATTTAACAAAGCGTCACTTCACAGCGTCATCAGCAGCACTCAAAGGATCTGCCCTTATGTTGTATTAGTTTGGTTATTTAAGAAATTCATAATAAATAATAATAAAGCAAGATACCCTGTTGAAATATGTGAGATGTGTGGTTTATATAAACTGCAAAGGTAAAGTATAAATTAAAATGATTGTGACCGATGTGAAGGGGGAGGAGAATTGATACGTGCGTCACATTTTAGTCGATAAATCTCTTCCGCAAAGGATACATACACCTGTTTATCCTCACTCATGACTCCTCATGAAGCCTCCTCACTCCTCGATCCTCGACTCCTCGCGGTGCAATTAGAGAATTGAGATGTCCTTCAAGATGGCTGAGCTCGATCGGTTTCCGGGTCATAGGATGGAGGATGGAGGAGCGAGGAGACGAGGAGGGATCTTGAGAAGCACCCCTGGATTTTATTAATCCTACACTCATGCATACTATATAGAATATACTTTTTTATCAGTCACAAAGTGCTTATTCAACAAGAAAAAAAATGTCTACCTAGTTTGCTATTTTAGACACAGCCTTGTTTCGTTCCTGAATGAATCAGTGTGCTTGAATGAATCGTTTGAGTGAATTATTCAATGGTTCACTCAGAAAGACCTGCAAAAAGAGTCCAACTCAGAAGCTTGTCTGGGATGCCGCATGGGAACTGTTGTATAATATCAAAGACTATAGATATAGAAAGATTATTATTTATAAATGGGAAAAACTGCAATGCGCAATATGGCAGGATACGTCCCTCCTAGGGGTGTAACAATATATCGTGTCACAATATATCGCAATACAAAAATGCAACAATATGTATTGTGGATAGTTCACCCAAAATAAAAATTACTGTACTACATTAAACTACTATAATGTTGAATATAATTTATAAAAATGCAATGGGGGAATATTTTGGGGTCCAGAAAATGTTGATTATTATATAATGTTTTACTCATGAATAGGGCTGCTCGATTATGGAAAAAATCATAATCACAATTATTTTGGTCAGTATTGAAATCACGATTATGTAACACGATTATTTCACATGACTTTTGGAACGTGTTGCATTTATTAAAAAGACACCTTTCAACAATTCTTAAAAAATCGAAATTTGAACATTGATTGTACTTTTTGAACTATTAAAATAAATAATATAACAGATAAGTGAGTATTTTAATAATTCCCGCAGGTCTACCACTTACAATGCGGGAAATTCCCCCGCAAACATTGATTCACTTTAGCATGTAGATTGTATGAGTAGCCTAAATTAATCCACACAGATTATAAAATCAAATCAATCATTCTAAAACTTTCTTCAAGACGCAATTTCACCAACCGCGTGAGTGTTCAGCGGTGCTTCGTCTTCTCTATCTCTGTCTCTCAAAATGGGTTGGACAAGGCAAGTGTCGAAACTACACTTTCGCGTTTAGGAGTCGGGACATGACGGAATTGTCACTTGCACAATTGGGCCAGCATTGCATCGTAACTAAGTTTATCATTTTCACTTCTTTTTAAGTCTTATCAGTTTAAACATTCAAGCTGAGAGAGTTTATGGCTTCGGGAGGGGCGGATGTGTGCGTGTGCGTGTCATTCAGAACACAAGACAAAATTAGAGCGTTCTTTCAAAACAGAACATGGCAAAATAATCGTTTTTACTCGATTGTACTATTTTGGAGATCGTTGGGAGCCAAAATCGAAACAGCCCTACTCATGAATAATTTTATTCTGGTGTCACCATTGTCCTGTGCATTGGGTTACCAGCACAAAGTCCAAGCCTATTCATTTCCACACCTAATGCAAAATCTAATTTAGCATTTTTAGCAAAAGTAAATTTTTTGTTAACCTTTTACCATTTGTCTTAAAGTATTGCAATAATATCGTATCGTGATATGTATCGAATCGTGACATGAGGGTATCGTTACACCCCTAGTCCCTCCTTCTAAAAAAAAGTCTTTGCGTCTCTGCATCTGCTGTTAGAAGCTCTGGTTCCCACAGAAACCTGAGACTCGCACTTAGGACTGCCCATGTGCATTGGCTGATAAATAAGCTTTTTAACGCTATTTGAGCATAAGAAAAAGCATTTAAGGGACAGTTTATGTGAGCATAAGAAACAGCATTTAAGGGACAGTTTATGTCAAAAAACAAAAAATTTAACAACAAAAAAAACTGCGCCATGGACTTTAGACCAGGTTTTTGTTGGTCAATGGCGCAGTCTATTTCAGTTGCGCCAACAATGCGCCTGAACACACCTCGTTTTCAGACCAGCACCCCATGGGCTCACAAATAGGCGCAAATGCATTTGCTATTTAAACAACGTGGCGCAGGACGAGAAAATGATAACTGCGTCGGGCTGAAACTAGCAAAAAACACTTGTTTGGCGCTGCATTGCGCCGGGTGTATGATAGGGCCCATAGTCTTGAATGCCCAAAATAGCTGCCCGGAGGCATTGTAAATATGGCCGCCAAGTAAAAGTCCTTAAAAGGGACTTTAATAATATACAAAGTTTATGAATAAATGAGTGCATTGTATTAGTATACTAACCCCCAGTTTCACAGACATAGTTTAAGCTTAGTCCCAGACTAAAGTGCATGTTTGAGCTGTTTTAACTGAAAGCAACTTGCACTGACAGATAATAAAACATGTCATTGCCATTGTTTTGTCTCAAGATGCACACCAATAATGTTTTTTTCCTAAGGCACGGTTATAAAAGCTACTTAAATGTCCTAACTGAAGTAAGGCCTAATCCTGGCTTAATCTAAACCCTGTCTGTGAAACCGGGCCTATAACTGATATGCGTTCTAGGATTGTAGCATTATAGGGTTCACTGTAGTGTACTTAAAACATTTTAGAAATCATTCCACTTGTCAGCGATTAAAACTAAATTCTAGATTGCCTATGGTAAGACTGGAAATCAATTTTAGAAGAATTAAAGGCATTTGTGTTGGTACATGTTTGTGTGTGTGTGTGTTTATTTCACTTTCATGTCAGTAGGGAAAGGCAAAAGCCTGGAAACTTGATTTACGGAGACACACACACAGACACACACACACACACACACACACACACTACACACACACAGTTACAGTCTTATCACTGCTCACCTTCTGTTGATTCCTCCAGGCCCCTGTACCGAAACCCACATAATCAGCATGACTGCACACACACACACACACGCGCGCGATATGTGCATGCAGAGGGCATCATGTCTATCTTTTATTTTGTGCCAAAATTAGCTTTTAATTTTTCTTTTTTTATGTTTGGATTGTATGCATATATAAACATTTGCTAATAAGACTGTACTGTTTAAATCCCTCAGAGCATCTGCTTTTGTCCACACTGTTAACGGTCCACTCTAGCTGACAGACCATTTTACCTCACCCCATCTATTTTAAAACATATTTCCCCTTCTACCCTTTTCTCTTTATTTTCCAACTCTTCTCTCTCATTCTTCATTTCACCTCATTCTTATCTGTCCTTCCCCTTATCTCAATACCCTCACCATCCTAATCCCCAGAAAGGTGCATCATGGGTATGTTAGGTAATATGAATGCTGAGATTGGCAGTCTTCTCTCAGGCTGCCCCTGGACACATGCACTATATAGTGGTACATAGTAGTTCTGCTGTGCATGTGTGAGTAAAGATCAGTTTGCTAACACGACAATTTCAGCTTCGATCCCAACTAAGAGCTGAAAAATGTTGAAATAAATGCTTCTCTCCAAAACACATTGGCCACAATAATTTGCACCCTTTTATTTAATACTTTCTGCAACCTCCTTTTGCCAAGATAACAGCTCTGAGTCTTCTCCTATAATGCCTGATGAGTTTGGAGAACACCTGACAAGAGATCAGAGACCATGCCATGGGATGGTCAAGGCAGAAGCTTCATTTTGTACTCAGTGACACATTTTTTTGTTGTTTTTGATGTTTGTTTTGGATCGTTGTCCTGATGGATGATCCAACCATGGCCCATTATAAGATTTCTAGCAGAGGCCGTCAGGTTTTGATTTTTTATCTGTTGGTATTTGATAGAATCCATGATACCATGTATCTGAATAAGAAGTCCAGGACCTCCAGCAAAAAAAATAGGCCCACAACATTAAAAATCCAGCAGTGTATTTAAATGTGGGCATGGGGTACTTTTTTTCATCCCTGTTTGCACCAAACCCATCTGGTGGGTTTTCTGCCAAAAAACTATTTTTAAGTTTCATCTGACCATAAAATCTGGTCCCTTTTGAAGTTCCAGTCGTGTCTGAGAACTGAATATGCTGGAGTTTGTTTTTGGATGAGCGAGGAGGATTTTTCCACATGTTGTTTGGGAACCCTCCCAAACAACATGTGGCGATGTAGGGGTTGTTTTAATTATTATTATATATATTTTTTTGACCCCAAGACTCAACTAATCTCTGCAATTCTCCATCTGTGATCCTTTGAGAGTCTTTGGCCACTCAAACATTCCTATTCGCTGTGTGCATTAAGACAGTATAGACACTTGTCCTCTTCCAGGCAGATTCGTAACATCTTTAGTTGATTTGACCTTTTTAATTATTGCCCTTGTGGAAATGGGAATGTTCAATGCTTTAGCTATTTGAAAAGCTCAACAATCTTTTGCTGCACATCAGAAGTGTATTCTTGGGTTTTACTCATTGTGATGGATGATTCAGGGAATTTGGCCTTTGTGCTTCCTCATATTTAAACTCCTGTGAAACAAGAAGTCATAGCTGGACAATTTCATGTTCCTAGTCACGCTGGTGTGCTAAAAAAGGTAAATATTAATGGGAATATACTGCAGAGATATTTTACTCATAAGAAATTCTAGGTGTGCTAATAATTGTGGCCAACATGTTTTGAAGAAAAACATTTATTTCATAATGTGATTTTTTTCCCCACTTTCAATTATTTTACTTCAATGTATGTATTGTAATATTAACTATATACAATTTTATTAAATTACTACATTTGATCATTGAAAAATATTAATCAATTTATTAATTATTTATAAAATATTTACTTTAAATGTCATGGCCATATTGGCCATATTGTCATCAGCCACCATGCTCTCTTGATATTGGTATTTGCAATGGTTGTTGAAAAACCAAATTACTAATGGTGACCTTTAACAAGTACCCTTAACCTGAAGAATCTTCAAGGGTATAGAATTGTGTTGTATTGTGAAGATCTTTGAATGAAAGACGTCTGCTAAATAGCATATATACGTATGTGTGTGTGTGTGTGTGTGTGTGTGTGTGTGTGTGTGTGTGTGTATGTGTCATTTATACCAATGTTTTAGTGAACACATGCTGGTATTTTTTGGTACAGTGCTTCATCTGTGTGTGTTGTGGATTTGTGTTTTGCATGTTTATGCTGGTCCCGCGTTTGTCTTTCTCTGTCTTTCATGATGTCCGTCTCTGGTCTCCTCTAATGCAGCATGAGGTATTGGATTATAGTGACTGTGTGTGTGTGATTTATTAAAGTCTGAAATTTTCTGCATGAGTGTGTCTGCACAGCTGCGTTTTTTTCTGCCATTCCAAAGTACCTCTCTCTCTCTCTCTCTCTCTCTCTCTCTCTCTCTCTCTCTCTCTCTCTTCTTCTTCTTCCGACTTTCCTCTTTCTCACCATTTTTTCGTTCGATTATTCACAGCTTCTCTCTTTCATCATTTCACCCTATTACTCTTCAATCGGTCTCGTCAGTTCTCTGAGAGCAAGATGGAAGAGTTTACTAGTCTGTTTTTCTCTGTCCAACAATTTTTTTCTTTAAAGATGATGTAATTTTTGTGCCACTATAATAATGCCACAAAAATAATGATTTAATTTTGATGAAATGAAATAATAACAACTTATACTTTTTCTTATTCTAGAACGTTTGAATTGTTGGTAAAACTGCTGTGTGTGATTTCATTTTATTTATTTATTTATTTACACCATCAAACAGAATTTCTACATTTATGACATTGTCAAGCATTCCTACTGCCCCCTATCTGCGATTGGTCTGTCAAACAGGTAGCCCCGCCCCAAACTCACACCATTGGTTGATCCAGTGCTGCTGGGTTGGGCCACTGCCAACAAACAGCAAAGCTTTTTACAGTCTTCAGGAATTCAACAATAGCTTACTCTGCACAAAAAGTACAGTATTTTAATGGCACAAAAATATCACACGTCTGCTTTAATGTAGTGTCCTGTACAATTGCGGATTATTAAGATGTAAAACTAGAGGTCGGACAAATGAAGCACAACGCGCACACACGAAGTATATGGATTCAACCTTGGAGCACATTCAAGCATGAGGAGATTTTACAGCGTAACATTTTACCAAAGGAACGTCACATTCGGTTCAGAGAGAGACACTGGGTCTGTCATTGTTATTCATGTATTAATTTATGCACGGGTAGTGAGCGAATAGGGCTGTAATATGCAGATGAGTTAGTGTTTCATGATGGAAATTTTCCGGTTGGCTGCTCCGGGTGGCTGCAGTTAATGATAAAGTATGGCAGAACGACAGGAACAGAGGGTGAAAGAGACAGAGAGAGGGGGAAGTAGTATTTATTACTAAAAAAATCACAGTGGCATTAACATCATCAACATCAACATCATGGCTGTTGTCATCAGTCTCCTCATCACCGTCATCATCGTCATCTGTGTTTTAAATCACAAGGGCATAATGTGTCCTGTCAGCAACTCTGCCAATGATTCCCTAAACCGACAGTGAACAAATCACAAACGCCTTTCTCACTCCACTCTATTACACGTTACCGTTCATCAGTGTGTATATGCCTTGGAGTGTCTTTCTTGACATCGAATTATTTTCCCAATTATACATGGCTGTTCTCATGTTTTAGCTGCGCAGCAACTCTTTTCATGCAGATGAAGAGGAAGGACAGAGAGCGGAATGTCGAGAAGGCTAAAGGTTCTGAGCGCGTGTTTTATTGGGCAGCGCTTGACTGAGCGAGACTTTGCTTGGGGTGATGTCTGTAGCGTGTAATTAGGATTTCATCATTTCTCTCATTCAGGCGAAAAATGGCACAATCTGGATTTACACTCACACACTATGAGAATAAACATTACAGTCTTGTGTACAGCACGATTCTAGTCTTCCTCTCTGTTTCTGATGCCGTCTATCACACACACTCAACTCACACTGTTATTCTCAGTGTGGTTAAACCCCATTGGCTGGTCAGGGGAATGGATGTCCTAATCCCTTTATCAGACCAAACAGATGCTGCCCCAGAACAAAGAGGGGTCCAGTGCGAGTGTGTGTGCTTGTGTGTGACATTGAGTGCAGGTCACTGGAGTGTATGTGTTTGACTCAGGCTAATATGCTGCTGTGAAATATTCAGGTTTTACATTCTCAGCAAATCACTTCAGATTCATTGTGACACTCATATTATGGGGAGTTCATTTGAATGTTGGAGAAAGGATTTGAATTCCCATAGACACACAGTTCATCATGTTTTATTGTGTAACATTATTGAAATAATTTTGTATCATTATAATTATTTTTATGTGTATTTATTTTGTGATATTATTTTTTATAATATTGTGTACATCTTTTTACTGCATCATAAATAATATGTATATTACAAAAATACTTATATTTATATTTGATATATTTATTAAACATTTATTTTTTTATGTTTTTGAAAGACGTGTCAAGACATTTAGTTTTTAATGTTTATGCTCACCAAGGCTACATTTATTCGGTCAAAAATACAGTAGTGTGAAATATTATATAATGTATAAAAAAAATTGTTTTTTATATTTCAATATATTTTAAAATGTAATTTTATTCCTGTGATGTCACAGCTTAATTACTCCAGTCTTCAGTGTCACATGATCCTTCAGAAATCATTATAATATACTGATTTGCTGCTCAAAAAAAACATTTCTTATTATTTAAAAAAAAATGTAAAAAATGTTTTACAAGTTTTTTATATTCAAAAAATTGTTGTGCTACTTAATATTTTTGTGAAATACAGACATACATTATCTTCAGGACTCTGTGATGAATAGAAAGTTGAAAAGAACAGCATTAATTTGAAATAGAAATCTTCATCTCTTTAAATTTCTAATATATATGTTTTATATTTATGTCATATGTAATGTTATTTAATTTTTTTAATATTTTTATTGACATCTCTACTCTAATCAAAATATTACCTTCTAGTAGATGTTGCTTATTGTCATAATATCGTCATTTTGATTTTTCTTGACATGTTTGTGTATGCTGTTTGTGTTGGGTTTTGAATTTGTTGTTGTAGTGTGAGTTAGGGTCTGTGCTGTGTGTATGTGTGTGTTCAGTGTGTTGTTGTTTATGAGTGTGTTGGTGTCAGGGAGTGTTTGTGTTGTGTGTGTTTTTCCTCTGTCAGCTCTTGTCAGTGTCAGATCTCTTCAGTGCTCTGATGGGCAGTGACAGGCCAGCACAGGAAATGATGTGCAGGAAGCAACCTCAAGCTCCATATGACACTATGTTGGCAGACAGCCTATCTGTGTGTGTGCTTCTGTGTGTTGGATATATCTCAGCATCTAATCAAAGTAGGGTAATGTTGCGCATGACTGTGATAAATCTCTCTCTCTCACACACACACACACACACACACAAATAGTCTTTTTCAGAAGTTAAAGGAATAGTTCACTGAAAAATGAAAATGCCGTCATCATTTACTCACCTTCATGCCGTGCCAAACCTGTATGACCTTCTCTTTCTTTCTTAAACACAAGAGAAATTCTCTAAAACAAATGGCTTATAGCACGATTACAAGAGTCATTCCTTTGCTCGACCTTTACTCTCATATTTTCCTCTGCTTTATGGACTTCTTTTTACTGCTTTTCCAGTCTCTCTTTCTCTCTCTCCTTCTCTTTCCCAGGTGCTTAAGACTCAAACTCCATTCTTTCCATTCTCTTTTCCATTCTCTCCTTAAATACACATATGTATTCGCTCTCTTTGTCCTCCCCCCAGCCCCTGTCATTATTCCATAGTGTCATGCAGCGGGAGCGCCAACAGTTGTGGGATGTTGTTTGCTTTAGGTTGTAAGGCTTTTTGTACTTCGATTTTCCAGGTTAAGTGTGTGAAAACTCTTTCTCTCACGGATATTCATATTGCTAGTGGCATTAAATCTCTTAGTTTGTTTTGTTCAAAATGTACATTCACTTAATTACAGCAAATGTTTTGCATTCATTGGCTTGCTAATTCAAATCCACACAAATCTCTTCATGTATGTTTCTTATAATAATAATAATAATAATAATAAAATCATGCAAATAATCTGCATAGAACTCTTTATATATTAAAGTCCCTCTGTGGTGAAAATCATATGTCTATGGTGTTTTTAATTTGCTAAAGGAAAACCATGTGTAAATTCATGAGTCAACACCATTACTGAGGATTTTCTCCTTAAAACTGCAGTGAACCAAATACTGTCTCAAAAACACGGATTTAAATCGCTGGTGTTTCTGACGTCACAAATTACCTTGTAACCAATCAGGTCAACGTGTGATCGTCAGCGAGTGGATCTCTGAGCTGGTGCGAGTGACTGGAGGCGGGGCTAATTTGCATATTCATGGTACGGCGCATACTAAATGAGGCAAGGGTGTAGAATTACATTCAAGCTATTTCAAGGCAAGAATGTTTTTTCAAGGAATTTTTTTTTAAATGTGTCATTTTGGTGATCAAAGATGAGTTTTAAGGGATAAAATTATTGACTACAGGGTAACTTTAAGATATTTTTTGTGTACTGCTCTAAATAGGCACTTGTTATAATGATAGTAAATTTGGCTCGTAATATAATTTATATAAAAAACAAAAATAGATCGATTCAACAAAAAAATCCTTGCATTAATTTTCAGACGCTTCAATTTGAACTGGTGAACGGCAGTAAAAAAAATAAATAAAAAAAATAAAGCGAGTCCGGCTTTATCATTCCCTAAGCAAAATGGGATCTTATCAACCTCGAAAATCTCAAGCTGCCAGTTTCTCTCTCTTGACTTAATCAGCAGTTTTTCTGTTTGACAGTCCGTGTTATCAGTCAGATTCGCTTGGACCTGTGCAAGTGTTGAGGAGGCAGATGGAGAAGGCTAGCATTACCAGGCAGTGAGACGCTACCATGTGCTCATAGCAGCCATTTGGAATAAAGGTGCAAGTAAATTATGAGAGGAAACAAGAAAACAAAGACTAGCTCACAGCAGTAGGACCCTTTGAAATGACATGCTCACTGTATTTTAGGTATTGGCAAAAGCGCATGTATGGCGCTTGTATGTTTTCCAATGGTTCTGAATGATGGGATTGATTGGCAGGCTGCTTCAGTTACATCAGCTATGTTTTCAGCTGAAAGGATTTTCACTGAGCGCTACGCTAAGGTCATGATACTGCTCTGAATGTCTGTCTGCAGCTGTAATAGACTCTTAACGCTACTGGAGGAGTAAATCACTTCCTCCTCCACCTGCCCATCACCTCTTGTAATACGCCCTACTGCACTCTGGAAAACTGAAGGCTTGAAGACTAATTGCTGAATTATTCAAATTATTCAGGAAGAGTTTTGACTTTTGAGAACTTTTGACAAGTACTCAATGTTCTCTACAATTTGCTCATGCAATTGTGTGGCTACAGGTCTTGAGACATGTTTTTTTGAATGTGGTTTTAGTTTAAAGGCATAGTTTGGAATTATTTGATTACCCTCACGTCGTTCCAAATCTGAATGCTTCAAATCTGTGAAACACAAAAAAATTATTTCTATAGAATATTTCCATATTTCCAATGGAACTAAAAAAACACTATTAGAACACGATAAAAACCAGAGATTCTATATTCTGATTCTTCCTCTACAGCTTACAAATTATTTGTGTATATTCCATGGAAAAAAAATAACTGTACATTTTTGAAACAACTCGGGGGTGAGTAAATAATGACAAACTGTTCTTTTATCTAAAATGAGAGATGAAAATGCTAATTGCAAATTATTTATTTGATTGTATTAAATTGTTCTCTTACTTGAGCACAACACACAGACAAACACTAATCTATGTGTGTGTGTGTGTGTGTGTGTGTGGATGGATGGATGGATGGCGGAAGTATTTTGGCAGGAAGAGGGCACAGCTGTCTCTGCTGTCACCGCTAATGTCTCAGAGCTTCAGAGCTTCAGGCTGAGCAAAATGAAACACATACACATATGCACACAGAACCGGCATACATCGGATCACTGTTTGTGCTATATCTACAATATTGCGTAATATGTTGAGCGAGAGGAGTCATGGTCACAGTACATACAGTACCTGGAAGCAAAGATGATGCAGGAAGGTCATTTCAGGGATTTAACTGTATGTTAAAGAAAAAGAAAGAATTGAATAATCTGTAAAAAGATGAAGAGCATCATGAGCATGAGCATCTAGTCATTTGTCAAATACAGCCCAGTCCACTCTCCAGTACAGACACAAAGACCTCCAGGGGAAACTCTGGGAGAGGTGTTTATGGCACCAGTAGGGGGTCCAAAATGCCCCAGAGGACTGATGGAGATACCATGCTGTAATGCCATCAGATTTATTGAAAAAATAAAGCCATATTTTGTAATGTGAACATGGTCTAAAATATTTCCAGAAACATTTCCTGTTCGGTTTCTGTTCTCTCTCAATCATTCACAGACTACACTGGTTAATTTTTTTCTGATCAGGCAGGTGGTTGACGGTTCACGGTTTGTCTCAGTTCACTTGTTTGTCCTCACAACGTTCTATATCAAAGTATGTCAGTTGTGCTGAACAGGGAGTGGAATGTACCGAAATTGCAGTATTTATGAAATATAGGCGAAGGGTTTCTGTACAGTGCATTTTCAAATGAGCATCCCATGAGTCCAGGGAGAGTTTTAAATGCTGGTGAAGCAATCTGACTGTCATTGTAGGTCACATGATAGTGGCAACATGTTGAATGTACAGTACTTTCTCCTGATTGTATTCATACTACACACATGCATACTTAACCTATTTCTTAATGATTGCAAAGTTATTAAATGTAGCCTATACCTGTACCTGTTTGTTTATGACGTGATTGTGAATCTCTGCCGCTCCACTCACATATGCTATGCTGTTCCAGACTGGCTTGATCAGCTTGATACTTGGGCTTCTTTTGGAACATTCTTTTCAGAGCCATTTTTTGAAAGATAGAAACATTGACAGCCAATCAGAATCCACCCAACTTTAAAGAGATGGTTCATTTAAAGGGTAACACTTTACAATAAGATTCTTTAGTTAACTACATTAGTTAACATGAACTTAGAATGAATACATCTACAGCATTTATTAGTTAATATTAATTGCAACATTTACTAATACATTATTAAAATCAAAGGTTGTATTTGTTCAAATTAGTTAATGCATGGTGAACAAACAATGAGCAGCTGGATTTTTATTAACTAACATTAACAAAGATTAATAAATACTGTAACAAATGTATTGCTCATTGTTAGTTCATGTTAGTTAAGACAAACTAATGTTAACTAATGAACCTTATTGGAAAGTGTTACCATTTAAAGCTATGGTGATCTTTACAGTTACCGTTCTTGGTGTGAACAGGCCTTAACCGTCCGGTTTCTGTCTGAAACAATTACATGATTGTTGTATAAATGCAGTATCCCACTTGATATGTAATATAAAACAAACAGATTTTTTTTCTTCATAATTGGCTATGGTTTAGTTTTAATCCATGTAAATGTATCATTGAGAGTATCCTATGTCTGCTAAATTATCTAGAATCATTGTAGGTAGAAAAATACCACCCCCCTTCACAGACGCACACAGAATTATTTAGCCGAAATCAAGGACCATGAAAGGAGAAAATAGCACCAGCTAATTTTCCCATCTGTGCCGTTCGTTCAGGTTAAGCGGCAGGCAGCAAAAAGAGCGAGAGAGAGAAGGTGGTGGGGGTGTAGATGGGGGTAAAAGACTGTCGATCATACTCTCCCTCCTCCTCCTCCTCCTCCTCCTCCCCGTCGAGGGCGCGCAGATCAGCGGAGCACCGCGCGCGTGTGTAACGTTCCTTCTGACACATCAACTCTAGGACCAGAAACAAGAGTGAGACTCATCGAAGAGTGAGAAATCTGAGGGGAAAAGTCACATATCGAACTGTCGGAGAATATTTATTAACCCTTCTGATTTTCCTGCGCTGATTTTTTTTTTTTGTCTTTTGGTTGGTTTCTTTTTGGAAACCAGGATATTTTTTTCCACAACATGCTTATCGGTAAGTCAGTTCCAATAGAGATATTATTGTATTTGTGTTCGTGGCATATTCTGTATAATAAGTCTTTAAATGTGGTAATAGTGTCACGCTTGTTCTGCGTTGAAGATGCCTCTCGTGCCCAAAGTCCTTGCTCTAGTATGCGCACTGACCACCGGCACGCGCAACGCTTTTTAGTCGAGGTGTTGCCTTGCTTAATCGATACGAAATTAGGCTGAAAACGAAAACTTAACAAGAAATATAAGGCAGACGATGTAGAATTTTCTAGAAGCAGAGAAGCTCCAGAAGTGAGTGTGAGATCTGTGATTGTGTGTGTGTGTGGCATATTTGGTTGCACGAGACGCTGGCAGATGCGCGTGCGACTGTCATACGCATGCCATCAAACGGCCTTCAGTGTGTCTGTTAGCCGCTTAACTAGAATGACGTTTGGTCCAGTCAACAACCTGTAAAAGCCCGGTCTTTTAACAACTCAAATATTTTTGGACCCGCAATCCCGGTTTAATTAGTAGCAGGTGCCATGGTCCTCAAAACACACGTTTCCCTTCACAGTTGACCTCTGTAGTGCGAGAGACCGATGCACTGAGACAAAAAAATATGAGCGAACGAGGGATGATAAAGAGAATGCTGTGTAAGTTTTGTTCATCTCTCGTGACACGGCCGAGCGCATTGGAATGACATAAAAAAAACTTTCGTGCTCTCTCTCTCTCTCTCTCTCTCTCTCCTTCTCTCTCTCTCACTCACTGGTCCTGCAGCGAGGTAGCTTCTACAGCAATGCAGAAATTATCTCTTTTTTTCCATTTATGCATCGTGAAAATATTTTATGAACAAACATGCGTTTAAAAAAAATAAAACGACCTGATAAGTTGTCATTTATTCGCCGCCACTGTTAAATTCTGTATTATTAAATATCTTATTTTAAGATGTTTTTCTTTTGAATTCATGCAACAACAAAAAATAGTTTTCTGCTAAAATAATTTATTCTTTAAAGTCCTCCTTTAAAGGGCATTTTGAATCTCAAAGCACCTGGTCTTCCTCACAAGAGCTCAAAGCAGCGGAGCGGAAAATTAAAAATGATAAAGGATTGATCCTGCACGCGCTGGAAATGCTTTATCAATAACGCAGCTCATTTAAGGAAATCGTTTGAGTTTTTTTTATTTTTCTTAGCTCATGAATTTCGTTGGGATCGAAGCCATTTGTTTATGCATTTCACCACGGTGCCTTTTCATTTCGGGGTTTTCCATTTCGTTGTTTGTGATTTAATTGTTTTTAATAAACTGTGCGCTTTATATAGATGTAGCCTATTTGTAATATAGATCGTTTATTTTTTTATTGTCTTTTGTATATGTTATTATTTGTTTGTTTTTTTGTACAAAAAAACAATGTTTTAATTCTATTGGAGTTATTTTTGTATTTTTTTCTACATTGAATGTCACTTACACAGAATTGCTGTGTCTTGACATTTTTGTTGTAATTGTAATTTTTAATTCTAGAATCCATCATTTAGGTTTTTGTGAGCGAGGCTTTTGTAAATATAAATGAAAGGAAGCAGGAAAGGTTTAAATGTCCTTCTCACCTCCTTGGTCTCAATTGCTCTCATTATTAACTAGATACCAATGCCCTGTCCGCTTAGCAACACGGACAAAAAGACACACAGATGTTACACAGCTACACAAAGTTACACCGAAACCACAAAGCTGTTTAAATAAAGACGCTCAGATTAAATCCAAGGAAGATGGAGACAAAGAGAGGAGGGGAAAAAGGAGAGAAAGCTGCAGCATGAAATGGGACCAGCTTTCACTCACAGTTAGTCTGAAATCCGCACTTATAGACGATCAGCATCAAGCGGATGTGTCTGTATGTAAATAACCCATCACCTACTCTCAGGCGTGAATTATCTGTGAATGTAGCTCAGGTTATGGGGACAAAGGTCATGCCCTTGACATTCTTTAACAGTCTGGAGCAACATTTTATTTAAATTACATGCATTGTCTATACCTTGACCATCACTACTTAGTGTTAGCTTGGTCAGTATTTTATGTGCTTTTGGCATACGATTGTTACAAAAAAAAAAAAAAAAATGTACACGTCAGAATGCTTTGCATAAATCAGCTGCTAATTAAAATCTTATCTGTCTGTCTCTGTCTCGAACATTCTCCTCTGTAATTACGGAGGTGTACGAATGCGAGTGTGTGCTTCTCTCCGGGCCGAAGTCACACCGTGATCATTGGATTTTTTGGCTGTTTTCTCAACCCCCCTCTCACTGTCATGGTTTCAGTTGTCGTGGCAGCGCCCCAGCCCGTGTGTTTGTAAGTGTGGGGAATGCGGTAATACCACCCTTTAAGCGAATGCTCTTTGCCAGCCGCATATTACTACACAGCACTCTATAGGAAGGCCCTACTGAAACACTGCAAACTCAATGGAAGACATTTTATTCACAAATATTGTTTTTATTTGACAAATGTTTTTTTAATTTAATGTTCCTAAAGGTCTGGTTATGAGGAAAAATATGTTAAATAAACTGTCAAAATTATTTTTAATAATTGCTGTGATATTTGTTCTGCCACAGTTTTTGATGGTAAGGTTGTTTACAGTGAAAATCTAATATCGAATGTGACGTCATGTCTTTATATAGTAATTTTTAGTGACTTTGAACGTGGCTCATCCAATCAGATTTTAGAGTTTGAGTTATGCAGTTTTTTGATAGAGATTTGATCCAGATTCTTGCACCATTCTTCAAAGACTTACTGCGTTTCTATAAATGTGCTGTTGCTTCCCTCATCAAAATCAGCACCTTGGAAATTCCGACAATGTCACCTTTTCGTTTTCTAGTCTTTTTACATTTTGGCTTTCAGCGTGGCCTCCAAATATTTACCACCCCGCAATTTATCAGTCGATGAACACACAATGTAGAGCTCTGATGCGTCATGTTAAACTGACATCCAGAGCAAACAGTCTAAAAGCCGCGTTCCTTTCTTGGGTTTTGTTTTTCGGCTCGCCTCTCCTTCGGTAATGGAGGTTATATTCAACTCATCTATTTAGTGACGCAGTGACTGTGAGTGTGCGTCTGCTCCCTAGAACAGCGAATGAGTGACAGGGCAAGTCATTAAAATGAAATGACAGCATGGGCTTGATTGGCCTGTCAGTTCGTCTGAAGTGCTTGTGTGTAAGTGTGTGTGCGTGTCACAATGACAAGAGGGTAAGGCATATGCTCTCAGCAGGGGTTACGAGACCAAAAATGACCGTCTATCAATGTATGTATGTGAATGTTTATCAAAACAGGCTGTGAGTGTGTATGTACAAACGATGCGCTGAATATGGACTCATACGGCACTTGACTTCATGACCCGGAGAGAGAGACAGAGAGATGCAGGATGAAACAGGAATTTAACCCGAAATGGTAGAACTTACTCTCTCTCTCTCTCTCTCTCTCTCTCTCTCTCTCTCTCTCTCTCTCTCTCTCTCTCTCTCTCTGATTAGAGTGTGACAATCTTTGAAGCAGCTCAGTGCTGCGTCTCTCTCTCTCTCTCTCTCTCTCTCTCTCTCTTTCTCTCTCTCTGTCTGTCTCGCTGAGTAAATACCTTCTATTCCAGTTCCTTTATGAGGAAGCTGATGATAAGGAATGTCTTTCATCCACAGTAGATCGGCTTCTTCCATCCCAGCTTAAGAGAGTGTGTGTGTGTGTGTGTGTGTGTGTGTGTACGCCCATGTGCGCACAGTGATTTTAGGATTAAGGTTTTCCTAGCCCAACCACAACAATTGTGTCTGTTTGTGTAAGTTTGTATGTCTAGACTCTAGAGCTGCAGTAATGGGGTGGTTAGAGATTCAGCTTTTACTTGCTAGAATGACCATCACGTTTTAAGATGAAGTGGCTGAATTAAGGTAAACGTTGAAGTAAAACGGCATAAAATAGCATCTGCAATGCATTTAACTTCTGTAATGTGACGTATTTCCTAGTCCAACAAAATATATGGCGCAAAATAATGAAGGGAGGAACTAGTTTGTTTTTACGGATTGAATTTAATTGGATTGCTGTTGTATGGTAATGATGTTATTGGTTCATTGTTCCTGTGGTCTTGGCTAAATCAGCAGAAAGGAATAGCAGTTTTATAGCTCTATTAGAATAATGTGATGAACCATGACATTTATTTATTTTTTACACTACTGTTGAAAAGTTTGGGGTTGATAATGTTTTTAAAAGAAGTCTCTTATTCTCAGCAAGGCTGCATTTATTTGATCAAAAATACAGTAAAAACAGTAATATTGTGAAATATTATAGCAATTTCAAATAGCTGCTTTTTATTTTAATATATTTTAAAATGAGATTTATTTCTGTGATGTCAAAGCTGAATTTTCAGCATCATTGCGCCAGTCTTCAGTGTCACGTGATCCTTTAGAAATCATTCTAATATGATTTGATAATTATTTATCAATATAGAAATATTTCTGATAATTATCAATGTTGATTGTGCTGCTTAAAATGTCTGTGTAAACTGTGATCAAAACAAATTAGGATTCTTTGATAAATAGAAAGTTAAATAGAACAGCAAATTATTTGAAAGAGATTTTGTTTGTAATATTATAAATGTATTAACTGTCTATTTTGATCAGTGTAATGCATAAACTATTATTTTTAAAATATTTAAATCCCATTTAATTGAATGTTGTTGTAAGATCAGTCAGCACGAAAGAGCATTTGCAATCTATTTTACTTCCAGAGTGCAATGTATTGAATTTACGCATGATACTGAATATTCAGTTTTTAACAAATTTAGGATGAGATTGGGAGTTGGATCCGTCAGGAATTGATTGCACCCTGTAAAGTTGATGTTGCCCACCAGAATAAAGACCTGAAACCTGAAAGCAAGTTTGCAGTCAATTGTGGAGAGGAAGAAATGTCCCAGGAATCATTTTTATTTGAGCCTCGAGCTGCTGGGGCTCGAGATGGTGGATGGGACATGAAGGCTAAAGGTCAAGTTCTCCCACGAGAGCATCTATAATTTGCTATTATTGCCGTAGCCTTTATTGCATTAATGTTAATCTAATAACCATTAAATTACTGTGTTAACTATTGGCAATATATTATAAAGGCTGCATTTCCCATTACAGCAGCCTAAAAGAATGCTTATAGCTATTTTGCTATATTCGTTAACATTATTTTTTTGATAATCTTTTCAGAAGTGAAAAAAAGTTTTGTCTTAACTTTATATATTTTGATGAAATGTAATGAAGAACATTTTGTCCCTTTAAAAAAAAATAAATAAATAAATAAAAAAAAGTTAAATTAGGCCAAAAAAGGCCATTGTAAAAATAAATAGGGCAATTGTATTTTTCACGCTGACTCTAAATGATATCAGCTGTTTCTTTAATAAAAGCAAGCATATTATTTGTTGTAATGTCAGATTGTCGCCCCAGTGGTAACATTGATAGCTGTTTACATTGATATTGACAAATTAAAAGACGTTGCTGCCAGTAGTTCTTTGTCACCTTGTCAGTTCTTTCTCCCTCACACATGCACAAACACAAGTGAGCAAGTCCTCACCACAGCGCCAAATCATTTATCCTCTCGCATCGTCTCTGCAGTGGGAGCCATTTTGGTGCCACAGTTTCGTTGTAGTAACTGAGCCCAGAGGGGGCAACAGAGTTGCCGCAGGACCAGTTCGAGCCAGCATAGCAAAAATAGTACCCTCCGTCCCCATCCTCTAGGCCAACTAGCCTTTTTGGTTCCCGTCGCTTGCGGGAAGGTGACTTTGACATCCGGCCACTGTTATCTATGCTTTGCCTTGACTCATAGTGATCATGGAGGTCATTAAGGGCAGCAAGAGGTCTAACTGCTCCCCTGCTGGATAAGACAGTGGTGCCAGTGTTCTCTAAAGGGGGTTTTACAGGGGTGATGGGGCTGACGAGTTCTCCTTGAGTGCTAATAGCCCACGTATGCTTATTGCGCACACACACATATGCGCACACAGAAGGATCAGAAAGTGGAAGGGCAGGGTTGATTGGGGGTAATTTGGGGATTTTGGAAGGGCAGCTATTTCGTCTACAAATGTCCCTGGAGAGAGAACGAGTGGAGGAGGGGGAGGGAACAACAGCGATAACGTTCACACTCTGTCATGTGCACGCACACACACAGCATTGTTTTGTTGTGTTGGCCACATTGATACATTGGTGCACTGTGGGATGCTGGAGGTGTGTGCGGTGGCCTAGAAAAAGCATCACACCCGTGGCTCCGGACAGGAGGGAGAGGGGGGTCTGGAGAGGTAATTCTGTCTTTAGGCTCCTACAAAGAAGGTCAGTACTGCCCATGGGCCTCTCCTCTCCTCTCCTCTCCTCTCCTCTCCTCTCCTCTCCTCTCCTCTCCTCTCCTCTCCTCTCCTCTCCTCTCCTCTCCTCTCTTCTCCTCTCCTCTCCATCATTAGCTCAGCCTCATGTCGTTCTAAACCCATCTTTCTTCTGTGGAAAACAAAATGAGATGTTTTGAAGAATGTTCACGCTGCTCTTTTACCATATAATTCTATCATAACTGGGAAAAAATTAAATGAAACTTGAATACATTTTCATGATTCTAAAACTAAATTAAAATAAAATGGTTGACAATTTAATATTAGTTTTTGATACATGGTATATTATAAAACTTAAAATATGAAAATGCCACTAGATGACAATTACACTAGATAGTGCTGAGAACTTTAAAGTTGTGAAACATTTTTAAATGTAAACTACATACACTACTGTTTAAATGTTTGGGTTAGTAAGAATTCTTTTTTTTCCAGCAAGGATTAAATTGCATTAAATTAATCAAAAGGGACAGTAAAGACTTTGATTAAAGATTTCTATTTCAAATAAATTGTTCTTTTGAACCTTCTATTGATAAAGTAATCTTTAAAAAAAAAAACTTTTCCACAAAAATATTTGACAGAACAACTGTTTTCAACATTTTTGACAAAAAAATTATAGTAATAAGTAAATTATCATATTGTGTCACTCTGAAGACTGGATTAATGATGCTGAAAATTCAGCTTTGTCATCACAGGAATAAATTACATTTTGAAATATATTATAGACTTAAAATTTAAATAGACTTATATTAAATCTTTATATTATTAAGAAAAATATTTCACAGTATTACTGTTTTTACTATAATTTTTAAGAAATAAATGCAGCCTTAATTTTCTCTCTCTTTGGGGATTGTTTGGCCATTCAATCTTTCACTTAATTAAAAAAAAATGGTAGGAACATTCTTTAAAATGTCTCCTTTAATGTTTCACAGAGAAAAATCCGGAAATGTGATTTCTGGTTGAACTAACCCTTAAAGGGTTAATTGGTTAGCCTTTCTTTACAAAGTCTGTGCTCTTTAGAAGCATGACTAAAGCTTTAAGACAGAAAAGTAATTAGCCAGCTAGTCACTTAGGATGTAGTCTAGTTTAATGTCTGGTTTAAGTCAGCTAAGCCCATAAGCCTCTTAGTCTGGAGATGGCTTGATTGGCTTAGTTCTGGATCTGATACGACTGATAAAGATTGCCCGGTACTAGTTATGCAGCCAAATATGATATTATCAGTGTTTGATGTGTTTAAATGCGTTTATATGAGAGAGAGAGAAAAGAATATATGACCGCTTAGATCTGTCCGAGTCTCTGTTACAAGGAAGGTCATTTCACTTAACGTGGTGGGGAATATATTCCCTCTGAGATA
Organism: Squalius cephalus; assembly: GCF_949319135.1. Classification (NCBI taxonomy): domain Eukaryota; kingdom Metazoa; phylum Chordata; class Actinopteri; order Cypriniformes; family Leuciscidae; genus Squalius; species Squalius cephalus. Next base: position 42,891,421 of record NC_137122.1, on the reverse strand, counting down.
CAGCAAGGCTACAGAAGAATAGAGTGGGTGAAAAGGAAACTCTGATGTTGAGTGTGTGTGAGAAAGAGAGAGACAACATCTTCTATCACTAGTGAGCATTGTATTGGCTCTGATGCGCTCTGTCTGCCCAAATCTACTGCCTGAAGGTGAAGTCAATGCATCACCTTGACAGCGTGTGTGTGTGTGTGTGAGAATGTGCACACTTATGCATGTGTGTTTCTGTACATCTATGTACATGTTTAACCTTCATGTTCATGAGATTGACATTTGCTGATTTTATGTTCAAGGTCCCAGAGGTGATGTACATATATAAATTTGAAAACATTTTCAGATCTTCATATTCTTGTGCTGTATGTTCCTCTGACCTAATCAAAACTTAATAGGCATATTATTAACTCTTTCCCCGTCATTGACAACATTTTCACTGTTATACTGTAGGGGGCGCTATTACGCATCTTCTGAAAGAGTACAGAAGCTCCAGATCAAAACACAGGTGGAGAAGAAGCAGAAACAAGCGATAAAAGCATTGCTTACGCACATGTAAGCTAACGCAATCATTAAACATCATATTTAAATCAAAACTGCCTAATGTTACTGAATGAAATGTCGAACCCATGAAGGGGTATAGGACGGTGCAAGCTTTAGGGGTGTTGATGGACGTGATCTGTTCAAAATGTTTCTGTTTTTTTAATGAAACATCCACATTCAAGTGTTGATAAAAAAAAGAATGCATGAAGCTAGAATTTTTTTTTTTTTTAAAAGCTCTGTCGATTCTTTTTTATACATTGTATGTTCAGATATTATATAATTCTGGGGGCCACAACATTTTGGTGAAAATGATCAAAAATTGCTGGCAACTTTTTTTTTTTTTTAATGCTGGAGGGGAAAGAGTTAATATCTAGAAAGAGTTGACTAACTTTTTGTGTCTGATTAATTTGACCCCAAAATGTAGGTTAAACTCGAGTAACTGATGATCAGTCAGCACTATGATTAGCAAATTACCCAATTACAAATACAATAGATTGTGGCAGCTGTGTACGTGAGTGTGTAAGTGTGCATTTGCCTCTCTCTGTATTCCTCTCTTCTGTGTTGTGTTGTCTAACACCACAGCACTGATAGGCCAGTCAGTGGATACATAAAGTGTGCGTGTGTGTGTGTGTGTGTGTGTGTGTGTGTGTGTGTGTGTGTGTGTGTGTGTGTGTGAGTGTATCATCATCTCTAGGCCCGGGTGATTAAGCAGATATTCACATTGATTTTGATGTTTGTGTGTATATAATCATAATTTTAATGCACTTTAATGATTTTAAACAGGGAATTTGTTTTTAAACATTTCAGTGAATTTGTTCAAGTCGATTATTTGAGTAATTTGATTCGTTTTGTTATCCCTCAAAAATTGCCTAAAAATCAAGTAAATGTTTTTTTTTAGTAATAATGTAATGGAGTCCAAAGGTTCTGAGATCACATTGGAAATCTTAAAATTAAAAACATGTTTTATACTCTGATCATGCAAACTCCTTTGTACAAGAGGTTGGATACTTGCTTCTATTGAAGCACATCCTTTTACTTAAATTGTTATGCAGATAAAATAATTTACAATGAAATGAATTGTATCAAAATGCTAAATAGATGCATTTCCTCTATTGGTCTCGGCTTGCAAAGAAAAGTGGAGGAAAATGACCCTTTATGCCATTTTAGATGAAATGCGCATTGAGATATTTATTAAATGTCATCTAAAGACTGGAAAATATTGAAAAGCAATTTTTTATTATATCACCCAGCCCTAATCATACCACTGTAATTTTACTCATTTATGCTAAAAAGGCAATGGCTTTTTTAGCATTCAGTACGTTCCCCGTTTCAAAAGAGAGAGAGAGATCGGGACAGAGGAGAGAACAGAGAGATGGACAGATTAGAGTGAAATGAATGTCAGAAGTGTTACGCTTTGTGCGGTTCTTCAGTTAAATCACCAAAAGGCTGTTTAATAAGTCGACATGTCTTCAGTTAGCAGAGGGACCGCGGGGACCGTTTATAGCGGCGCGCGGTTGATGTCACGAGGGGGAGGACGGTAAATGAAGTCTCACAGATGTGCTTGTGTAGATTAATGTCTTCATTGAACTGCCATTATTTGGCATGACGCATGAGGCTTATTTAAAACAATTACAGACCACTGCTGCCAAATTCAGCTCCCAACTCATTAGCCAGGATCTCTGATAAAATGCGAAAGCAGACTAAAAAAAACACATTCACACGCCGGAAATAGGGCGAGTGGGAAGGGACATTTCAATGACATTACGTCCTTCAAGAGATGCTGCATCTATTCAACCCATAAATAGATATGCAAAAAGATAAAAACTGAACACCTGCTTACTAATGAACCACAATGCTGGTCGAGAGATAGATGGTGAGCGACAAAAAAGCGACGGGTACAGATACATAGTAATAACTATATGTTTAGCCCTCTGTCTCTGTGACGCATTTTCCACCATAATCGCCATACATTTGCATTTATGTTCACGCTCTTAGCAGGCACATCCTTAGCGAAGCGCTGAACAGGTTGAATAATAAGATTTTAAAAGCACTTTTCCTTATCACGCTGCTGCAGTCTCCCTCTGCATTAACATCAAGCACGTCTAATCTCTCTCGTTAAGTCTGGGGGTGGGTGTATACGTTGTGTTTTTCCTCAGTAAGGTGTTTAATCATGTTATAAGTGATGTTTATTTTGAGGTCACAGCCCTTAAGTGGCTTCTGATACAGGAAATGACTTCATTTAAACAGGAAATGAACTCCACTAAGCTTCTGTCACTCCACATCACTATATAAGTGGCTCTGAATGAACACTCATTTTCTGTGTTGAGGTGTCTGTGTGTTAAAAGAGAGAGACAGACAGAAAGAGAGAATGAAGGGGTGGAGGGAGTTTTTTTCCATGTAGCCTATGTATATGGAATTTTAAAATGGCACTTGGTTTGCTATTTATTATTTAATGCAAGGAAGTTCATTTATTTTTATGTGTGTCTAAAGTGTCCAAGTGTGTCCAGATATATTGGGTTTCCTGGGTATAGTATATAATCTGTATATTTAAAGAAAAAAGAAGAAAAGAATTCTGAAATGTACATTGAAATGTTACGAATATTATTTATGTATTCTAATCATAATTTAATTGTAAAATTGATAATAATATTAATTATTACAATTAATTTACAATTATATTATATTATTATCAAAACTATTTAAATTTGTGTATGTGTGTATATACTGTATACATACATAGACACATATCTATGTGTGTGTGTGTGTGTGTGTGTGTGTGTGTGTGTGTGTGTGTGTGTATGTGTGTGTGTATGTATGTATGTGTATATACGTATGCATACATACACAGTATTTGGATACTTTAGTCACACTTAATGTATGAAATTAAATAAAAAAATTGAAAATAATAAGCTATTAATTTTAATGTAATTATTACATAATTAAAATTGTGAATTGAATTGTAATTAATAATAAAAAAATAAGTAGAAAGAAGATTCTTTTCCATAATCATTAGTGCTTAGTTATTGATAATGATTGTATATTTGCTGTAATAAATTACATGCCTGTTCTATTTTGACAGTTTTTATCATTTATTTTTTATTTAATAACTCAAAAAAAGAGCAAAAATCTTTTTAAAGAACTTTGTCTTATCAGTGTAACAACTGCACAGCCTTTGGCAAGATTTTGCTGTCGCAATCAGCCCCGCTCTCTCCCAGCACACACACACACACACACACACAGTGTGATTGAGATAAGAAAACAGCATGCGCTCTCCCTCTGCATATATTCACCCTGCAGTCATGACGCTCACAAATAAGAACACACTTCCTCGCTATTTCCCATCCATTTCCTTGTTTTTTTTTTGTCCTCATCTGCATGGCATTTTCCATTGTGCCGCTGTGGTTTACAGAAGTGTGACACATACTTTAATTTTATATTTATGTCCTGCAATTCCTGCTCTTTATCAATTTGAAATTTGCAATCGTGTACCAAACCTCTCACCCTCCCTTCCTTCAGCCTGACTCTCTGGGGGAAAAAGAAAAAAGGAGTAATTTATCACTGTGCAGCCTCAGGGTGTTTAACACACATACACACTAGTGCGCGTGCACACACACACACACACACACAGAAGCCTTAGGCTTTATTGTTCCTTTGTGGCAGATGGGTTGCCCGCTTTGCACCATTGGTTTTGATGATGTTCTCCCTCTCAGTCACTCTCTCTGGAATGCACACGCTTACACACCTACTGAAGAGCCTTTATTTGACAGTATGGCACATAAAATTTGTTTTTTGGGGCCATATGGTCTGCAGTTATTGAATGGACAATAAGTTAGGAAACTCCATATAAAGAGTTATTTCCTCTGACATAATGCTTTTTTTATGCTTTTTTTTTGTGAGTTATGGGTGTTTCAGGATGATTTTTATTTTAATGACAGTGCTAATCTTGTGTTGATTTTATTTTCAATTATAATTAGAATTTATGATGTTAATAATGATTCAAAGACATTGAATGTTATTTTGACACGCAGCGCTCCGCACTTGAGGCTCCTAGTCACGCTCAAGAGCTTTGGCTTCTGATCTTATCATTTAATCACGTCGTTTATTGTCTCCTTCGGGCTCGCTAACACTTTTTTTTCTATTCTGATTCAGTAGCAGCCTGTACAGGTTACATTAGCAGTACCTTCACACCGCACGCAACACAAACAAATAATATCCACCTGCCTTGTTTAATTCACAAACAAACTCTCTGCAGAATTTTTACTGAACACAGCTGAAGAGAAAGCATAACATTATGCTATCCAACTCTGTATTAAAGTTTAAGTTTCAGTGGTGAAAAAGCATTTTGACACTATATATATATATATATATATATACATACAAGCCTTGTATATATGTAGGCTATATTACAGGGCTTGACATTAACACCTGCCAACCCTCCAAATGCTGGGGTATTTCAGCAGTGGCGTGTAACACAGTAAGTCCTACTAGCCACTGTGGCGGGTTCAATTTTATATATAATATACATTTTTCAATTATAGTCTTTTAAAACTGCATATGAAATAATAAACTAAGTGCAATGTAGTATTGTCAAAAACATAGATTTTTCTATACATATTGATACTGAAACTGATATCTGAAACGCTTCCAATACTAATTTTTACTCTACCAATACTCTCTCATCTCTCTGACAGCGAGTTGACACACAAACCTGCTTCCCCTCGCTCACTCGTTTAATTTGCTCCGGATGAATATTGTTGGTGTAACAGGGCTTGAATTTCACCATGTGATTGCGCATAGTGCGCATAATTTTACTTATTCCCGTAGATTTTGTGCTCACAAAGTGCGCACACATAAAGCCAGTCAAATACACAAAAAAATATGTCAAAATGCCTGTCTTGGCGAGTATTCACATAAACGCAGTCAGTTATGTTGAGAAAGAAAACGTGTAATAGTATAATGGTCTTAAAGTGCAACTCCCTAATACCTGCTGCCAAATTATGAGATAATATTAAAAATGTCTATATGCTGACTGGCTAGTAACTTTGGAAAACCACTTGCCACAGTGACTGGTGGGCAGAAAAAGTTCATCTCTAATCTCAAGCCCTGTATATATATATATATATATATATATATATATATATTAGAACAAAATATTACAGAACACGTGTTTGCTGAATGTACCCTATAGGCACATCAATTAATTCCAAGTATGTCCAGTAACTGCTTTTTAATGTGGCTGAGGCTGAACGAACTCTGTGTCGGCCCCTTCTGGATCCAAGCAGAGAAGATAAGATTTTATTAAAAGAGGCTCTTATTTTGAATAGCGAATAGTCCATCTTAATGAACAGGAAAGACGCTCATTCAACATTTTTTTTTTGTCATGCTTTGCACCTCTCTCTCCATTCATTTGGTAATTTATCAGCTAGATAGATAATATGGAACTGAAAGAATCTCGTGTGAATATATTACATATGTAAATTTTCCAGAGAATACATTACAGATATTCTATGTTGATTTGAACATAAATGTAGATCAGTCAAGGTCAGGTCCAAAAGACCCTAAAGGGGGCTCATTTATAATGTTACAAAAGATTTCTTTTTCAAATAAATGCTGCTCTTCAAACGTTCATCAAAAAAACCTGAAAAAAATAACGCCTCCATTTCCAACTAGTAATAATAAGAAGAAATGTTGCTTTAGCAACAAATCATCATATTAGAAAGATTTTTAAAGGATCATGTGACACTGAAGACTGGAGTAATGATGCTGAAAATTCAGCTTTGACATCATAGGAATAAATATTTTAAAATATATTCAAATAGAAAACAGTTATCAATTACAATGCTATTTCACAATATTACTGGTTTTATTGTATTTTTGATCAAATAAACGCAGCCTTGCTGAGCATACGAGATTTCTTTCAAAAATATAAAATGGTAATGTACATGACCTGGCACAACACAAAGGATTTGTAAGTGGCTATTTGGGGTGCACACATATTCAAACTATTATTTTGAGACTGGCACATTTGTTCGTTCACATAGGCTCATAAACGCACTTCATTAAATTGAGATTTCTGGGTAGATTCAATTCCGCATGAGTAAACACATCATGATGTTTCATTATCCATTATTATTCACTCCCATGTGAATTTGGACACACACACACACACACACACACACACCAACACACGCACACTGCCAGAGACCCCTAATTACGTAAGTTGATTTCATGTAAGTTGGCTGGTGAACTGCAAAATGAACACACACACACACACACACACACACACAAAAACAACAAAGGAGGAGAAAGATGGGGACAGAATAGCAGTCTTTTCACTCTCTGATCCTTAATTGATAAAATCTTTTCAATTATTATGCTCATTATGCTCATCATGTTACGTTTGCATCATCAGCCAATCAGATCTCCTGGTTTTAAAGGTCTGTGTTGTGTGACCTCAGTGTTCTGGAAGGGTCTTTCTGCTGCAGCTATTTAATTTTGCTTGTTTCTGTCCGTCTGACACGTGGCTTCAGTGGAGCTTACAATCATTCCATCATTTCCTGTCTCATTATGTTCTTCATGCGCTGTTACATCTAATCAGAACTAGCATAGTCGTCCTTTAGCATTGTTCTCTTGAAGGGAACAGAGAGAAGAAATGTTGTAGGGAAGGACAGAAAGAGAGAGAGGGAGAGTGAATTGAAGAGATTTGGGAGTGAGTCCTGATTACTGTTTGTGAAGGGTTTTGACAGTCTGGTGCAGAGTGAGGATTTGATTGAAATGTGTTTTTTTGTGCTGCCTTACAGAACGAGAGAGAGCACCTGACTGCAGATTATTTATTTATTTATTTATTTCGATTTCTTTCAAAGAAGGAGGCATTGGACAGGCCTGAAAAATGGAAAGGCGCAGACCGAGATGCTTTCTGTCGTGTAGCGTTAGGACTCTTGTTCTCTCACTGTATCTGAATGCAGCCAATAGTCAATCCCCTGATACCAGCAAATGAGATTTAGAACCGCTTACACATAATTAACAATTAAGCCCACTTTGTTTGTCTATTTGCATTTCCACAGCACAGTATAATCAACATCCATCCCTCTTTTATTCTATCTTACAGGTATATGCTTTAGTGGTCGACCAATATAGGTGTTTTAGGATGATGAATGGCTGATGTAATGCTGAAATATACAGTATATTAAGTTAGCACTTATTTATATTGCATATTTAGAAACAGCAGAAGGAGACCTGAAGTACTGTTCAATATAAAAAGCCAGCAAAATATTAAGATGAAGAAATTAATATTAAATCCTATATAGCTGCTTGATATTTTTGTGGAAACCATGATACTTTTTTTTCAGGATTTGTTGATGAATAGAAAGTTTAAAAGAACAGCATCTGTTTAAAATAGAAATCTTTTGTGACATTACAGTTTTTACTGTCACTTTTGATCAATTAAATTAATCCTTGCTTTATAAAAGTATCAATTTCCACATTTTTTTAAATAAAACTATATTTATATGTCTAAATATTATATATATTGTAATATAGTTAAATAATGCATATTATGCTTTTTTGATATGAGAATATGATATTTACTCAAAATGTATTCACAAAAAAATCACTTTGAACTTCAGATTTTAATCTGGCAAATGCTGATAACCACTAAATGGTAATTGATTGTTGGCTCATAATTATTTTAGCTGATATATTGGTCTCCCTCTAATAAACTTTGTCATCATCAATTTATATAACCACCTAGTTGTTCTCCAAATGTGTGTGTGTGTTTTTTAAAACTGTCCTGTATCCATCTGATCAGTTCAAGCCAAACATCAGAAGATCTCTGGTCTGACCCCACACCGTCTGAGCTGGTTCTAGTGGACAGATCAGGCCTAAAATCAATTTATGTTTGCTTTTAAAAAGGGTTCCGGTGAGGTACGATGCGGACATTACAGCTAAACATTATGTACTCGTCCCAAGCAACACAGAATTTAGCTCTCTCTTTTTGTCACATTCTCTCGCATCACACACACATACAAATAGGCAAGCACAAATAAAACAAGATATACATGTGCACACACACAAACACACACGCACATGCCTGTCACCCTCCGTTTCGTCTCAAGATGGACTCAGGCAGGGTTTGCTGCTACAGGGTTTGTTTGTGAGTGTGTGTGTGTGTGTGTGTGACACTGAGCTTAGGTTGTGTGTGTGGTAGATGCTGTAGGCTTGTGCGTTATGTAAATGGGAAGAGGGATGTCGGCAATGCCTTTATCCAAACTCCGAGAACACGCACACTCATACACATTCACATGCAAATATAGTGAAAAACATGTTGCAGTGGGGTCAACTTTTTTTTTTTATGATTTTTCTATTTCTAATAAATACTGTTCTTTTAAGCTGTATATTCATCAAAGAATCCTGTCAAAAAATGTATCATGGTTTCCACAAAAATATTAAGCAGCACAACTGTTTTCCAACATTGATAAATGATAACAATAAGAAATGTTTCTTGAGCAGAAAATCATCATATGTGACCCTGGACCACAAAACCAGTCACATGGGTCAATTTTTTGGAACTTGAGATTCATACATCATCTGAAAGCTGAATAAATACGCTTTACATTGATGTATGGTTTGTTATGATAGGACAATATTTGGCCGAGACACAACTATTTGAAAATCTGGAATCTGAGGGTGCAAAAAAATCTAAACATTGAGAAAATGGCCTTTGAAGTTTTCCATTTATGTTCGTGATTGTGCTGCACTCACTCACAAAAATAACTGTTTTATTTACAGTAGTATATATTTATATTTACAAATATCTTCATGGAACATGATCTTTACTTAATATCCTAATGATTTTTGAAATAAAAGAAAAATCAATAATTTTGACCCATAAAATGTATTGTTGGCTATTGCCACAAATATACCCGTGCGACTTTTGACTGGTTTTGTGATGCAGGGTCACATATTAGAATGATTTCTGAAGGATCACGTGACACTGAAGACCGGAGTAATGATGCTGAAAATTCAGCTTTGCCATACATTTTAAAATACATTACAAATTGAAAACAGTCAAATCAGTTCAGTCTTGGTGAGCAGGAGAGACAAAAACATTAAAAAACCTTACCGACCCCAAACCTTTGAACGGTACAAGCATAAGCCTCCTTGCTCATATAGCTCTTTTAAAACGTTTGGTTACACTCTATGTCAGACAATTATTTACACTGCAAAAAAATTAATAAAAATAAGGCCTATCTGTTTCCATTAAGAATATATAAACCATCCTAAAATAAATGTTTACCTTATAGGCAAAATTGCATAAATTTGATTTGCTTAAAGCAATTAAAAATACCCTACTATTTGGCCAGTGGAAAAGATTGAGAATAACTCTTCTCTGAAAACATTCCCTGAAATGTATTTTATACAATATTGATTTAAGTATTCTAAAACAAGGCAAAAATAGTGAATGATTTTTAGTGATGTAATGTGTCGGCACATAGTCTTTATCTCATATTTTCCTAATGTCTTGTGTTAAACATGGTAGCATGTGGATGGGAATATGATATGCAGATGACATTATGCATAGTAAAACGAGGTATTGTAAGCTCCATATATGGTTATTTCGGGGAGGAGACGGGGTGGAGATGCACGTACGCACAATCTTCCGCTGACTGGGTTTTATAAAGGGAATTCTGAGCAGGTTCTGGCAGAATCTAGCTTTTGTGCGTACGCACACTTTTAGGATGAAACCTATTAAAAGTTTTTATACATGAGGTTCCAGGAACGTAATGTTTTCAGCTAGCTAAAAACGCTTTGGTGGACACACAGCCTAAGGGTTCTTTTCTTCTGGCCCAGTCGGGCCGGTTCAGATTTTTACCTGCCCTGCTAAAATACGCAAAAAAAAAAACTATTGTTTTCATTGTTTTTGACCCATGTAATCTTGTAAACAGTGCATTAAGATTTTCAAGTTGGTCTAACAGGTAAATATGCAGAAATTGAATAATCAAACACTGCACAGTCTTCACTGCATAAATTATAAATTGAATGTAGATTATTCCTTATTAAAGCTACAAAAGTTATTCAGTCAAGAGCAGTGAGTGATTTTCTCTGTCTTTTGATTAACATTAATCACAAACAGCAGGTTTATTAGGCTGCTGTCACTTTAAGACCTTTGACAGATCTGGCACATCCTATTTTTTCACAACTCATCTGAGGCCGGTGACACACTGGATGCGTGGCGTGAGCGTGGCGTTTCTGTTGCGTGGCGGCTGCGTCGCGTTTTCCATGTCTTTGCACACCAGAAGCGTGTCTGACGCGGCGCTGCTGCTGCTAGGTGACATATTGGTGATATATTTGACACATGGGGAGAGAGTTGTGGAAGGCCTATACTTCATGTTAAACATAAATATATAGCAGCAAAGACAACGTCGGCAGTGTTGACGGCAATATAGACTATAGAATATTTCGTTCTGTATTGACAGGTGCAGTATTTGAAAATCGATAATATTTTTTTAAATTGCATTTATATTTGCATTTATGTCAAACCCTAGACACTTTCAAACATCAAAATTACATTTATTAATATGTATTCGTGTCAAAATGTCATATAAACATCTTTTCCTATTCAATTTTGCTTGGAAACGCTTCCAAGACGCTTGCGTGTCGCGTGAAAAATAGGCGTCGGTTCTATTTCTAGCATGCACGCGTTTTCCGCGCGGCTCGAGCCGCGCCTGAGACGCGCGTGTCACGCACGCAGTGTGCAAGCTCTAACCTGTTAACATGGGAGCCGAAATAAAAACGGACACGCCACGCAGCTGAGACGCTTACGCCACGCATCCAGTGTGTCACCGGCCTAAGACTGTGACAAGGATACAAAATGGGAACTTTGCGTGATTTTGTAATTTTGTAAACTTTGAAAAAGAAGTTTCTGTACGCACATTTCAGGGTTTTGTTCACAGAGAGCTGTGTTCATTTTGATATATATAAATATATATATATATATATATATATATATATATATATATATATATATATATATATATATATAATATATTTAATTATAATGTATTTAAGCCCTCAGTTTCAGTTAGTTCCTTGTTCTGTATTGTTTACAAGTGTATGTGGTTGTGATTCCTCCTACTTATTCTCCTGGTTATTGTGTTTATTCTTAGATTCAAGATCTGTTTGAGTATTTCCTTTGTTGTGCGCTTCATTACCGCCACCAACCTGTGACATGTATATATGCAGTACCAGTCAAAAGTTTGGAAACATTACTATTTTTAATGTTTATGAAAGAAGTATCTTATGCTCATCAAGCCTGCATTTAATTGATCAAAATACAGAAAAAAACATTAATATAGTGGAATATTATTACAATAAAAATAGAAAACCATTAAACCATAAATTTTTATATTTCACATTGATATTTTTTTGTTCTGTTTTTTGAGACTTCTTTCAAAAACATTAAAACTAGTAATGTGGTACTGTGTGTGTGTGTGTATATATATATATATATATATATATATATATATATATATATACACTGATCAGGCATAACGTTATGATAATGTGAGGATTTGAGTCAAGGGCCAAATTGTGATGGCTAGACGACTGGGTCAGAACATCTCCAAAACTGTGGGGTGTTCCCTGTCTGCAGTGGTCAGTTTCTATCAAAAGTGGTCCAAGGAAGGTACAGTGGTGAACCGCGGCGACAGGGTCATGGGCGGCCAAGGCTCACTGATGCACGTGGGGAGCGAATGGCCCGTGTGGTCCGATCCAACAGATGAGCTACTGTAGCTCAAACTGCTCAAGAAGTTCATGCTGGTTCTGATAGAAAGGGGGTGCATAGCAAAAGACCAGTCAGGGTGCTCACATGTATGTATGCATGTATGCATGTATGTATGTATGTATGTGTGTGTGTGTGTGTGTGTGTGTGTGTGTGTATATATATATATATATATATATATATATATATATATATATATATATATGTATGTATGTGTGTGTATATATATGTGTAAATATGTGATGTGACAGATACACAGTATGAGATGCCAGCTGGACTCTGCATTGATTTTGTGGCTATGTTTTAGAGGAAGAGAGGGAGGGAGATAGACAGAGAGGCAAGAGAAGCAGATCTGCTAATTACAGCTCTTTGTGAATCATAATTATGCCTTTCAAATGTTGTCAGGAAAGAGAGAGAGAGGGGAAAAAATCTCATCTTTCTGTGTTTTGTGGTCCACTACATTCATACACCAGCATACACTATGTGGCACCATCTGAATTCAAAGCTTTATCTGTTTGAGGCAAAGAGCATGTGTGTGATGTTCATTGTGTGGATACATGTGTTTCTAGTTGAATATTGCGTGCGTGGAACCACTTGAAAAATAAGTCTGCCTTTTCAGGGCGTGATGGTCATTTATTTTGAGCTCCATTGAGTTAGACAGATTACACACTCACACAGACATTTATTTGGTACATGAAAATGTGATGGAATGGGGTTGTATGAGGCTTTAGGACTGAAGCATCTTCACTGAAATATCTCTGAAGTCTTTGTGTTTTAAAGAAGTAGAAAATTAAATGGATAATTCACCCAACAATGAACATTCTGTCATCATTTAATCACACTTGTGTTGTTCAAAAACGCCTTGGACATTTTATCTTCTGTGAAATACAAAAGAGGATGTTAGACAGGCTTTTTTTCCATACAATGAAAGTGAATGATGACCGAGGTCTCTCAAGCTCCAAAAATGACTAAAAGCAGTCTGTATAGAACTTGGTATTATCCATATTCAAATAGATTTTATTTTTTTATAGTTTCAGTTTTAATTTTTAATTTTATTTAACATTTTGTTATGTGCTTTTTTTATTTTTTTATTTCTACTTATTTCTACTTCTATTTTTATTTATAAATAATTTTAGCAATTTGAACTTGTCAGTTAATTCCCAGAGCAACTTTTCCCATTTTCATTTAGGGTTTTTAATTAAAAAATGTTTTTGCCTGAAGCGCTAACTCTTTTAATCCTACAGTGGTGCTATATCTACCCGGTGCAATATTTCATCATTTCTTTGTAGCATTTGTTCCATCTGGATCAATTTTATTAAGAAATAGAAAATAACTATCAGTACCACAGACACACATCAAAGCGTGAGATATAGCACTCAAATGAAATTTTAATTTAATAAAAAATTCCGTATTTTTAGTTATCGAGTTTTATTTATCTGTTTACCATTTATTTATTTTTAAATTCATTTTATAACACTTTGTTAAAACTGTAGTTTTATAATAGTACTGTTCAAACTGTTATTTCCCGCAATTTTAATTCCTGTGTAAATGCACAATTTGTGATTTTATAATGCTTCAGATTTGATTTCTGTGCTGCTTTTTCTGTGTAAAGATGCCTTTGGAATATAAAGTCATGTGGTCACCGTTCACTTTCATTCTTTATATGAAAAACAACATCTTTAACATTCTGCTAAACTTCTCTTTTTATGTCACAGGGAAGATGGAAACTCATATAGGAGTAGATGATATTTTTGACTAGAGGATTTCTCTTTTTATGACATTTAATGTGGCACCATATGATTTTTGAGAAAGGCCTCTAAGAAAGGCCTAATCCTGACAGTTTGAGCATATCTGTACGTGTATATGGTGAGATATGTGTGTTCACTTGCTCTAATAAATTGTCAGAGCAATGATTAATGTTGCACTTCTGTGAGTTGAAAGCTTCAGTACTCTCTCTCTCACACACACACACACACACACACACAGAAATGTGACAGTTTGACGTAGAATTAAATGACTGATATCAGGCCTCTGTGATGTGTGTGTGTGTGTGTGTGTGTGTGTGTGTGTGTGTGTGTGTGTGTGTGTGTGTGTGTGTGTGTGTGTGTGTGTGTGTGTGTGTGTGTGTGTGTGTGTGTGTGTGTGTGTGTACACTACACTGATTGATCTTTGTGGTAGGGTAAGTATCTATACGCTCCTAGATTTCAGATTCAGCCAACTGGAAAATGAGAAACCTCTACATCCCCGCTCCATTAGAAACATGATATCCCTGTAGACACACACACACACACACACACACACACACACACACACACACACACACACACACCATTAAAAATCCCATATCCCATGGTGTCCATTTCTCTGAGCAAGACACAGCCAATGTGGGCCAGTCTACACTGGAGTGTGTGTGTGTTTATGTGTATGTATTATTGATCAATACCTTTTTTTCTCAATGTATTTATCAATATTTATCCATATAAACAGTCATGTGATAATCTGGGAGAGCTATAGGTCAAGCAAACCTAATAATAACATTCTTAATGTAGCCTTCTAGATTGCTGATATGTAAAATATACCCAATGACATTTGAAATGTTTTGTTACATATCAGTTTATATGGTTTGTGGTTTATACATTTGACAACTTTGAAAGTTTGTGTTGACATTGGGAAGGTGGTCTTGTAGTGTGACATTATTAGGTATGTCAGGGTAAATTAGGACGGGGGTAATGTGGGACACTGAAGCACTGTTGAGTAAATGTCTTGCTAATATGTAAGTGGGTTTTTTTTTTTTTCATCTGAAGTGTTGGGATGATATTCAATGTAAAAGTTATAATTATATATAATTATAATATATGAAAAGATATATATAATTATGTAGTTTTTATAACTTCATATTAATAAAGAGATGACAAGGTGTATATACAGAGGTGTACAGTCCAGGGGTCAGAAAGTAAAAGTCCTGCCATATGTTTATTCCACCTATGAACTCAGCCAGCTGATTTCACTAATTAGTTCTATCTCCTGGCTAAAAAACTGCTAATTAGCAAATCCAGGTGATTGAACAAAATACTGAGGAGGACTTTTACTTTCTGAACCTGGACTTTACATCTCTGTATATATATATAAGTCCCTCATTGACCGCTACGCTATGTTTAATGTTGAATTAAACTCATAGGGCCCTATCATACACCTGGCACAATGCGGTGCCAGGCTCAAGTGTTTTTTACTAGTTTCAGCCCGACGCAGTTATCATTTTCACATCCTGCGCCACGTTGTTTAAATAGCAAATGCATTTGCGCCCATTTGTGCACCCATGGGCGTGCTGGTCTGAAAATGAATGTGTTCAGGCGCGTTGTTGGCACATTGCTATTTTGAGGCAACTGAAATAGACTGCGACCTACTGAAACCTGGTCAATAGTGCAGTATATATATTTTTTGTTATTTAAAGGGCGCATTAGTGATATGCGCGTATAGGCGGGTGCACAACGCGCGTACACTCTGCTTATTACACACACAGGGACGCGCAGCAGCACACAAACATGCCAAATATTACAAATAAAAGGATTACAATGTAAAAGATTATTATTGTGTACATAAAGATATGGTGGAACCCGGCTTGTCCCGTAGATGGTCTGCTTGCGTGACCTTGCACACGAGCAGATCCGTTTCCTCTCTGGAGAAGCGTTCAGTCTTTCCGCTTGCAAATTTCGCCATGTAAATAGCGAATCTGCCATGACGTGAGCGCAACTGGCTTTGAAAGGGAATAGGAGATGAGATTCTGGTTGGTTTATTGCATGTTACGGCCAAAACACACCCATTACTCAATAGGGACTACCCTTTTAGACCATGCACCGGGTACTGTCTTTCAACATACCTTCCGATATTCATGCATGTTTTTCTAGATATCATTTGTATTAAAGTGGAAGTCTCACGCTGCCTCTTGAACTGAGGTGCTACAGTGAGCTGTCACGTCCCATTTAAGAGTGTCAAAACAGCATTTATTGTTTGAATTTCGCAATAAAATGGACAGAATTTGAAAGATGACAATTTGTTTCTTTTTAGAAGTAACAAAGCACAGAGCTATTTGCGATTATTGAATGAGAGGCGCTACAAATAATGTTTAGTATTAGGCAACCCTGGCTTGAACTATGGGGGATTCATAGGGTCAAAGAGAGCCTGCTTTTATGTAGCTGTTTTTTGCTGTTAATGCGTTATTGTCACATTAACTTTCCCTAAATTCATCACAAGAGATTTTCTTCACACACAGTGTGAGTTGCAGTCGGTCACGTTCAGCACTCTTTTGATTGACAGGGTATAATTGGCCCAGATCATCGGCTGATATCGATTATCGGCCGGTACATCGGTGCATCTCTAGTTAATGAATGTACATTTTTATGAAATACTCTTTGAGATTTTAAAAAACCTTATCAAGTAATCACAAACAACTTGAAAAGTCATGGAAATGTATTGTTCAAAAGGACAAAAAAAAAAAAAAAAGATAAATAACTGTAGTCAGTATCACAAAGTGGCCCAATGTATGTGAATTTACTCCTTACGTAAAGATTCAGATTTCATAGAAATCCTCTCAGGTTGATTTATTTTTATTTTCTTGCAATGTTAACTTAATACTGAATAGGTCAACCAATAATCCTGATCAGATCACTGTGTTTTTGTGTCATTATAATTATGATAAGATGAAACTCATTTGATTCTGGTTTACTGAACTGTGAGCCTAAGTATCTCCCCTCTCTTCATGGCTCATGGTGTTTGTGCACTAATTGCTTGATTTAAATACTGGCCTGAACATTGGTGATTTTCTCTAATATGTGTTAGTTGTTGTCTTTGCTCTTCTCAGGTACAACTGCTCAGGGGAGCCCCCTGCTGGCCTCATTACAGGTGCAGGGTCGCCCGCTGCAGACCCCTCTGGACCTGAAACACTTCCTGCCCTTCCGGCTCAGTGGCTCCTCTCCCCTCAGCCTGTTCCCCAACTTCAACACCGTGAGTTAATCAACACTCTCGGTTTTATTTTCTAAACCTCACCTTCCCAGATGTGTCATCATCATTTAAAGTTAACTCAGAACATTTTAAAGGCCCAATTGTCAGCTCTAAATGTCAGGAACGATTCAGCAGGCCGCAGGGTATTTTTAAAAGTGCAGAATCTTTGTAAAAAGGCCCGCTAAACAGAGGAGTATTGTATTAGATAGTAATTTTAGATTTAAGACTCGAGCAGCAACTCAGATTAGGATCTAGATTTAGTTTCAGACTCTCTGTGAACAGTTTTGGAGGCAGTGTGTGTGTGTGTGTGTGTGTGTGTGTGTGTGTGTGTGTGTGTGTGTGTGTGTGTGTGTGTAACAGGGTTCTCTTTCTTCTGATATCTGCATTCTGGACACACACTCATACATTTACACACTCTCCATGTGTACACTGTAGGTCGACTCATATCTTAGACGCCAATGGCACGTCTTTATAAGATATATGCGTTTGTTAATATATAGTCCGGTGCTGGTTCCCGCTCTCTGTGTGTGTGTGTGTACTAGAGTGATAAATGCACCTGTCTTTACAGCAAAGTAGCTGTCAGTGACCTCTCTCCTCTCTGAAGCTCCACTGCTTTCCTTCCTGCTCCTCTCCTCTTCTCTTTACTGCTCCTTTAGTATTCTCATCTCTTCTCTGTCTTGATTTTGCTCTTCTGCTCTCCTCTGCTAGGTTTTTCTCTTCTTTTGTCTTTTCAGCTAATTTGTTTTCTCATCTCATATTGTCTCCTTATTGTCTCTTTACTTTTCATCTCATGATGTGTTGTGTCTTGTTTCATCTTCTAATTATTCCCTCTTTTCTTCACTTCTTTTCTCCTCTCTTCTCTTCTCTTTTTGCCACTTTGCTTCTCGTCTTATCTCATCTCACCTTCTTCGTCTTTTTTGATATTACTGCTCCACTTCTCGTCTCATCTTATCTCTTGTCATATCCTCTCTTATCTTCTAGGGTCTTCTTGTCTTTTCTCTTTTTTGTTTCTTCTCATCTCATCTTTGCTCTGCTCTTCTCGTTTTTATCAACTGTTTATTGAGTTTTCTTTTTTTATATATAGACAAAGAAATCCAAAAATACAAAGCAAAAAGCAACTATACAAATCTACTCGCCTTTTTTGTTGCCGCTGTGGGAGCGGCTAACAGTAAATATCTTTGTTGAATGGATAAGATAAGTTCCCAAAAATCATTAAAAAAAAGTGGCGTGGGGTCAAACATATACCAACGTCCAACAGATATGATAAGTCCTGTGAGAGCTGGGTCCAAAAAGGTGAGAGAGAGGGACAATCCCAAAAGAAGAGAAAGTACGTGCCTAGAGAACCTTGGGAACAAAGATTACACTTAGGATAGATTCATATAGAAATGTTTTATTGGAGTCAAGTACCTGTAATCCCTATGTAGTAATTTCCAGTGTATCATTTGATGATTGGAGTTCTTTGAAGACAGCTTAAACATCCTCCATACCTGATCTGAAAATAAAACATGTACATCCTCATTAAGCTCCTTGGCCCAAACAGTTTTAATAGATAAGGGTTTGTATGAATGCTCAAGAAGATACAGATAAATAACCGAAACAGAAGAGGGAGAGTTCTCAGAGGGAAGGATTAGTTTGCGCAAAGGGTGAATGGGTAAATGGCAATCCAAAGGCACCACATATGCCCGAAGGGCCAACCTAATGTGCAAATACATGAAAAAAATATCTAATTATATTGTGCTTTAATGTTCTGAAATGATTTTAGACCCATATCATTATGGAAAATTGGCGAATGTCTATGCCAGATTGTAACTTGTTGTGTTTGCTTTTCGGCTTCCCTCCAAGTGAAGAGGTGATGAGTTACAATAGGACCAAACTGAGATTTACACTGCATCAATGGAACCCCCGAATAAACATTTCAGTTTATAGGGATAAACTGTAGATATACCGATAATCACCGATATACGAGCATGAAAAGAGGTAGGGAGAAGAGACCAATTTTCCAAGACAGCAAATGTCCAGCTGAAGTTCACTATTGGTTAGAGGCTAAATGGCAAATGAGAAAGAGTCTTGCTTCCTCTGGGGAGTACAGCATTTTTGGTTCGCCTTGACTGAGAATGAAATTCAGCATTGCAGGATAAAGAAGGAAATTCTGGATGCCAGCTTCCCTTATTTCCCTCCGAATTGGTGCAAACGCACTTCTCAGCTGCAAGAAGATCGAGTTTCGAGCATCTGGACAGCTGACATGTGAGAGGCAAATTCACTCCGCATCGCTGTCAACTCAGTTTTAAGAATGTCCTCAAAGGTGCTACAGTGTTAGCCATTCTGTCAACCGTATCACTCGTTGCTGACAAAAAAGGGGCCAAATGTATGGAGCTCTTCTCAAGTGTGACTAGCTTCATGAGCACGTCACGTGACTTTGCTCTGCTCTTCTCGTCTTATTTGTCATCTCTTTATTGCATCTTTTGTCTTGATTCATCTGTTCATCTCATGTCATGTATTTTCTTCCTGTTTTGTGTGATCTGTTCTCATCTCATTTTATTTTTTACTGCTGATTTTGTCTTCCGCTCTGCTCATCATCCTCTCTTCCCTCATCTTTCTCATCTCATCTCCTTCATTCCTGCAGTAGTATCATGCTTATCTTCTGACCCTCTCCAGTACTCAGAGTCGACAATAGGCTTCATCAGACACACACACTCACTGACACACACACACACACACACACATTGACCTGGCAGCGTCCCAGCCGGTCAGGGATGACTGCGGATGAACAACGAGAACATTCTCGAGGCTCTAAAACAAATAGACGTGCGACCAGCTGCAGAGTCACTGTGATGTGGTGTATATTCCCAGGGCGAGGACAAGGAGTGTCAGGGGAAAGTCCCTCGTCCCTGGGCGTCAGGTTCAGGGTTGCTCCGAGGGCCGCTGGGATGGAAAGAATGTGTTTGAATGACCGGAGAGAGAGTCTGTTGATTGGAAGTAACTGATTTGTACAAATAATTATTTTTCGCAGTCCATTTTAACATCATTTTCTCACCCTTCCCTCAGATGGACCCCGTGCAGAAGGCCGTGATAAACCATACGTTTGGTGTTCCTCAGTCTCTGAAGAAAAAACAGGTCATCTCATGCAATATCTGCCACCTGCGCTTCAACTCCACGGTTAGTGTGTAGTGTGTGTGTGTTTTACCCTCCGCAGTTGTGATGACAGACAGTGAACATCACGCTGGACGGGTAAAAGCTGTTTCATACCTTACAGCATTTTTCCTTTGTTTTGTTCTTTTTCTCTTTCTTTCTTTCTTTCTTTCTTTCTAGAATTTTTTTTATCTCTCTTTGGTCTTCTCATTTTGTCTTTGATAATGTGAAACCATCACAGTCTCTTTAACATCTCTCTCTCTCTCTCTCTCTCTCTCTCTCTCTCTCTCTCTCTCTCTCTCTCTCTCTCTGTCTCTCTCTCTCTCACACACACACACACACACAGTTAAATGGTACTTCCATTGACTTCTATTGTATTATTATAATTACTGCAGACTAACTGTAACCAAATCCTATTAAGCAATATAAGGTGTTACTGTATATTGAATACAGTATACCACAGCCTTGAGTCTCTTATTGCTTATATAAAATTGGTACTACATAAAATCAAGGACAGGAATTTTCATTCTGATATTTGATTGAAATCATATCTTCATCAAAAATGAAAATTCTGTCATTATTTTCGGTCATGTTGTTCAAAAGTTGTATGATGTTATTTTTCCAAAATAATTTTTGAAGAATCTCTCTTTTTTCATACAACAAAATTTCATGGTGATCACAGCTGTCAAGCACCAAATAGCCCCATAAAAGTGTGTCATATGACTCTATATTTTGAGTCATATAAAAGCTTTGTGTGAAGAACTGACTAAAATGTAGGTCATTCACTGAAAATCTTCCCCTCTGCCACAGCTCTCAAATCTCATTCACATATGGTTGCAGCACACAAGAACCATTTTTAAATTTCAGAGGTTCAGATTAATATTGCACGATGACTAAAATTTCAGCCTGTTCCTCAAACAAAGCTATTGTTAGGAAAACTTGACATGTAATGTGTGTCATAAGAACTACTTTCATGGTTATTGTTTATACCTTTTTTTGACGAGAAAACAGCCCCTCATCTTTTCGTGTGTTCCACAGCAAACAAAAAATCATATGGGTTTAGATTATGTCTTTTTGTAAATGACTCAACAGTGTAGTGCAGCTTTAACTGCCTTTTTGTTTCTGGCAAGTCTAGTGCTGCGTTGGACAGCCATGTGTGAGAGGAGAGAAGATCCGTGCAGATGAGATGATGTGCATGAGAAATGAAAGCATTCTTATCTCCATTGCCAGATTCATGCTGCTTGTGTTGTCATAAACAATTATGTCCCACTCACTTATAGTGTCTGTCAGCCTTTGAGCGACACTTGATCGGTTTCAGGCTGGTTTGCAAGAATTGTGATGACCATATTTTCATTTTTGGGGGAACTGTTATGTCAGTGTTGCTCATGCAAGAGTGTCAGTGTTTTATTTATTTATATATGTATATAGCTAATGTGTAAAATTACTATTTAATATTTAGCATTCAAAACCTGTGATAAAGCTGAAAGACACTATGTTTTTTCCACACAATTTTACAATTGTGTAATGTAGTGTGGTTGGAATGTTATATTGACCAAATAGCTTCCAGGACACACACGGTCACATCCGCCAGTTTGAGTGCCTATAATTTCAGAGTAGTTTATGACACACACACACACACACACACACACACGTCTGGATCTTTGTGGGGACTCGCCATAGACGTAATGGTTTTTATACTGTACAAACTGTATATTCTCTCCCCTCACACACCCTAAACCTACCCATCACACAAAACTTTCTGCATTTTTATATATATATATATATAAAAAAAAACTCATTCTGTATGATTTAAAAGCTTGTTTCCTCATGGGGACCTCAATTTAGATCCCCACGGTGACACGAGTCCCCATGAGTCAGTGTGCATTCAGGTCCCCACTGGGATCGAAAAACAAGCACACACACACATTCCTGCTTTGTTGGGGGATTTCTGTGTGTCTATTTATGCAGCAGCAGCAGCATCTCTTTCATGCTCACAGCAGCGTGTCTGTGTATCTATTAGCAGTAGCAAGTTCATACTTTCTCTGCAGCAGCAATAATCAATCAGCAATAATATATATATATATATATATTGAATAGCAGAAAAAAATTTCCCCGTAAGTTTGCTAAATCTGAAAATAACAGTATTATTATTATATAGAATATTGAATGATATAGAAGAATAGAAGAGTATAAAATGATTACTGTTAATGTTCAACATTGGCTAATCACCAGTGTCTCTAAGAATCAAAACACTTTTTTTAATTGTAACATGTGGTTCACATAAGTATTTCATGAAAACGTGTAAACGTGCCATTTTAGTCCTAAAAATTGTGTATTTGTATGTTCCTGATGAGCTGTGGAAAAAATATAGATTAAGGAGGTCATTTTTGGTTCTGTTCTGTTGTTCAGTTTTCACTGCTATATGGGGCATTTTTAGCCCAGATATATTCTGAGAGAGAAACCCAACAGCGTTTGCTCAGTTAGACGTCTGAAACACTATCAGTTGCTCATTAGTTCCCTTTCAGTCGCTCACGTTCGACGTAACGTCGACGTGACGACGTAATTGGGATCACTTCAGGGAGCCCTATCAACTTCGAGTGTTTACAGAACGAGCCAATGAACGTTGGCGTGCGTGAATCGCGTCACGCGCCCCCGCCCCGCAGCGCGGGTATAAACAGGAAGCGGGCGCACGCACACATTATCTTTCACTTCGGAGCCGAGCTTTTGCTCTCACTTCCGAACTCTACAGGAAAAGACTGCCTTTGAGAACGAGAAGAGGACTCTCCTTGTGTTGGTGTGACGGCGTGATCAGTGGTGGCCGCGAGCATTGCAGCTCACAACTGCTGTTTTCACAGCACTATTGTTCTGTGTCTGTGTGTGTGTGTGTCGGTTCGGTGGGCGTTTCCCTGTGTGTTCATTCACACCGCGGCTACCCCTGGGTGCCTCAGCACTGAGAGAGTTATTTTTCTATTTTTTTGTTTTCACTAAAAGAGCAACACAAGCGTGACCCTGCGTCTTTTTCAAGATGTCATTCCGCTTGTGCGTTTCTGGATGCCGTCGTTCCCTGGCGCCAGCAGATGGCCACAGTAGTTGCCTCTCGTGTTTGGGCATTCAACACGCTGAGGCAGCTTTTGTGGATAGTTCATGTTCCCATTGCGGGAATATGACTATCTCAGCGCTTAGATCGAGACTCGCTTACCTCAAGGGAGGTGCAGTCCCCTCGCCTATGCCCCGATCTAGTGTTTATTCTGCCCCGCAGAATAGACCTACTTCAGTGCATGACCAGGGTGATCTGAGGATTACCGTGAGGGCTTCCCCTTCGAGTCAACCTCCACGGGCCCCTCACGCCTCACAAGCGCTGCTGCCATTGGAGTCCCTTAGCTAACGTCTTGGTCCTTCTCCGGAACGACCAACCGTTTCCTTTGGGGCTCCTCCTGACGACCAGATGTCAATCGCAGCATCGTAGGGGGAGCTTCAGTCCTCTGGAGATGACGACTCGGCTGCGTTACCCCCCTCGGGGCGTGTAGCGTTGTCCGAGACCGATCCAGAATGGGCGGCTATGCTTTCCCGGGCCGCCGAGAAGGTTGGGCTTGCATGGAACCCTCCACCACGTCCCGAACCTTCTCGGTTGGACAATTGGTTTCTCGGGGCGGGCCGTGCTGGTTCTCAGTGCGCCGCCCCGGTACCTTTCTTTCCGGAGGTGCATGAGGAGCTTTCTAGGACGTGGAAGGCACCCTATAGTGCCCGAAGCCGTCTTAGTGGCTCCTCCCCCCTCGCCACCCTCGACGGCGGGGCAGCTAAGGGGTATGTGGATATCCCCCCAGTGGAGCAGGCCGTCGCGATGCAACTGTGTCTGGCGTCCGCCTCCTCTTGGCGGGGTAAACCACGCCTCCCGTCCAAGGCCTGTAAGTTTTCGTCCGGTCTAATGGCGAAGGCTTACAAGGCCTGTGGACAGGCTGCTTCCGCCCTCCATGCCATGGCGCTCTTACAGGTCCACCAGGCCCAGGCGCTCATGGACATGAACGAGGGTGGTTCTGACCCAGAGCTCCTCCGGGAGCTCCGTGTGGCAACCGACCTCGCCCTCCGGGCGACGAAGGAAACCGCACGTTCAGTCGGTCAGGCGATGTCCACCTTGGTGGTCCAGGAGCGCCACCTTTGGCTCAACCTGGCGGATATGAGGGACACCGATAAATATCGGTTCCTGGATGCCCCTCTTTCCCAGGTTGGGTTGTTCGGCGACGCGGTCGAGAGCTTTGCCCAGCAGTTCTCGGCCGCACAGAAGCAGACGGAGGCCATCCGGCACATCCTGCCCCGGCGGACCGCTGCTGCTCCCACCCGTCCGCCGGCCGCAGACCCTCCGTCTACTCGCCGCCGAGGTCGGCCTTCTGCGGCGTCCTCCGCTCCCACTAAGCCCCAGCAGCAGCAACCATCCAGGCCTCAGCGTGGAGCAAGCCGTAGGAAGCCAACCCTGCCCGTCCAGGCCGCTGCCAAACCAGGAGGCAAGCGACGGTGCAAACAACCCTGAGACGGGCGGCCCAGAGGTGGATCAAGTTGCTCTTCAGGAGATGGCGAAGGCGCCACTCCTTCCCCCGGTGGAGGGCCGGGTGGAGAATCTTTTGTTTCCTTTTTTTTTTGTTCCCACATTTTCAAAAAAAGAGCAATTTCTGAAACCTCTGGGCCCCAAGAGGGTGCGCTTGGCAGTCGACGACGCCGCCATGCCTTGTCACTCCCGAGCCCCTCTTTCATCGCCAGCAGGCAGCAGTGGCTGTGTCCCGGACGCACTGACGCCTCCGCACACTCACTCTGCCCTTCGACGGAAGCAGGTATGTGCTGCACCACACAATCAGACCCCACTTCGGGCCGCTGTGCCGTCCGAGTCGGGTCCCTGCATTCCGCCGCGCTGCCCCACCCCGGGTACGTCTGTGGTGCCTTTGGTCCCGCTTGCTCGGTCTCTGGGAGCCTGGTTAATGCTTCCCAGCCCGTCTCGCTGGCTCATCCGTACCATCAGACTCGGCAATGCGATTCAGTTCGCCCGGCGTCCCCCTGCTTTCAAGGGCATTCTGTTCACCCGTGTTCTGGCGGACAATGAACCTGTGCTCAGGGCAGAGATCGCAGTCCTACTGGCGAAGGACGCGATCGAGCCGGTCCCTCCAGCCGATATGAAGACCGGCTTCTACAGTCCGTACTTCATTGTACCCAAGAAAGGTGGTGGGTTACGACCAATCTTGGACCTGCGCGTCCTGAACCGGTCCCTTCACAGGCTACCGTTCAAGATGCTTACACAGAAACGTATTTTCAAATGCATCCGTCCCCAAGATTGGTTTGCAGCGATCGACCTGACGGACGCGTACTTTCATGTCTCGATTCTCCCTCGACACAGACCGTTTCTTCGCTTTGCGTTCGAGGGGCGGGCACAAGTACAAGGTACAATCAGTACAAGGTCTTACCCTTCGGGCTGGCCCTGTCGCCCTGCGTCTTCACGAAAGTCGCGGAGGCGGCCATTGCTCCCATGTGCAAGTGTGGTGTTCGCATTCTCAACTACCTCAACGACTGGCTTATTCTGGCCCAGTCGAGAGAGCAGTTGTGCGAACACAGGGACATGGTGCTCAGTCACCTCAGCCACCTAGGGCTTCGGGTCAACTGGGAAAAGAGCAAACTCACCCCCGGGCAGAGGATCTTTTTTCTTGGTATGGAGTTGGACTCGATCAACATGACAGCGTGCCTCACCGAGGCCCGTGTCCAGTCAGTGTTGAACTGCGTGAGCATGCTCAGACACAGAACAGCGGCACCACTGAAACTTTTTCAGAGGCTCCTGGGGCATATGGTATCTGCAGCCGCGGTTACGCCGCTCAGATTGCTTCATATGAGGCCGCTCCAACACTGGCTCCACGATCGAGTCCCGAGATGGGCGTGGCAGAGCGGCTCGTGCCGGGTCCAAGTGACTCCGCACTGTCGCCAAACTCTCAGCTTGTGGTCGGACCCTTCGTTCCTGCGGGCAGGTGTTCCCCTGGAACAAGTGTCCAGGCACTCTGTGGTCTCCACGGATGCCTCTGCCACCGGCTGGGGGACCACGTACAACGGGCATGCAGCTTCAGGTCTGTGGACGGGGCCTCAACTGCATTGGCACATCAACTGCCTCGAGTTGTTAGCAGTACGTCTTGCGCTGAGCCGCTTCAAAACGCTGCTACTAGGCAAGCATGTACTGGTCCGTACGGACAGCACTGCGACCGTTGCGTACATCAACCGCCAAGGTGGTCTACGCTCCCGCCGCATGTCACAACTCGCCCACCATCTCCTCCTCTGGAGTCAGAAGCATCTGAGGTCGCTTTGTGCCGTTTACATTCCAGGCCTGCTCAACCGTGCAGCCGACGAGCTTTCACGGCAGCAGGTGCTACCGGGAGAATGGCGACTCCATCCCCAGGTGGTCCAGCTGATTTTCAGGTGCTTCGGGACCGCACAGGTAGATCTGTTTGCCGCCCCGGACACGTCTCACTGCCAGTTATTCTATTCCCTGACCGAGGCGACCCTCGGCACGGATGCTCTGGCACACAGCTGGCCCCGGGGCCTACGCAAGTATGCGTTTCCCCCAGTGAGCCTTCTTGCACAGACCTTGTGCAAAGTCAGGGAGGACGAGGAGCAGGTCTTGCTAGTTGGAGAAGGAGAACCCCCGATCTTGCTCGATCAGAGCCATGCTTTCCTTCCTGCAAGAAGGGCTGGAGCGAAGGCTGTCTCCCTCCACCCTTAAAGTGTATGTTGCTGCTATTGCCGCACATCACGATGCTGTTGATGGTAAGTCTTTGGGAAGGCACGACCTGATCGTCAGGTTCCTGAGGGGAGCGAGGAGACTGAATCCTCCTCGCCCACTCTCTATACCCTCTTGGGATTTGTCTCTGATCCTTTCGGCACTTCAGAGACCACCCTTTGAGCCTCTGCAATCAGCTGAGTTAAAAATCCTGTCCTGTAAGACAGTACTCCTGGTTGCATTGGCCTCTATCAAGAGGGTAGGGGACCTGCATGCATTTTCGGTCGACGAATCGTGCCTAGAATTCGGCCCGGATAACTCTCACGTGATCCTGAGACCCCGGCCCGGGTTGAAAGCCCACTCCACTAGGGGTGTCGCTTCTTCCTGGGCGCTGGCACACGGCGCCTCGCTGACAGACATCTGTAGAGCTATGGGCTGGGCGACACCTAACACGTTCGCTAGGTTTTATAGCCTACGTGTTGAGCCGGTTTCTTCCTGTGTGCTCGCTTCAATTAGCCGGTAACACCGAAGTTCCCGCTCTAGTGTCGGCTTGCTGCGCCACTCCCTTCCTAGGAATAGATACGTGCGCTTTTTGCTCCAGTCGAGTTCCCCAATTGGCGAACCCTGTGAGTTCCTCCGCACCCCTTCGGCAGTCGGACGTTGTGGAGAGTCCGACGCCAGGCCTAGTGCTCGTATGCTTGTGTAACTTGTGCTAGGCTGGGTTCCATATGTGGTGATTCCTGCGGCGATCCCATATGTGTATTCTTCCACGACCAGCTCCCTGCGGTGAGCCCGTGTCTTTCCCTCGGCAGACTCTGCTCTGCCGTCACTGTCGGTGTAGTCTCCCCCTTGGGGTGGAGCCACCCCAGTGACATTCCATATGTTGCACTGCCCCTTCGGCCAGTCCATATGTGTATTCTCCACATGTTACCTCCCTTCGGGCAGGATGTGGCTCCGCAGCGTCCTTTCCCCTGGAAAGGTATGCTTTCCCAGTGTTATCCAAGAGTTTCACTGTGTGGGGTATAATGGAACAGCAGTTGAACTCCCTCTACGCAGGTCTTCCGCCCCAGCAGTTGGGGGTCTGAGAGTCTTGCGTAGGGCGCTGGATGTGGCAGCAACTGTGGCGTTTTCCATGGAATCCCAATTACATCGTCACGTCGACGTTACATCGAACGTGAGCGACTGAAAGGGAACGTCTCGGTTACTAATGTAACCCTCGTTCCTTGAAGGAGGGAACGGGAGACGTAACGTCCCGTCGCCACCGTTGCTGACCACCGCTGCATGGCCGTCACAAATCTCGGCTCCTCAGCGATAAACAATGTGTGCGTGCGCCCGCTTCCTGTTTATACCCGCGCTGCAGGGCGGGGGCGCGTGACGCGATTCACGCACGCCAACGTTCATTGGCTCGTTCTGTAGACACTCGAAGTTGACAGGGCTCCCTGAAGTGATCCCAATTACGTCGTCACGTCAACGTTACGTCTCCCGTTCCCTCCTTCAGGGAACGAGGGTTACATTAGTAACCGAGACGTTTCCCACTGCTTGTGGTTCACCATACAACACTCCACCTCTCTGTCTTTCTCTGCTTTAGTTTCTCTGTTAGCCTGTCTGTCTGTTTCTTCTTGTCTCCTCTTTCTCTCTCTGTTTTGCCATTCTCTACAGATTTGATTTATTATACCTCACAGATCATTTTAATATGGTGATTTGCTGCTCAAGAAACATTTCTTATAACCAATGTTGAAAACAGTTGTGCGCCTTAATATTTCTGTGGATATTGTGAGACTTTTTTTCAGAATTTTTTGATGAATAAAAAAGTTCAAAAGAACAGCATTTATTTGAAAAATAAATCTTTTGTAACGTTCTGGCATGAAACTCTAGATGTTGCAGGCTAAGAGGTCCTTTTACTCACTTGTTCATAATCACATCGTTATCTATAGGGCACAGTTGATTGGTTCCTGCTGTGTCAGTAGCCAATGTGCTCGCTACTAAGCATTTGGCTTAGCATTATCCTTGCTGAATAAATGTATTCGTTTTGAAAAATCTTCCTGGCACCAAACTATATAACTACTGTATATAGGGGTGTGTATAAACATCCCGCCTCCTCATCTGTTCAAAGACAGTGTTGTCCCCCCCGTCCCCGGATGAGGGTCATCTGCTAAGTACTTAAGAGGATTTGAGCGGGTTGATTACTCCCTCTGGGCCCACAGACTCATTTCTGCTCTGATATTAGCCCGAGATTTGCTTGATGAACTGGGTGTCAGCTTTGATTTCCAATTTGAAAAACTTTAACCAACTGCTATTCCATTCACAATTTGAAATGTTATTTCTATGCTTTTTAAACAGTATTGGTGTCAAAAATCAAATCGATTTGTAAAATTATTCAGTATGCAATAAGGGAATCACAGCTCAGCATGTCAACTGCTCATGTTCACTTTAATTACATGCTGAATTATTACAGCACATTTCAGCAGGAATCTGGATTATAGCTCTAGATGATTGCTGAAGTCTAGAAACATTCACTCTTTAGCTTGAAGTGGTGTAGTGTTGAAACAGAATACTAGCCTACATGTGTGTGTGTGTGTGTGTGTGTGTGTGTGTGTGTGTGTGTCTTTAAATACATAACAATGCCTCTCACTATCTCTCACACTCATACACTACTTTATCAACAGTGTAATTATAGTGTATTCCATTTGACACCTGCATTTGTAATTCAGGCCTTCTGCTGGGCATTTACTCTTATCACCCTCATGCAGACTGTCTGTTCTCACTGTGTGTGTGTAGACACCCAATTATCTATAAACATGTTTATGTGTTTTTGTCCATATGCATGTGCTGCCATTTGGACCCACCTGCAATTTTTTATTATTCATTTTACATGTATTAATTTTGCAGACGCTTTTATCCAAAGCGACTTACAAATGAGGAATACAGCAAGTGATTCATCATGAAGAGGCAAACAAACACAAGAAGTGCTCAAAATACAAAGTTTCAGACATTGCTTAGAGCATCATAAGCTAGAATAGGGAGGGATTTAAGGAAAGTGAAAGTACAGAATAATGTTTTAACTCATCAGTGTATATCCGAGTGGATTGGCTTCTTGAACAAGAAAAAATGTGGGGCGGCACTTGATTTTGTCTGTCAGGAATTGAATGGACGGTTGCTATTGCTGTGATCTCATATGAGTGACAGGTTGTCCCGCCTTTTCGCCAGAAGAGATGACTTTGCAAGAGAGAGGGGAAGTTATTTTGATTAAACGTTCTGAGAGCACATGAATTAAAAAATAATAATGATACACGGATAAATCATTTATAATAAATACTGCAA
Organism: Squalius cephalus; assembly: GCF_949319135.1. Taxonomy (NCBI): domain Eukaryota; kingdom Metazoa; phylum Chordata; class Actinopteri; order Cypriniformes; family Leuciscidae; genus Squalius; species Squalius cephalus. The sequence goes on along the minus strand of NC_137122.1, from coordinate 42,860,924 downwards.
CATTCCATTAAAACATTCATGGTGACTTTAACAAATCAAAAATGTTTTGCTTTTAGCCATAATATCAGTTCTGCACACTTTGGACTTCTCTCAGCCAACTTTTTGATGTGCATCCTTTGATGTTTTTAAGTTCTCATGTATGCTTAGCTCCAAATTAATCAAATTTTAGAATAATTCGTTTCATATCTAATTAAATGTTAGTGTTGTAAGGAAATTCAAATGTAGTGGTAGACTGGTAGTGTGTATGCCTGCATGTTTCTGTAAATGTGAGAGGTTTTGCAGTCCTTTTACTCTCTCTCTATCTGTCTTTCTCTAGAATCAGGCTGAGGCTCATTATAAAGGCCATAAACATGCTCGTAAGCTGAAGGCATTAGAGGCTCAGAAGAACAAACAGCAGAGACGACAACTCGACAACGCTCATCACAACCGAGACAGAGACAGAGAGAAGGAGAGAGAGAGGGACAGGGAGAGAGACGGCAACAGAGCAAAAATGAGCGCTCCGGATCCTCTTCCTGCTCTGCTGGATGACACCGCCATGGAGGGAAGTAAGTGAACTCACTGACAATTAGCTATGTGAGTGGGCATTTTCATTACTGCATAAAAACGTGCCCTGATGCGTTAATAAAATGTGTTACAGGAAGCATTTAACTTCTGTGATTAGATATCTTTCAGAGTGTGTAGAGAATCTTAAAATATTGTTGGATGGGACTTGGGGTGATTATTATAGGCTGCATGTGTCTGCGTATAATATTTTAAACGTCCATGAGAAAGCACTGCAGGCTTATTTGTAATTTATTGGAAAACATGAGTAAATAAATTATATTTATATTACCATTCAAAAGTTTGGGAGCAGTGAGTGTTTTTCTCACACAGTCTGCATGTATTTGATCAAAAATACAGTAAAAACAATAATATTGTGAAATATTACAATCCTAAACAAGTGACAAATGTTTTGTATTTAAATATATTTTGAAGTGTAGTTTATTCCTGTGATGGCAAAGCTGAATTTTCAGCATCATTACTCCAGTCTTCAGTGTCACATGATTCTTCAGAAATCATTCTATTTCAATGATTTTATGCTAAAGAAACATTTCTTATTATTATCAGTGTTGAAAATTGTATGAAAATTGTTCTTGTATGTTAAATAAAATAAATTGCATTTTTTTTAATATAATATTATATATTAAGATATTGATTAACAGTCGTTAAAAGACTTGTTGAAAAAGCCCAAATAAAATGCAGAGAGTGAAAATCTGGGCTAGATTTATAATAAGTGTTATTGTGAGACTAAGTGTCTGGAGAAATTTTGACTTTTGTCATTTTATTTTAATATGCGTTTTAGAAAAACCATGCATTAGCTTGCCTGTATCAAAAAATGCTGGGTTGTTTAACCCAATTTTGGGTTAAATATGGACAAACCCAGCCGTTGGGTTAATTTTTTTATTTACATTTTTAACCCAATGTTTGGGTTTGTCCATATTTGACCCAAAATTGGGTTAAAACAACCCAGCATTTTTTAGAGCGTACACTCTAAAAACTGCTGGGTTGTGTTAACCCAATTTTGGGTCAAATATGGTCTCACCCAACGTTGGGTTAAAAAATGCAATTTAAAAATGGACAAATTGCATTTTGGACAAAATCAAAAATGGACAAAAATGCAATTTAAAAATGGACAAATTGCATTGGTTACATTAAAAATGTAAACCAACGGCTGGGTTTGTCCATTTTTAAATTGAATTTTTAACCCAACGTTGGGTGAGACCATATTTGACCCAAAATTGGGTTAACACAACCCAGCAGTTTTTAGAGTGTAGTTCCTTCATTGCTGTGAATATCCTCCAGTCCTGCTCTTCATGATCTATCCTGTGGATTGAGGGGATTTCATGTCTTACTAAAGGACTTGCCTCATCTCTTGTCATGAGGAAGTACTGTGACAGAGAGCAGAACAACAAGCCGACAGAGAGCTTTGAGCTATCCCTCTCCAATAATCTCTACCTTTTCATCCCTTTTAAAGTTTTTCTCCTTCTCCTCTGCCCAAACTCTATAGAATATGATTTGAAAAGCAAACCGAATATGGGCCCAAGGGATACGATAAAGAAAAAGAGAGAGAGTTTGAAACCACATCTTTCTGCAACAAGACCGTGAGTGTGGGAAAATCAAGCGAAAGAGAGAGAGAGAAAGCACATGAAAGTGGAGGGCAAAAAGATAGAGAGCAAGAACACCAAGCTCATCAAATCACATTTTAATATTCGGCCCCATTCATGGCAACAACGGTGAGAGGGTGCGTACAATCAGAGAGGAAGAAAAATGGAGAGTAGATGAGAGAGAACAGAGAGAGCGAGAGAGAGAGTTTAAAAGAGCTACAGAGATGGAAAATGAGAAGATTAGCCGTTGCATTTTTGTCTAAGAGCCTTTGTGTTTGGATTAGCTCTCATGCACATGCCAACACACTCCTCATACTAGCAATGAGCATGAAATACATATTTCTAAAATGTACTGGCTGGGCTAGTTTGTCTAATCTGTCGTAAAAGAAATATATTCAGGTTCACCTGTCCTCAAACTGAGCCTTTTTAAGGGTGTAATTAAAGGCACACTTATAGCGTTGCAAAACAGAATGCATTGGTCTCAAGATGTGTTTTTTTAATAAGTTGAACAACTGTTAACTTGACACCGTGTCTTAAAAATGCATGTGGAGGGACACTGTTAGCATGCTAGTTAACCCTATAATGCCATTGTATTATATTTGTTATGTGGCTTTTTTTAAGGCTTCTACATCAATACCTCCTTTTGTATAAAATACTACATGTCTTCTGCCCCCTGGTGGATAATCTATGATCTTCAGAAAGTAAAAAACGTGGCCCAAATTTATATGGCCCAAAAGATTATCACGATAACATTTTTCATATCGGTTGATATCGATAATTATCACGATAAATGTCAAATCTTTATTTCTTTCAAGTTTAAAGATATATTTTTGCTCCTAAGTGAAAGTTGTATAGACCAAACCGTTAATTGTGGTTTTAAACTACTCTTTATTGTCAGAACACGACAAACACGTCACGTTTTTTTAATTCTTTACACTTTCCCAGTAATTTTTCCATTACAAAATAGAAAAATGTATTTCTTAGTTTCTGCATGTTCTAATGGGTGATAGTTTGTGTTTCCTGAATTTGATGGCATGTATCTTCAGGACAGTTTGCAGTGCAGGCTGCAATATTAATAATATTACATGTTTTGTCTCTTAGAAATGTACATTTGACAGTAGCTTGAGTTCACAGGAGCAGTGGCTTGAGTTAGGATGCAGATGTCAATTTATGTTCATTATTAAAAACAGTAACATCTGCAGAAAACAAAATTGCATTTATATGGTGAATTTAAATATTCTGACTGTTCCATAGTTCCATGTATAATTTTTGGTATTTTTTATTATGAAAAACATGTAGATAAACTTTGTTTTGTGACCCATCCCTATATCAGCATTATGTGCATCAGTCAGTTGCAATGTTTAATTTTGCTCACTGATGGGTTAACGCTTTCATTTAACAGATAGCACACTCTTAAACCCAGTGTCGTCTCACTCACATTCACATATACGAGAGCTAATCATTCAGTGGATTTTGAAATGCTCTTATGCTAACGCGCACACACACACACACACACACACACACACACACACACACACACACACAGACACACACAAATTGAGCTGATTGCCTGATGAAATTAGCAGTGTTCCATCATTAAGCTCGCAGCTGCAGGGGCCAATCACAACTCTACAAGCATGTCAGCTGTTATTAACAGCCATGAGATGCTGGAAATGGAAAGGGAGGATGGGAGGGGGGTTCTGGAAATTTCTAGAAGAAGGGGTCCATTTTATAGCCGCCGTTGAAACTCTTTGAATGCTCTCTCTGTCAGATTTCACAGATCGTTTTCATCATTAGCTTCCTGATGTAGAATGAACAAGCGCAGTATTTTACATTTTCTGAATTTGTTGTTTTGTTTTTTACAAAGAGAGAGTTAAATTATAGTCATCATTCTCTATCCTGTTCTCTTCGCTATCCATCACTCCATTCTTCCACATCTGTCCCCGTCTGTTTCATGTTGCACATCTCTTTGCGAAGATGGAGATGTCCAAAACGGAAAAGATTTAAAAAGAGTGACTCAGATCACATTAGTCTTTGAAGATCATTTGTACAAGCCCCACTGCAAGACACACACACGCTCCAAAGAGAGATGGGCACAGAGTGTTACCCAAGGCAATTCTCTCCATTTCATTAACTTTCGCACATTTTTCAGGTGTAAAGGCAAAACTCCCACACACACGTGCTCACACACAACCTTCCATTCCCTGCTCTGTTTTCCTCACATTCTTCCTCTGCAACCCCCTCTGGAACCTCCTTTTAGGGGAATTGGTATAATCTAAATCTCAATGAGACACAGAAGGATCAGTCTGATTCCCCAGATGGGAGAATTCAACAGATCTGTGCACATATCAAAAATGCAACAGAGTGTGATAAAAAAGGCCTTATGGGCCACTTCTCACACATACCTGTTTTCACGTGTTTAAATCCTGTGTTAAATTACTCAGCAAAACTAAGGCATTAGGACTCCTACAGTGATTGTAAAGGTCAGTGCTGCACTCTCTGATGGGTCATAAATTCACAAACACCTATTACTGTACATGTCATGTAGGAGGCAGTCCTGCTAGGGGAGGTGTTGGTTTTATGACCAGGCTGTCGCACAGACGTTACTGGCATCTGGAATGGCTATAGTGCATATGCTAAAGACATTGCTAATGTGTTATTTATCATCATTTTGTTCTGTGGTTTTGCTTCAGGACCCAGATTTTCAACAGGCTTGTTTTCAGTTTTTTTTTTTAGTTTTAGTGTTTGGTTTTTAAATGTCTCTTGATTTTCTATGGTATGTATCATGCCAACAATAGCCAATAATTCACTTCAGAAAACACATTGTGATCAGCACAAACCATGTTGTTCCTCCTTTCAGCCTGTGTTTAATGTAGTTTTGGTCATATTTTCTTTTACCTTTTTCTTTGAGGATGAAAGCGTGTCATATCCTGCCCATGCAGGCTTCTGCCTAATTGGCAATTTACATTTCTGCATTCGACAGAAGCTTTTATCCAAAGCAACAATTTTTTTTTTAATTGAATATTTGTAGAGTACAATCATTTGTAAAGAGGACAGTTGTCACAGGCAACATTTTTGCAAATGTGAATTTACAAAAACAATAATGGTAACACTTTACAATAAGGTCTCATTCATTAACATTAGTAAATGTATTAACTAACATGAGCAATACATTTGTTACTGTATTTATTCATTTTTTTTTATTAATGTTAGTTAATAAAAATAGAGTTGTTCATTATTTGTTCATGTTAGTTCACAGTGCATTATTTAATGTTAACTAAAGATTAATAAATGCTGTAGAGGTATTGTTCATTGTTAGTTCATGTTAACTAAAGTAGTTAACAAACTAATTAAACCTTATTGTAAAGTGTCACCACAATATTTAAAGCTGCATAACATCCTGGAAGGCCAAAGTTAAATGGCAATCAATGGTTCTTCAAATATGGGTCAAATCTGAGCCATAATTCCTTCCTTAAGTTTTTTTTAAAAAGTTATTTCTAGTAAAAATGTTATTATGTTTGACAAGATGGTCACAAAATCTGGTTCCAGTTCCAAAACTGAGGTATTATTATTGTATATTATTGTAGGACTGCCCCCTAATAGTCGACCAAACATTAGTCATTGAGAAGATTTTAGTCGACCGAATTTTAATTAGTCAGTTAGTCACAGAGAAAAGTCCTGCAGTCCATGACGGACAGATCGTAACAAGGCTGGTCCATGTGGTAATTGCATTGTGTCGGGCAGGAAATCCAAACGTTCACCTCTCATAAGTAGTAGCCTAACGTTTGATGATGAGTCAGCATTGTCAACTACATCTTTGCAGCCAACACACGCTTTGAGTACGTAATTTATATTTTAAAGGCTCAATATTATGGTTTGGTATTTCTCTGCATTGTAGAACAATGTTAGCAATTTTACATATACTATTCTTTCTCAATACTAAAACCGATGCAAACTCCAGCTATAGATTTAAGTAATTAAATTAGTCGTATTATATAGTCACATAATAGTAATGCAATTAGTCGAATAATGGCTTAAATGAATGACTACTAGTTGACTAGAAAAATCTTTAGTCGGGGGTAGCCCTATATTATTGGTTTATATATGTCAATAGAAGGGTTAAAAAATGGTTTTGTGTGCTTAGTGAAACTGTGAGAGCACCTCATTTGATGTCTCGCTGCACAGGCTGCTATGGCCCTTATCTTATTTTTCAACAGAACAGATCAAATAGAAGGACATGACACTGGATTTTCAAAGGCAGACTTAAATAAAGTACTCTGAAGTTCAACACATGAGCACCGGTCTATAAAAGCTCAGCCTCAGTAATGTTGCATGGCCGAAAACAGTCTGTCTGAAAGTGTCTGTATTTATGTTTGTGTTCCTGTGTGCTGCACATTTTTGCCAATTTGGATACTAGCTCACAGCTAAATTACAGCTCGCAGACATTCAGATGTTTGGGCGGAAAGGATATTTTTATGCTGAATAGTGGTGCTCTGCCACTGGCTTACTGCCTGCACTTACTGATTGTTATATAGATTTTCAGCTAATATGTAAAATAACACACATACACTCAACATCTAGTTTACAGATGTCTCCCAAATGGTCTGTTGTGAAGCTTTCTTTATGTCTGCCTGTTTGTTACACATTTCAAATCATGGTGGTCTAAAATACCTGCAGAGAGCTACCGTTTCAGTATTCACATTCATCTCATAATGGATGTTCACTGGTTGTACAGGCTTTTTAAAACTTTTAAAGGGAGAGTTCACCCAAAAAATATGAAGGTGAAATGAAAAAAGTACCACAAAACTGGTCCATATGATGTACACTGTTTTCCAAGTCGTCTAAAGCCATAAAAAAAGTATTAATCACCAACTGAAAATAATAGTTCATGTTGATGTATTGATGTAACCATATCCCATTTGTGAAGTTATTTTTTGAGTTCCTCTTTTTAATGAAATGCTTGCTCTCGTTCACAAAATCGGTCTGAATGATTAATTTTCGAATCAGATTGATTCAACCTTGAGCTGTATGACTAATATAATATAATATAATATAACATAACATAATATGCATGGTTGGACTACTTTTATAAACATTTCCTGATCATTTTGTGTTTTTTTGTCATTTTGTAGCTTGACAGCCCCAGTTCTCAGTTACTTTCATTATATCGAAATGATGTTTTCTGTTCCACAAATTAAATTAAGTCGTACAGGATTGGAACACCGTGGGTAAAGGATGACATAATTTTTATGCAGTTATGTGGGTCAACTGTCTCTTTAAAACCAAAAACTTAAAAAGAATAAAACTCATTTATCCAGAAACGCTCCTGCAGTTATGTACAATTATATGTGAAGGGGAACAGCAGTCTGACGTTCTTTCTCTCTCTCTTTAGCTGCAATCTGTGACTCAGACCCTGTTGCCAGGGTGGATGATCCTCAATCTAGTTCAGTGGTCCTGACTCCTATATCAGAGGTGTCGTCTGCGGACCTGTCTGTCTCCTCCCCTCACTCCCAGCACCCAGACGGTCTGCTGGATCCTGCCGGTGCCACCAGTGAGACAGGCGCTCAGCAGGACAGCCCTACAGGGGACACACCGGCAGAGAAAGACCCCAAAAAAACGGCCAAACAACATCTGCATTGCCCCATCTGCAAAGTCACCGTCAACTCTACCAATCAGATGGAAGCTCACAATAGTGGTGCATACCTTTATTTATTTATTTATTTACACTACTGTTTCCACCACTGGGGTCAGTAAGATTTTCAGCAAGGATGTATTAAATTGTTCAAAAGTGACAGTAAAGACATATAATGTTATGATGTCAAATCATCATATTAGAATGATTTCTGAAGTATCATGTGATGCTGAAAATTCAGCTTTGCATCACAGGAATAAATTACATTTTAAAATGTATTAAAATAAATGCAACCTTTGTGAGCATAAGAGACTTTGAAAAACATTGAAAAGTCTTACTGACCCCAAACTTTTTAATGTTTGTGTATTTACTTATTTTTTGTCTGTAAACCCCTTAATTAACCCCATAAGTGAATTACCAAATATATACAACTATGAATAATTGAACACGCATTTTCATCATACTGCATTATTTCATCACCTCTGTAATAAATATTAATTTCAATATCATCTGAGAAAATCCATTTTCATTAAAAAATATTGTAATTATTGACATAATTGACGTTTTAATAAATTGAGGGGCTGGCTAAACTCCAACTTTCTCAGTTTGAACTTGAGCAAAACTGAGATCTTAATTACTAAACAAAAATATAACCAATGTTCCTAGCTTTGACCTTGATGCTACATACATTTTTTCCATCTGACACAGTCAGAAACTTGGGTATGACCCTAGATGCCTATATCAGCTAACTCTCCAAAGCAGCTTTCTTCCAACTTCGCCATATCGCCCAACTTCATCCCTACATCAGCTCAAAAGATGCTGAATCATTAGAACATGCATTTATTACATCTCACATTGACTACTGTAACACTCTTTTTTTTGGACTACCAGCACACTCACCCACTTGCAACATATTCAAAGTTCTGCTGCGAGAATATTAACTTACTCTAAACAATCTGCTCATATTACTTCCATCTGATTTAACCTCCACTGGCTACCTGTGTCATCCTGTATTATACAAAATTATTCTGCTTACATTTAAGTCACTCAATGGTCTTGCTCCCTCTTATGTTTCTGACTTACTTTCTCCCTATATTCCCTCTCGATGGGTGTGAACTTCTCTGTGTCCCCAGATTTTGCCTATCATCATCAATGGGTGGCAGGTCTTTTTCTGTTCTGGCACCTAAGCTATGGAACTCACTCCCTCTGACATTTAGGACAAGTACCTCAATCCATGAATTCAAATCACAACTCAAAACCTATTTGTTCGCCGAATATAATCAGTCATAATGTGTTCTTCCAACATTAGCAGTCATATTGTGTTTTTGCTTCAAGATCGTGTTCGTATGTTGATACTGTCTACCTTCTGCATTGTCTACATGATGTTACGGTCATGGATTTAAATGTTTGCACAATTTGATATTACTGCTATAGGCAACTGCGTTAGCTCTTGTTCTGGACTGGGCAAATGTTATTACTATTGTTCATGTGAAATTACTGATTGTGTTTTTGCTCTTTGTGAAGCGTCCTTGAGCTCCGGAAGGCGATATATAAATTAAACATTATTATTATCATTAATTATAGACCATTATTCCATACTTATTCAACACCTTTGTTGCAAACATTTACCTAAATTGTTTTACACATTTTCATTTTCAATATAATTCCATAAATTCACCCCATAAATTGAGTGTATTTGTGCATAAATAAGTAACCTTCATCATGTGTATTCCTTCACCTTTCCACATGTCACAGGCACCAAGCATAAACTAATGATGGATGGACAGAGTGTGTTGCCCCGAAGACGAGGGAAGGCAATGTCATCCCGCACCTCATGTAAAAGCAAGCGATTGGCCAGTAAGGGAAGTGTGGGCGTGGCCAGCAAGAGCTTCTACTGTGAAGTTTGCGAGATCCATGTTAACTCTGAGACTCAACTCAGCCAGGTAACAAAACAAATGGACACAGATGCATGTTCACATTTTGTGTGTTCTCTATTATAAGGTCAATGTAACTACCTAGCTGTGTTTTGAGTATCAGGTAGCTACATTGCAGGATTGCTATTTGATCCAGTCAGAAATGACTTTCTTCTAGAAGTTGACAGAACAGCTGCTGGCGATCATCTACACACCATTAACAGACACATAGTTTATCATGTCGTTATTGGCAGGTTCACTGTTTCTCAGAAGAAACACATCTCTCCTCAGCCAGGTCTGTTACCTGGTATAATTGTGTTGGGGAAAGCATGTACTAGAGTTTCAAACATAAACTAATACATTTAAAGGTGTATCTTGTTCTGCAAGTTACACACACCTCATTGTCTCATTTGGATTTCTAGGTTGAATTTTCAGTATACCAGGAATATGCTAATCAGTCCGAGACCCTCAATATAAAGTCATCGTAACCGATCTAATCAGACCCTCACACTCTGCTCTGCCTACTCAATGCGCTTTATTTTTCATTTTTATTTGTAATAAACACCTCTCTGAGACCCGACAACACACCCACTCTTTCTATCTTTGTTCAATCAGCCACATATTTTAATTGTAGGTGCACTTTATTTTATTTAAACCTCCTCACCTGTAAATTTATAGTTAATCCCTAATTTAGATTTACATCTGAGCAACAGGATTAAAGTTAATCCATTTTAAATATAAATTAAATCCAGGATCAAAATGATGGTTTAAATTTAAACCTGCTTATTTTTAAACAAGGTTTAAAGTTTGGTGCAACAGAATTACTAGAATTAATCCAGAGGTAAGATTAATCCTCATTGGTGCAACCCACCCCTTGTCTGTGAAGTTTTCCTACTCACCAAATTTGTCATATTGACATAGCGTGGAGCTAATCAGAAACTACTTCTGCTGTAGTGTTTATACAACCTGCTGAAAAATCCAGCATTGCTGGTCACTAACATAATGTTTTGCATCCTGGGTGCATCATGGGATGCTGCAAGGTTTGCTTGTCCCCAGAATGGGAAGTGGGAGTGCTGGTGGGCAGCTACACCAGCTCTGTTTTGCTTGAGAACAGCATGACTATGCTGGTCCACCAGCTAGACCAGCACTATACCAGCTCTAGCCAGCATAAATCAGCCTGGACCAACATGGAATTCATGCTGGTTTATGCTGGATCTCATAAACCATTCTTACATAAAAGGCTTTTACGAAACACTTTACACATTTTCTGCTTGTGCGTCATGAATGAGGTGTATGTGTGTGTGTGTGTGTTGTGACCAAGTGTCCCCACAAGGATAGTAATACCAGTAATTTTTTAACGTTGTGGGGACCTTTTTTTTTTTTTTTTTTTTTTTTTGGTCCCCATGAGGAAAAAGGCTTATAAATCATACTAAGTGATGTTTTTTGAAACTGTAAAAATGCAGAACGTTTTCTGTGATGGGTAGGTTTAGGGGTAGGGTTAGTGTAGAGGATAGATTATACAGTTTGTACTACAGTTTGTACCGTATAAAAAATCATTACATCTATGGAGAGTCCCCACAAAGATATGAAAACCTAACGTGTAGTGTGTGTGTGTTGTTGATGGCCTGTTGTCCTCTCAGGCCTGAGGAACATGACATTTAATGGTATTTCACGCTTGCCTTAAGCCGTCTCTGAAGTGTAAAGTAAACAAAATGAAGCCTGTTGAAAAAGAAAGAGGGGAGGGAAAGAGGTGAAAGGTACTAAAAAGTTAAAGATTTTTTTAGGGAAATAGGAAAATCTGCACTTATTTTGTTTATTGGTAAAAGCACCTTTGACAATCTGTCAGGCTTGAAAATGCAACACTAAAAATACACCTTTATTTCTTGTTTTTGTTTAGCACATGAACAGCCGAAGGCACAAGGATAGACTGGCTGGGAAACCTCCGAAGCCCAAGTTCAACCCTCACACCAAGAGCCAGCCTACCTCAGCAGCATCGGTGAGCACACACAAACACACACATAAATACACGGTTACACTCAAGACACTTCTGTGGTTTACATGCTTATACCCAGCAATTTTGAGTTTAAAATCCAATCACAGCCCTGACGACTAAGCTAAAACAAAGCAAAATTTGGGCTGTCACTGAAAATTTAATAGACGTCTAACCATAGCCCAAGAATAAACTAGTCATCAACGCATCGAACATGTCAAAGAAATGAAACCAAACACCTTGTAATCACTGTTGACTTTGCTTACATGATGAAATATCATACATCTCGCAAGTTATTTTGGCAAAAACGACCAAATTCAAGGTTATTTTGGCTAGAAGTGGGTTACTCGGAGCCGGACTATATCAGGTCTGTAGTTAACCGAGATGGTGAAATGACGGCTATTGCTTGTTCGGGTTAAGCGTTCCTGTGGCTCAAACAGTAGAGCATGATGCAAGCTACGTCAAAGTCATGGGTTTGATTCCAAGGGAATGCATGACGTATATCTTGAATGCAGTGTAAGTCACTTTGGATAAAAGCATCTGACAAATGCATAAATGTAAATATAATAGTCGTATTCAGCTAATCAGCATAGAGCAGTTTTTTTAAAAAGTCAAATAACATTATGGTCTTATATACTGATCTAGTACAAATACATATTACATCCCAGAGTTCATTTCAAACAATAGAACTGATGATGATTGACAGGATAAGATAATAAGCATGCATTCTCAGCATGACAGAATGGAAATGGGAAGGGGTGGAAGCCACTGAGGGGAGGATGCCAGTAAACAGTCTCATCCTGATACATTTTGCATAATTAAAATGATTTTTATGTCTTCTATTCACACACACACTTTGTTATAGCAGCTCATCTCTCCTGATCTTTTGCAGCAGGGTGTCAGATGGAACGGTTATGCGAGTGGTGCAATGTCTGCAATGAAGAAAGTTATCAGCCAATGCAATTTTTCCTCTCTATCCTCACAGGTGAGTGACAGAACTTAAAGCCAAGTAGCCAACTAACAGTCCATGGTTAGACTCTCTTAAAAATGTAGTGTATAATTTATGTGCCACTTAACAACAATAGATCAACCAATTGCTTGACTTTGGGTCAGGACTGAATGTTTAAGGGAATTTGAAACTAGTTTGAAAACAGTCATTCTGTATGGTGCAGCTAGTGCAGTGGTTCTCAACTCAGCAAACCTACAAGGGGGTTGCAGGATGACAAAAAATATTCAATTATTTGAATATATTAATAATTTATTGGTTTAATTTATTAATCCAAATTAAAACGGCTAAAAACATATAAAATGATTTATATCATGGTCTGTCTGAACTGAATACTTGATCCTGATTGGCTGGAAGTTGTGCATTAAAACTGTTTAATGCACAGGTAGTTTCATTCAGTTTAATTACCGTTCTATATTACCTATATTTACAGTGAAGCACACACACAAACATCACTCGCACACACAGATCAGAGATCGTGCTTCGCATCGGGTGGTTCTTTGCCTCCATGTCGTGCATTAAAAAAATTTAGTGCACAGCTAGCCTTGGATTATCTCTTACATTATATTTTTCTCCCTCAATAATAGAAGAAGAAACCATTTTTAAAACTTCAGGATTCACAAATGAATCGTGGTTAATTAGATATGATATAAATACTCCCAGTTTCGGTTAATAACTATAGTTTTGGGAGGGCCTTCGTGTCAAAAAGGTTGAGAATCACTGAGCTAGTGGCACAGATACTATGCACTGCACCTTTGAAAAAAAGCGGAAAAAAAGGTATTGCACCTTTGTGATATATTAAATTGTTTGCATTATGATTCATTCTCTCCCCCCCCCCCCCCCCCCTCTCTCTTTCTCAGACTAAACTGGTTCTACAGAAGCAATTGGCTAAAAATTTGACCGCCAGCTTCCTGCCCACCCACATGACTCCGCCCACCCTCTGCACAGTCGCAGCCAATCCACTTGCACTGCGACACCCACCGGGCACTACTTTCATTCAGACGCCGATCCTCGGCCCCGCCCTTTTTAGGCCAGCGCCCGGACCTCTGAGAGCCACACACACTCCCATCATATTTTCCCCTTATTGATCACCCATAAACAAAATAGACACGCTCTTTCAACAAGGGTGCATATTCACATGATTTAGTCTTACAATCCGATCTCAGTATTGACGGTCTCTGTGCAAACTTCGTCCGTGCTCCCGCTCTCTCCACGCTGTATACACAAGTATATAAACACCATAGTGTTCCCAATCCTCCTCAAAGACTGTGACTCTGAGAGTGTCACTCTTGAACTATGCAGTAAAGGGAGAGAGAGTGTGTGAGAGAGATAGAGAGAGAGAGAGAGAGAGCAAGACCATATATGGTATATGGGAGGGGCCTCATTGCTAACACCATGCACTATGCAGATGAACGCTTGATTGACAGGACGTAACTGATAAGGGAGTGAAAGAGCTATAAGAAGGATACTTAGCTTTGCTTTATGGGATATTTATCATTATACAGATATTAATCAGGTTTTTATTCAATAATTTATTAGAGGAAAGCCAATTTTAGAGACCTATAACTGCGCTAGCTGTTTTAGTGAGGAAATGCAAACATCCCTTTACTTGATGCTTTTTTTTTTTTTTTTGGTATTTTCAATTGTCATTAGTCTATTTTCATGTCGTTCCACGTGAATACGTTGCTGTCGGTCTGTGTATTCACATGCATTTCGAGTAACCTCATCTGACCGACTTTTGTTACAAATATAAACCTCATTGGTCTGTCAGTTAACAGATGCTAAGGCTTTCTGTCATGGGTAATCACTGAGTAACACAGAGTGCCAGTCTAATAGACGAAGGTGACAATTTGGTAGCAAGGCAACACACACTCGCTCCCAATCAGTGTCGAAATTTTCTCAGTGTTGATGCATAGATTAGGTGATTTGAGATTGCACATGCACACACACTCACACTCACGATCTTAGATGAGATGATTACAGTTCTGTCACAGTTTGACGTGGCCTTTTATGTCTGCATATTTTGTTCTCAGTATTCCTTATTACGGACTTACAAAGGTCAGTACGCCTGTCAAAAATCTGTCCGCGTCCCATCTTGATTAAGATCTAAACCCTCACAATGTGATTTGCGTGTGTGTGTGTGTGTGTGTGTGTGTCATGAATTCATTACTCCTTTGATTTTATTCAGAACAACATTTTCGATTCTGGAAGCGTCAATGATTTAGTTGTACAGAGGAGCCATTGCCAAAACATAATGACCATAATGGCGGTTAGTGAATACACACTATCAGTACTGTTAAAAGGAGAATTTTAAGATTACGCTTACATAGCTACGTATTCAGTTTCAAATACATTAAACTCGCCCACTACAAGTATACAAGTGTTCCTGTCAGAATGCACAGTCACATCGCTTTGTCCAAGATTAGTGTCATTTTGGATGGATTAAGACTGATCAGCTGACTCCAGACCTGTAGAATTAGATGTTGCTGTTAAGTCAATGTTGTTTCATCAGAGCCATTTTTCATCTGTCTAATTTTTTTTTTTTAAACATGCCCTAGCATAAAGAGCTTTTTGTAAATATTTTATGAATACTGCTTTTAAAAGTGAATCATTAACATTTATAATATATACAATTAGAGTAAATATGTAGAATTTTATGAGATGTTTAAAGTAGATTCTTTATCTGGGTATTGTAATTAATGTGATAAGAACGATCTTTACTTGATGAAGTTATTACTTTTTGTCGCCCTTTCTGCAGAGACATGCATACTGAAATAAGGAGATAATCCTATTGCAAAGTAGATAAGATTAAGTAGTTTTTATGTCAAATTGTAAATCAAAGTGCTTTGAATCACACGCAAGAGAAAGAAGGCGACGGAATATAAGAAATATTGCTTAAAAACGGGCTGAGACTCGAACACCCAGACAAGGCCTCAGAGCCTGGAGTCACGGGTGAGTCTCAAGCCCACTCAGGGCTCTTGCTTTTCAGAGGACGTTTCGCCATTTCGGGAATGAAGCCTGGGGCCTTGAACAGAGCTAACTAACAACAGCCATATTGACACTACAAGAGGCACAACATGGACAAATTCAGATTTTTTTCTGAGGACACTTTAGAACAAGGACTTTGCTTGGATCAAATTCTCCTATTTGTGTGTGTGTGTATGTTTTGATAACTCCTGAACGTCAAACTGATCTCCATAAGGTCCATTGAAAGACATGTAGTGAATGATAAATAACTTTGGTCCTTCAGTGGATACCTTCATGCACAAGAAGACGTAACAAACGTAACGGCACCATTCCTAGTTGTGTTGTCCTTATGAGGTCCACACAGCAGATATGGCTGGTTATGATACTTATGACTGTGATGGCCTCTGATAGGTGGATGATTTCATATGTTGTCCAAAAGGAACAGTTCCAAAATATATGTATGGTTGTTTTTTTTGTTGTTTTTTTGTTTTTTTTATTTGTTGCTTTTTCAGTTCAGTGAAATTCAATCTTTAAGCAATAATGACGGAAACTGGAACCTTTTTATGAAAACAGAAGATGATTCCATTTCTTTCTCTCTCTCTATCTTTAGAGTATGTTTCTTCTCTCTGTCTCTTAATGTTGTGAGCGCTCTTAATGATGTAGGGTGGACAGTGTTTCTATTGCCAATCTGAGGGACATTGGAAAGCTTAATTTGACATTTCCCTCTGTTTATTATACACCGATGGAATCTGTTTGTCACAGGACAGTCATGGAAACATCCGTTGCCAGCAGTGATGAGACAGTGGATGGCATTTTCCATTTCTTCTGTGTTGGTTCAGGGCTAATTTTACTATTCAAATCACACTCCCTTTTACTTCCTGCACTAGTTTGCCTGCCTTGTGCCAAAATATATATTCTCATTAATGACTAAATGCCAAATTGAAGGTTGTATGTTTTTTTTTTTTTTTTTTTTTTTTTTTTTTGATAATCACTGCACATACAAGACAACAAAACTGTCATATGATCAAAAAGCACACACAAAAACTTTCTCCCATCAATGTGTTTAAAAACCATGGAGCCTCGTGTGAAAATGTGCATGTGTGCGTGTGAACTGAAAAACATGTGAATTGTGTCCAATCCAACTAGATGTTTCTTAGGCATGAACAAAGAAGAGACGATTTCAGTAATACTAAATAGGGACATGGCCAGTATTGCATATTTTAAATATTGAAAGACATTATATATGGTATTTGTTCTTTGTGCTCAATACATTTCTGTCTGTGACTGATCTAACATTGATCTGACCTGTCGGATGACACAAAGGGAAACGTATTTTCATAGGATTTTGCGTCTTGGTTTTCTGACTCGTTTGCTATTTCTCTGTATAGGGTGTGTGTGAATGCGTAAAAAAAAAAGAAATAAAGCAGAGAATGAGAGAGAGAAATAAATCGATTAGATCTTCCACCCCAGTGCTCTGGCTGTTCTTTTGAGGGCTTATGGGACTCCTGGTTATTGACGAGAGGATGACAGCATGTCATGAAGTCTTGCTTTATAGTGTCATTCATGTAGAAACTTCTCCGTTTTGTAAAAACCCAGGCGCAATAGGCAAAAGTCTGTCATCTGTTTCCCACTATGAGAAACACTACACAAAAGCACACTTTCTCATTCCAATCATGCGCCTCAACTTTAACAATCATGCGCCACCTTGTGATTAAGATGAGAACAGCAAGAAGATTGAAGCGGGGACTGACAGGTGCACCCTAATAATTCTATGTATTTACACAAGTTTTACAAAGTCATTTAAACCTCTACATTCATAAAACATTTTACATTTGCTACTTTGAAGCTACTAATAGTAATTATTTCACTATTCACTAGTATGTTTAGATTGTTACTGGTTACAAATTGGCATGGACTCTGAGATTCAGATATAATAATATATAAATAAAAGTTTCACTTACTATTAAATAATTATATAAAACGATATAAAAAATAAATATTTATATATTGTAGCTACTATAGGCTACTGACCCCCCTTCACATCTCACAAGTACTTTTTGCTCGGTTTAAGGGATGTCAGTACATTTATGGAATTAGATTTGCTTTTTGGCACAAATCTAATTCCATAAGGATTTGTGCCAGAAAGGCGAGCGAGAACTCAGGGAATCTTAAACGAAAACTCTGACAGCACATTTGTAAGTTCAGATTAGTGAAAGGACGAAAAGAACAGTTAGCAAAAATGAATTTTGCCTGCAATATATTTTGTCCAGTTTCGAATAGTTTTATCCATTTTCAATTTATATTTGTATTAGTTTTTTTGAAAAGTTACGTTCAAAACATTTGGCACAAATCTTATTCCACATTCTACAGCTAATTGGTTGTAAAGCATGCAATTTTTGAAGTTCCCAGACCTTTTGAGAGAGTGACATTTTTGAAACGCTATGTGTTGTGTGAAGTTTGAAAATTGTCAATTTGCATAATGCGAAATCTTTGATCTGTGAACTGTAAACGCTATTGATGCACACTGATACACGCCTCATTAACTGAAGGGTAGCTTAAAGCAAGCATTAACTTCAGACATTGTTCATCACACACACACACACACACTCTCTCTCTCTCTCTCCCTGGCAGAAGTGGAGAAGAGCCCTCTATTATAAGGTCACTGCAGATCTAGCCATGAACGAAATGAAATATCTACTCCATAAAAAGATAGATAAAGGGCAAATAAAACCAATTCTCCCGTTTACTCCTTCTAAAGATTGAGAAACTGCCATTATGTGGGGCTTATTCAGTCGTAATGGCTGCTGTGCTGTTAAGAGACAGGCTTTGAACCATGTACGGATTTATGCTTTACAGGACTTTATCTACATTTTTGACCATTGTGTACATTGAACTCTAATTTAGGTTAGAAAGGATTCATGCGCAGTAAACAAATCCAGGCAAGCATCTTTATTGAAATGTTTGAAAAGCTGCACATACAGTATTTGTTTTCAGACAAAAATGGTTTATGATGCTTTTAAACAAACATGTCAAAATATATTTGAAAGCTATCTCAGCTAAGTTTTTTTTTCCATGTAAAAACACCCAGAATAGTTTCAACTGAAAGCAAACTGTTTTTGTCATTAGGGGGAAAAAAATAGGATGGCACAGTGGTGATACTTTAACTCTCTCACTCATACACAAGCAAACATATGGATACAACTTCACTAGTGGAGACTTACTTAGAAAGACATTCTTATGGAATAAATCAGTAAACATTTTAAGAAATAGGAATGTGTTGTCTCACAAAATAAGTCAAATATCCATCCAGTCTGCATTACCTCAATTAAGACATTCAGTTGATGTCACAAAAATAGCAGTTATCATAGCTCAAATATCATTAAAATCTTATTGAGCAAGACCAATTATCCTAGCTGCTTTCACATAGGATGTAACAACTTTTTGCAATGTAGAGGTATATATTTTTCAGTGTAAAAGTATTTTGTTTTATCAGTCAATCGTTTTAAGATAAGCATGACATAAATATCGCACAGCAACATAAGAACTCTATATTTTTTTATCAATATAAAACTTCATTAAAACAGTAACTTCATACAGTGTGCTGAACACGTGCAGCTTATAATGGCACTCCAAGTAAAAATGTTCCAAAGATTTAAAATTGAGTGTCTGTAATGTAGTTCTTTAGAGATTTGCCTCACATCTCCCTTCTAACAGATCTTTACGTTGTTCTGCCAGCTCTATTGCCATCTTCTTGATCTCTAGCTGTCCAGGGATCCACTGCCCTTGTTCTTGTTGCGGCTGAGTGGGAAGGTGGATTTGCTCTGAGGTTGAGTCATTTTGCTGGCCAGATGGACAAAGGGCTCGATGAGCGTTCTTCTGTCGGTCACAGAGACCTCCCACAGCCTGACCTTCTCCTGCCGTGCCCACTGTTGAGCCGCCTCGCTGTCCACTCTCCTCTGATCCTGCAGGTCCAACTTGTTACCCACAACAACAATAGTCACCTAGGAGACGGAAAGACAACGGCTTTTTTTTTTTTTTTTTCATAATGTCCACTTGTAATGTTAGTAAAGCTTTTTAGCTTAAAAAATCTATGAAAATTTTAGTTCTCATTATTTGAGCCCTTTAATATGGAAGCTTTTTTCAGCCATGAAATACAAATTGAAAGATAACTGCTACATTTATTGATCAAAAAACACAGTAAAACAGTAATATTGTGAAGTATTATTACACAACATTTTGGTTATGGATGAAATGGTTTTGAAGGGCCAAACAGTGACGTTTAATTAGCACTTCTCTAATAGCACATTTTGACTTTGTCAGCATCTATTTCGTGTCATCTAAAAAATTAAATAAAAAATGTACTCTAGAGAAGAGAATTTTGCTCAATATACAGTTTGGGGTCGGTAAGAAAGTCTCTTCTGCTCACCAAGGCGGCATTTATTTGATCAAAAAAAATACAGTAAAATACAGTTTTCTATTTGAATATATTGTAAAGCGTAATTTATTCCTGTATTTTCAGCATCATTACTCCAGTCTTCAGTGTCACATGATCCTTCAGGCATCAGTCTAATGTGATAATTTGATGCTCAAGAAACATTTATTATTATTATTAATGTTGAAACCAGTTCATATTTTTGTGGAAACTGCGGAACATTTTTTTCCAGGATTCTTTGACTACAAAATAAAATAAAAAATAAAAATCTTTTGTAACACTATAAATGACCTCACTGTCATTTTGATCAATTGAATACGCCCTTGTCTGAATAAAAGTAATAGTATTTTAAAAAGAGAATTCATAACGACCCTAAACTTTTGAAAGGCAAGCACACAAACCTCTTTTTTATCACGGCAGCGGTCGATCTCTTTCTTCAGGGCCTCTACGCGTTTAAACGACTCTTTGCTGTCGATGCTGTAGACGAGCACGAATCCATCCGCGAAAGTGAAGTAGTGCCGCGGGAACTCCTGGCCGTCACGCAGCCCGCGCGTGTCGTAGAAGCGCACCTGCTCTCGGGAGCCGCGGTCCGTTTCCACAGACCCGATGTAGATGTCCTCCAGCGTCTCCATGGTCTCTGAACCTGTCAGGCGGGCACTATGTGTGAATGTGTCATGATTTTGAGAAACTGCAGTCAGGTGGGTAGCTGTCATAACACTCACCTGCAACATGGTTGGCGTACAGTAACTGCTCCAGAACTGCAGTTTTCCCCACTGATCCCTGGCCACACACCACCACCTTGCAGCTCTTGCCCATGGTCACTTACAACTGCTCTGTCTTCATTCAACTATAGAAATACAGTAGAGTCAAAGGTAGAACCCTGTTAAAACAAGATAATTGGGAGAATACTGAACTGATGCGTGGTGAAGGTGGATTGCTGTTACCAAGTAACTTACAACACGTTCCTGCATCAACATCTTTGATCAACATTCCAAACAACCAATCAGATTTGAGAGACAAGTTTACAGTCTATATCAAGTTTAGGCTTACAAGGCCAGGGTTAGGTGCTTTTACAATTTACATCTGTGTTATTCAGCTATCATTTTCCTCTGATTTTAGATATAACTTATGGGTTGGGTTAGGTTAGGGGAAAAATTCAGACAGGCCTGTTGCTCAACAAAATATGTTTATCCAGGACCACGTCTTTTACTCTTGGCAAAATCCCGGTGACCTGCATATAGGCTACACACTGCTGCGCCTTTACATCGTCAGAGTGCATCAGATTAGCGTACATTCAATACTAAATTATATCTTCAATAGATAATCAAATGCATCAATGAAAATAACCAAAGTAAACGTTTAAAGACAGGCTGAACTCACCGTACTCTCTTCCTGTTTATGTGCAGACTTCTGTCTTCGACGAGATTTGACAGCAGTTCCGTTGAGCTGCACTGCGCCCTCTTCTGTCGGGAGGACAGCAATACATGCCGAAAAATGGCTATAACCACAGATTTCATATTTTCAATAACCGATAAGAATAAATGATCGAATAACTAAAAAGGAAATAAGGTGAACAAAAATATGGTTAAAATTATGCCCTGCTACATCACATTTCTTCCTCTGTGTCAAGCTTGGTCATACAAATATGTAACACTTTACATGTTTCAATATGGTTTCAACCATAGACTAAAAAAATATGTTTCACCAGAACAAAAGTAATACTTGAGACATGAATCTCACAGGTATATTGCTGCATATATAATAAGTCAATATGCAAACTTCAATAGGTATAGGTCAAAAACAAAGAAATGAAAAAACACTTTCAGGAGAATATTAAAGAGCATCGATACAAAAACAAGGGAAAACACAGACAAGGCACACATAAACACATAAGCAAAATAAACAAATGGATAGGTCTATGTTAAATTAAATAAATAATTATAAATTACATGAGTTAAAAATATATATATTACTTTAAAAACACTATAAATAAATGAATCAAAATATTAAATAAATAAATAATATGGAAACCATGGAATATAGGCTAGATTAAATCAATATCATAAAAACATTCCGTTTATTGTTTTCAGGAACCTGTCACATTTTTCTTAGTTAACAATAGATCAAATTCAATATCTAGCCTATATAATAAATGATGACAGCTTACAAAGTCATAGCCAATATATCGAGTGCAGGATGTGAAGAAGCATTGATTGGATGTACACAATGAATACGCTCTCTGAATTAATGACATTTTTTATAAAGGATATCAGTGAGGCTTGTTTCTGTCGTGAATGATCCTGTATTTGTTTTTTAGTGAATTGATTGAATGAATAATTGAATGATTTGGCTGACCACTAAGTAAATTTACTGTAAGCCAATACATAAATGTAAATCTGCCACAGGAGCTGCTTACCCATTTTTATTCAGCTGTCCTTGTGCACTTCCCTAACTGGAAGTCTGGTTAGGTTCAGCTACCAAATAAGACATCAGGAGACTAACGGACTGATGCAAGGGTTACTGGTGCTCCCCTGCCCACCCTCCAGAATTTTTTATTTAACCTTTCTTGTGTTTATTTCTATCTTTTGAGTTTATTTATTTATTATTTCTGTTTATCCTGATGTACCTCCTGCTGGCTGTACTCGTAAATCGAAAATGCGGTCATGTGTCGCCATCTACTGGTGTAATAACGCACTGTCACCTCCGACCACTGAGCGAACAGATTTCTAATCCTCTGTAACACTCCCCAGTATGTTTAAATAAATACATCAAGTTTTAGTTATTACACATTTCGAGAGAGAGATATGTATGCAGCCTCTATAGTTTGTACGAGTAACCGTTTTTGAAATAAATACTAAGTTGCGCCGTTTACCTAACTAGACAAGATGCTTTGAGTTAAACCGTAGTGCACTTTTATGTTGATGTTTGAAAGATGTTTCTCCACAGTATCTTTTGGCAGGATCTCGTATCCGTTGACCTACTATGGGCATATTGCGCACGGCTGCGGAAGGCGGAGCTGAAGGCAGTATGAAAGGCACACATGCCTCTTCTCATTCTCCGCCTCTCTACAGCAAAATGGCGACTGTTGACTTCGACTCGTCCGCGGATCCAGAGATGGACTTGACCAGCGACGAGGAGTTAGAGAGGTACCCGAAAAGATCGAGCACTTTAATAAGAGCCCCGCCGATCCGTCCGTGCGGCAGCTGGATTTTAGGGAAGCTCCGATCGGGAATAGAGATGTATAAGGACCCTGAGATCGTGATTGCCGCATAACTTGAAAATCAAGGGGTGTCCATGGCCTAGTGTGCCAGGCAGCTGCTTTTAGTGTTGGGGTGCCTTGCGATTAACCTACTGTTATTCTTATACATCTTGCATGAGCTTTGACCTTTTAAAGCGACGATCAAGGGTGCCATGCATCGTGTTATTACGACAGCTGTGCTGTTCGCCGTGACACAGTTTTAGGGTTAGAATTAGGTTGAAGGCAACGTGACATCATCATGCTCTAAGAACACAATGCGGACGCTCTTAAACCCGCACACATGACAGCCGAATCACGCAATTGTTCACCGATCTTATATTAGAAACATTTATAGCTGTTGAATGATATCCCGAGTAAATTAGGTGACTACAATACAAAAAATGCTCATGCATATAGAGGAAATGACGTTCTGTAGGCTACCTCATATCGGGTCTCGTATCGTAACTTTGTGGGCCACTACTGCTGACGCTTTTGTGAACATTTTGTCCAAGTTAGAAACTCGCAGATTTTAAAATGTATCTCTTAAAGGTACAGTTCATCCTTAAATGTAAGCATTCTGACTTTTACGCACTCGGAGTACTGATTTAGGACACGTTCTGGAGAATGACATCCTCAGTCATCGGTTCTGTTTTATTTAAAAAAAGAAAGACACTCCTTAACATTCTGCCTGACGTCTGATTTTTTTCGTTAATTTGGGATGTACTGTCCCTTTAAATATATTTGGCGTTTCGATTATATTAATCATTCCCAATTTAGGTGGCATTCTAGTCTAGACAGTCAC
Organism: Squalius cephalus; assembly: GCF_949319135.1. Classification (NCBI taxonomy): domain Eukaryota; kingdom Metazoa; phylum Chordata; class Actinopteri; order Cypriniformes; family Leuciscidae; genus Squalius; species Squalius cephalus. The sequence continues at coordinate 42,836,800 of NC_137122.1, read as the reverse complement.
AGTCCTTGAGTCTAGACACTAATTTGAACACCGAAGCATTGTGAATGAGCACTCGTTTATTAGAGCGAGTCGTCGTTCACTTCTAGAACTTTCGGTGTGTCTGAAGTGTCTATGGACGGACGCACGCATCACGTGCACTTGTAAGTTACGTTGACTGTCAGCGATCGGTTTACCCAGAACTGTACGCGCGCCAGAAAGCCAACCTCGTGTTTGTTCATAACTTTCCTCATGCGAACAGTAGTTGGAGTATTACCGAGTCACACAAAACTGTAATGTTGTAGCACAAACCTGTTGATGTTCTTGATGAACTTTATATACTTGACATGAAAATTGATATCATTTATTATGCTATTTTATGTAGAATTATTTACGGTTACCAATACTCTAAATATTTGCCATTTGGGCTTCATGAACGTACAAACTGCATCAGTTGGGTTCTGGAAGTAAAAATCCTATTCACTTTATCCATAGATGAACTGGTTTTTAAGCATTTATATGCCTATTTTGTATCCTTCATCGTGTTTAATTGGAGTATGGGATTGCAGCTCTTTCCCTCAAAGTTTGTAATGCGATTCACCTGGTGGTTTGGTTCATGGCTTAACTCTTTAACAAATACCTTTTTAAAATCCTTGTGGGAAAAAAATACTTCCGGAACCAAGGCCACTGAAAAAGTGAACAGGCATGTATAGGAAACACCTTCTACGTTTCAAGACTTATTAATTGTGCAATGATCTAAATTGTTGTCAGCTCACGTACCTGCTCTACAAATGATTCACATCTTTACACCATTCTCTCTGTGAAAGCACCAGCCTGGTTTTGGCTTACAGATTAACTGGAGGGTGTGAACGTGACGTCATCATGCTGTAGGTCTGAATAAAACACTATATTTGCATGACCACACACATCTCTACAGCTGCTCTCTGTCAGAAGAGTGTGAGGTTGAACATTGGTGTGCAATTAAAGGGATAGTTCACACAAAAAATATAATATAATATTCCAGAATATTGTTATAAACCTCCCTGTTTGTCTAGGGGAAGGAGAGGATGTAACAATTATTGTAAATTAAAAGAAATAATGACAAATATAATGAAAAAGACTGACAGCCACTTAATTTCCGTGTAATCGAGAAAAGCAACAAAACACCAGATTAAGCAAATAATTCTAATTCAATAATTTATTTGATAACAATTCAAAGATAACGGCAACAAAAAGAAAGGAAGCAAATCTTCAGGAAAGGGTCAGGTCAACATAAGCAAAACATTGTAACTGACAAGGGTAGCATTAAATGACCTATACAAAAGAAAACATATGAAGTCTTACCTCGCTCCCTGTCTAACATAAATATAAGCAAAGTTCAAAGAAAATGGCACACTCTCCCTATGGCTTCGATATTAAAAAAGTGTTTACACAAATTAAGAGTGACAACAAAACATTTCTAGAAACATAAGAAATGAACACAATCAGCGTTCGCAAGCTCTCTCACAGCTAACGGTTACGCAACTCATTCACATAGTTGTGAGACAAAGACCGCCTTCAGTTGTACACATTTACACCAAAGACAATTCACTAAGGTCACAATTCTGGTTCAAGGGAAAAGAATGAAGCCGTCAGCACTCTAGCATTGTTTCTCCACTCTATTAGGCTGCGTTTACACTTGGCATTAACATGCGATCACCGTGATCCAAGCAAGCAGATCGGATCTTAAGCCAATCAGGACACTGCGTTTACACCTGTCCACATCAAGTGGCTTCTGTATCTGGATAACAGATCAGATCTCACGTTCCCACGAGGAAAAAAAAAAAAAGGATGGCTCCGGTGCAAAGTCGACCTGAAGTGGTGGGTTTTCTTTTAAAAACAGTTTTCAGTCGGGGGACATTTTACAAATCTCACAAAATGAGGAGGATGAAGAGGCTGCAAGGGCTAATAATGTGGATAGATGCCGCCCGTAATGGAAACGCTACAGAGAAACGTATGGGTCCGAGAATGTTCTTTACACAAAATGAATGGTTCTGCAACTTTCGGGTGTGAACTGTGAAGACAAACATTTCAGTATATTTGTGATGTCCTTCGCACTCGACTGTTTGTGTGAGGTCCACCTGTGAATGCAGACGTGATGGCTGGACTGCGTTTACATTACACTGAGATCCGATCACAATGCGTCCTCGACTACCTCCGAACCTGGACACTCCGATCGGATAACATTCTGATCAGAAGCGTGTTTACTCTTGTCTTTTCAATGTGTATGTGGACAACATCCGGATACAGGTCGCATGTTAATGCCATAAGTGTTAACGCAGCCTTATAGGGCTTGAGATCTCTGCAACATTCACTCAGCTCATGAACATCAGCTGGAACCCGATTAGCAGAAGGGAGCGAGAAGAAAGCAAGTACACAACACACTGCACTCTCAATAAGTAGCATAACTCTCCCCAAATCACCCATATTTTACCAATACGTCCACAGGACGTAACAATATTCAACTGTCATATGTAAACAAGTTTTGAGGAAGATGGCATGTTGACTTCCTTAGCCATTGTGACAACGGGTCCTAGTCAGTGGTTTGTAAATAAGTCAAACATGATGCCATTGGGGTTAAGATAATCTAGACTCTAGATTATCTTAACCCCAATGGCATCATGTTTGACTTCTAGAGAATTATAGATTCTAGAGAAATCACTCCAGATTGACAAGAAAGCTCTTGAATTGAATGGCTTCATTGTCAATGTGTATACAACTAAATTAATAATGCTAGCATTCAAGAAAGGCTCAAGAATCAAATGAAAATTCACCCAATCTATTTTCAGCATGGATGTTATAGATCTTATTGTGAATGATCCATCCATGCATGTTTATACATTACCATTTAACGTTTAATTACTCGATCCTTCTGTGAAACGTATCAGCTGGATCAACCAGGTCATTGAAAAGAACTGATTCAGATTCATGAGTTTTTATTTTTTTAACTTTACTAACATGGTCATTGTTGTATAGCCAAAAAACACAAAGATTCTTCAATAGATTTAAGTTTCATTGTGAAAATAACAGTAACTTTTCCTTTAAGAAATATGGTGTCCTTGTGCCCCACACTCATGTTATACTTTAGTATAGGTAGTAAAAGCTGGTAATGTGACACTTGTTCTCCAGTTTTCTTTTTTAACGTATGCTGCTGCCCTGCATTGTTTCCCAGAAACCACTCTGTCCCTCCTGACTATACATCTGTGTGGTGTCTTTTTGATTGATTTAAAACAGACACCATTGGTTGGTAGTGAAGGATCTATGTTTAGCAGGCTAATCTGACTTTGTACGCTTCTACCAGACAGCTTTAGTTCAGAACATAATGTATTCACTAAATAGACAGTGACTGACACACACCCTGTTAATGTTATAGTATTTGTTACTCCTGTGTAGACAGGTATTCTAATGCTTGCGTCCTGACAATGCAGGCAAATCTTCCGAGGTCTTAGATTTGTGACGTGATATGCATGTGCCAGCAGCGTTTTCTGATCTATATCCTCTGTTTTTTGTGAGGACCTGTGTCATATGCATGTCCTGCGCGCAGCACAAAGAGGACCCTCTGGTTGAAGTTTTCTATTTTACCATTTTTGTATTTTCTAACAGCTTCTAGAGCTTCAAGATTCTGGATAAATTGAGAATCACAATTTTTATTTTTATTTATTTTCAAACAGATTCTGAAGAGACAACTAAACAAAATAACGTAATTTACTTTACTAGAGGTTCTGACAAATTGTTAAAGGGTTAGTTCACCCAAAAATGAAAATTCTGTCAGTAATTACTCACCCTCATGTTGTTCCAACCATGTAAGTCTTTCGTTCATCTTCGGAACACAAATTAAGATATTTTTGATGAAATCTGACAGAATTCTGACTCTTCCATAGGCTTCCAGAGTGACCGAAACTCGCCGACCCAGAATAGTTATTAAAAACATCGTTAAAATAGTCCAAGTGACTCCAGTGGCTCAATCTTAAGTATATCAAGCGACGAGAATACTTTTTGTGCGCAAAAACAAACAAAAATACCGACTTTATTCCACTATTCAATTCCTTCTCTCTGGGCCTCGTAGTGTTTTTGCGTAGCGCGTCTGTGTTGCACGTCACCACGTAGGCTCACAATTGGCCGAAGCAGGTCATGTGTGTGATGCGTGATGACGTGCAACACAGACGCGCTACGCAAAAACACTACGAGGCCCAGGGAGAAGGAATTGAATAGTGGAATAAAGTCGGTATTTTTGTTTGTTTTTGCGCACAAAAAGTATTCTCGTCGCTTGATATACTTAAGATTGAGCCACTGGAGTCACTTGGACTATTTTAACGATGTTTTTAATAACTATTCTGGGCCGACGAGTTTCGGTCACTCTGGAAGCCTATGGAAGAGTCAGAATTCTGTCAGATTTCATCAAAAATATCTTAATTTGTGTTCCGAAGATGAACGAAAGACTTACATGGTTGGAACAACATGAGGGTGAGTAATTACTGACAGAATTTTCATTTTTGGGTGAACTAACCCTTTAATTTCTGCAGTCTGTTTAAAATGTCTAGGCATAAATAATCTGAATTAGCCTATTATTATTTTTTTAAACTTGGTTTGAATTAATGATTCAATGACTCATAAATACTTGACTTGTTTCATTATTGGATAATAAGCCTTTTTGAATGAATGTCTTGTATGAATGATTCACTGACATGTACATTAAGTCACTTGTCGCCACCTACTGGTGTAGCGATATATTTGATATAATCGTTCAAACGGTGATTTGCTCTATTTTGATAGCTACCAATAGACATCAGTGTTTATATTTGAATTATAATTTTTTTCACAGTACCTCTGTTATAATATGAATATTTGTAACACAGAAATAAAGATACTGTGTTTGAAATGACTACTGGTGAAGCTGTTTAACACCTATACATGATAACTGCTTTCTCTGGTTCTGCGTTAGCACAGATTTGAATGTTCCGGTGTAATATTTTTGTTTGTGTTGAATCTGTAGGGAAGCTGAAGGCTTCAAAGAGCAGGGAAATGCTTACTATGTCAAGAAGGACTACCCTGAAGCGTTCAACTTCTACACCAAGGCCATCGGTAAGAACCCTTAAAAGTGTGCTAGGCTGTCTATCCAGTTTATGCTGTTCTCGTCCTGCCCTCGCTATCTGTCTTCCTAGCTTTCTGTAGGCATTTTGTGCATTGCCTTTATGGTGCTGGTTTGTTCCTACACGCTTCTGATTCATGTGCTGCACTCAGATTAGACTCAATGTTCACTCATAGGCACATGATTTACCACACGTTGTCCTTGAAGGCTAGGCCTATAACTTAATTACCAGAAAGGATTTTGTCATGCAACCTATACCAAAACCTATACCACTTTTATTCTTACTGAAGTGTCTGTCTACATCTTCGGTTTGTGTCCTTTTAACAGACCTGTGCCCGAAAAATGCCAGTTACTACGGCAACCGCGCAGCCACGTTGATGATGCTGAGTCGCTACAGAGAGGCACTGGAGGACTCCCAGCAGGCCGTGCGACTAGATGACTCCTTCATGAAGGTGAGACGTCAAGGGTTGGAGCCCCTTTGACGTTCTGAGCATTTAGGATCTCAAAAAGTTGCAGTTGGAGCCATGGTCTAGCTCAGGGTTTCCCTAAACTGGGGTTTGTGAGGGAACTGCAGTGGGTACGTGAGTTGAGGAAACGCTAATAGTTAATGAAATCATAAAAATGTAAAAACATTAAAATAAATTTTAAATAAAAGCAAAAATAAAACGCTTTCCAAAATATTTGTTTAGCTGCATGTCATGTGACGGTTAACTGACATCAGAGAGCTGTAAATGTGGTGTTAAATTGTTTAAATGTTATTTTAAAATCTGATCAGCAATCAAAATATTAGGCAAGTAAATATTAGTCGTGCACTTAAAGGGATGGTTCACCCAAAAATGAAAATGCCATCCTCATTTACTCACCCTCATGTTGTTACAAACCTGTATGACTTTCTTTCTTCTGCTGAACACAAAAGAAGATATTTTGAAGAAAGTCGGTAACCAAACGACTGATGGACCCCATTGACTTCCATAGTAGGAAAAAAAATACTATGGAAGTCAATGGGGACCAGCAACTGTTTAATTATCAACCTTCTTTAAAATAAATTCTTTTGTGTTCAGCAGAAGAAAGGAAATCATACAGGTTTGTAACAACATGAGGGTGAGTAAATGAGGACGGCATTTTCATTTTTGGGTGAACTGTCCCTTTAAACAGCAATTATTCAGTATTGTCTGAAATGGTTTTGGAAGGCCGAAATCATTCACTGAAACGGTGACATTTAATTAATTTAATTTAAATATACACTACAGTTCAAATGTTTGGGGTCCGTAATATTTTTGAAAAGTCTCATATTTTCACCAAGGCTGAATTTATTTGATCAAAAATAAAAAAAAATACAGTGAAATAATGGCAGCTGAAAATTTAAATTGTAATAATATTTCAGTTTTCAGGGTCACATGATCCTTAGAAGTCATTCAAATAAATTCAGCCTTGGTGAGCAGAAGATACTTTTTTTTTCTTTTCAACAGTTTTTATTACAGCCAGTTTTATTACAGCGTTTAAATTATTATATTTCAACAACAGATTGTAGTATAAAAAAATTGTTTAATTTAAGAAGTAAATATAAAATCTGCTTTATGTGCATTTTTAATGTTTGTACAACTTATGTGTTGGCTGAATAAAATTGATTCATTAAACAAATTTAATTAATTTATTTAACTTTATTTTAGGTTTTTTTTTTTTTAAGTTTAATTTTGGTTCAGTAAAAATTGAAATCGGTGTATCACTAGTTAATATTATTGGTCAAAGGGGTTCGTCTGACAAAAAAAAAGTTTGGAATGCATGAACTGATAAAATGCTTAAAAAAGCATAAATGCACAATTAAAAGCACTCAAAAGCATGCTGACTACATTTGTTTTATATCACTCATCATTATGGTTCTGTTCCACAGGGCCACATGCGTGAGGGCAAGTGCCACCTGCTGCTTGGCAATGCTATGGCCGCCAGCCGCTGCTTACAGAGGGTTCTAGAGCTGGAACTAGACAATAGCCAGGCCCAGCAGGAGGTAGAGTGACCATAAATACCACCCACAGACATCCATGATTTGGCAAGTATCATTCAAAAGGCCTCTGACCTCCTGTTTCTCTTGCAGCTGAAGAACGCAGAGTCCATCCTGGAGTATGAGCGCATGGCGGAGATCAGCTTTGAAAAACGAGACTTCAGGATGGTGAGATTGCTCTTCTAGCTGCTGCCGGTCTGATCTACAGATAAATACATTAGGGATGCACGATATATCAGCCACCATAATTGTATCACGATGTGTTTATTTTATTTTATTTTTTATATCGACTCGATAAGAACATTTGCCCGATGAATTATGGATTATTTCCTTCAGCTGAGACTGAGAACAGATGCATCATGAAGGTTTTGAATTGCTTGAAATATGATTGAAATCACTTCGAAAAGGAAAATGCAGTTAAGTGCAACGTCAGTCTGTCATATAGGCTACAGGCAATTATAATGACAACACTACTGTAAAATAATGTTGTGAATAGGGCTGCAACAACAATTTGATTAATAACACGCTGTGCTCAGGAACCATCAGCCAGTCACGTCACTTTACAGTAGCGAATAACCCATTTCTAAGGACAAAACATGGAAAATAGCAGAGAAAATGTTTCATGGTCCTCATCTGTAAATGTTAGAAAGTCCCGCCAAACAGATGGAACTCAGTAGAATAAGAGCGCAATAATTCTGACTAAAGTACACCTTTTGCTAAAATATCTTTTTGTTAGAAATTAAGTGTAGGTTTAAAATTCAAAAAGTAATCATGTTTATGAGAGCACTAATAATAGTCACTATTATTGGAATAGCCCATTGATGTAATATAATTAATAAGTTCAGACGAGTGAATGCGTGTTCTTCATATACCGTACAGATTAAAAAAAATATATAATTTTTAATTTAGTCGCTTTGATTTCTGCTTTAAAATAGTAAGCAATCAGTTGTTTTCATGTTTAGAATGTAATTTTTGTATTTTAACCCTTTTTTGCTTATGTACGCTGTCGCGATAGCCGCAATATTGTAGTACCGTGCTACTGACAGGCCAATGCAAGCAACCGCGATATTCGCGTTTTCTTTTTTCATAAGGCTATAGCCTTCTTGTTTTGAACTTTGTGCATGTGTATTGAATGTTAAATAAGTTAATAATGATAACAAGGCTGTTTATCATGGTGATTTGTACAGAGGGATTTGAGTCGTGGATTTGCACTTAAGCCTAAACAGACAGTGAATGAGAGAGATCGACTGAGCGCGTGCGATTACCTGCGTCTGTCTTTAAGGTCAAGTCATATATATTCGTGAAAAGGTTGCCGTGTCCAAGGAAAGGAAATATTTGTTGTATCATCCTTAATGTTTAAGGGTATTTTTACCATGAATGGCATCAGAGCTGGTCAGCATTCCACAGCGTGAGGAAAAAAGCGAGTCACACATTGAATCAATGCCATTGGTCTCTATTAAGTGAAGCATCAGCTCCAGCATTACCCATGTGACGCATCGCTGGTCAGCTGAGCCTTGAAAAGTGGAGCTCAGAGTTAGATGTAATGAAACAAGGTGTTAATTATTTTATTTTTTAATGAATCAGCATTTTTGAACGTGTTCGTTGAATGAACGGTTTAATGACTCACTCAAAGACAGTCCGTTGCCGTAACAATGCTGCGCGCTGAGTGACAGCCTTTCAATGCGCAGAGTTTCGCTTAGTTTCGGTTACATTGGTTACTGAAAATGTCCTCGTTTTTGTGCGCGCTGACTAGAGCCCGACCAATTTATCGGTCTGCCGATTTTATCGGCCGATATGAGCCTGTCGCAGATACATCGGTATCGCCGTATATGACGCAGATATGCCACCGATATGAAAACATTTTTTTTATAGAACATATAACGTGGATAAAATCCTTGTAAATTGTGTAACTACGTAGTTTGCCCAGCAGAGCGCGCTCCATTGTTTGCTAATGGCGACCCATGTCACTGTAGTGACACCAGCCAACCCTTTCACTTCAGTAAAAGGTGGTATCTTCAGACACAGTGTAAGATGCGTACACATTAACTTTCGTCCATGTAGACATTAACACCGTCCGGTGTAGACAGTGACAGCGCATTCTGCCTATAACGCTACGTTACAACATCAAGCAATATTCCAATTATTTCTATAATTATAACACTTAATATAGGGCCATTTTGCTTAAAGGGTAGCCTAGTTTCACGTTTAGTACATTTTGCTGACTAATTTAAAATGGTATAAAAGTATTGTACATATGTAATTAAACATGCTTTCATTATGGTATTAGGGGCCAAGCACCGAAGATGCAGAGGCACCTATTATTCTCCTCTTCTCCTTCTCCTCCTCCTCCTCCTCCTTCTCCTTCTCCTCCTCCTTCTCCTCCTCCTTCTCCTCCTCCTTCTCCTCCTCCTTCTCCTCCTTCTCCTTCTCCTCCTCCTTCTTCTTCTCCTCCTCCTCCTCCTCCTCCTCCTTCTCCTCCTTCTCCTTCTCCTTCTCCTTCTCCTCCTTCTCCTTCTCCTTCTCCTTCTCCTTCTCCTTCTCCTTCTCCTTCTCCTTCTCCTTCTCCTTCTCCTTCTCCTTCTCCTTCTCCTCCTCCTCCTCCTCCTCCTCCTTCTCTAGTACCACCAACTGTCCAAAGTTTCACTTTTGTTTATGCTAATAACTTTTGAATCATAAGGGCTAGAAAAATAAAATAAATTTCCTGTGATTCCTTAGCTCAAGCTGATTCAATTGCATTTTCCGTCATGAAAATTTGTCCGCCATTTTGAATTATCCGAACTTTTTCGATCTTTTTCAAACTCCTCTTAGGCCGTTGCTCCAATTTTCACGAAAATCGAACCAGACCATGCCGACAAAAAGATATGGAATTCGTTATTGTTGATTCGTCAAACCGTTCTCGAATACCGCGCAAACTAATTTTACGTCGCGCTTGCGAAAACAGATGCAAGGCTGTGTCTCCGCAACGCTTTATCGTATTCAGACCAAACTTGGTATGTCATCACAAGCATGACCTGAGGCTACATGCTGCGTTTCGGCACAGCGCCACCTACTGGTCTGGAGATACGAAAAATGGCTATTTTTACTTAACTTCTGAACAGTTTGTCCAATCATCGTTAGATTCAGGGCGTCATGCCGAGTCGACTGATATACAATTTGTCCATATCGACCATTTTAGGCGTCAGCCATTTTGAATTTTGTACCGAAATGCAGTATTTTTTTTGAACGTATCATTACTAAACTCTGTATGGGTCATCAATATGATGCCCTGAATGAGCCTTTAGAAGTTTCGAACCAGCGCCACCTAGTGATAAAATTACATTTTCAAATGCTTATAACTCTGGGTGTGGTTGACGTATTTTCATGGGAGTGAAAATAATTTCATCTCCTTAGGTTCCTAAATCCTTGCCGAGTCCAACGATACCAAACATGTTAGGTTTCGCCTTACGGTTTGTGTAGCGTTGTGATTTAGCACTTAAAAAAACTTTTGCCAATATCTTCAAAACCGTTAGACCAATCAAGACGAAACCACTGTCAGAAGTTTGGAAACATAGGTCGTTGGCTATATTTTAATGCCCAAATATCAAAATATTGATTGTAAGGGGTAGTAAAATCCAGTCAAAGTCAGGTGTCAGTCATTTTTTATGTGTTTTTTTCATATAAATGTCTATAACTCCGAAGCAAATTGAGATATTTTCACCAAAATTGACACACAGATGTATGGGCTTACTCTGAGGACACATAAAAAAAATGGTGGGACTGAGCCTCTTGGTGGCGCTATAATGGAACAAAACATGAAATTCCCATTGACTTCAATACAGTATTGTGATATAAAATGCCATACTTTATGAACGCATCAGCGTATCGTTACGAAACTCGGTATGAGTCATCGGCACCATGCCTTGAAGGTACTCAAAGTTTCAGGGCAGCGTCACCCTGTGGTAAAAAAAGTTATAACAATTTCCAAAAATGCTAATAAGTTTTGAATAAATCTGCCTATTGTAATTCCACTGGTCTTAAGGTTTGTCATTGTCAACTCATTCTGACCACATCACATCAATTTTGTAACTATGCCACCTATTGGTCGAAAGTGATAATCCATTAAATCGTATTTTTAGTTAATGTATATGATTTTCAGCCATTTTGCTTGAATTCATCTTTAAATGTCTTTAATTGCTCCTTGCTGCAGTTGGTCTGACACTCCCAGCCATGCTGGCATGTCTTATCTTTTTTGCGCTTGGCCCTGATAATGGCTGCTTTGCAGCTATATTTACTTTTACTTTAGTCTCTACCAGTGGAGGAAGATCTTTTTACTAGAGGAATTAAGACTAATAATAAAAGATAGGGTTTGGCCAGTGACACTTTTGATATATTTATTGATCAAAGATATTTTTTATATAACATGACTAAATTAAGACAAAGTCATTAGTGAAGATTATGCAACAGTATTTAGAATATAATATAGAATAGAACATTCAATGCAAACTAGTTTGGTTACAGCTCAAATGTATCATTCTCATTCTATCATTCACCCTGCATATCTTTACATATCTTTGTCACAGAAGTGTTTGATCGCCACATTTGAGTGATCATTGTATAATAATACTGCATATCGCGCTATTGAGCCACTCAAAATTACTGCAAGGGAAATTCCTTCACCGCAACAGGCTTAAATGTACAGCATGGCTTGCATAGATATTCACTATATTTGTTTTCATTTGGATTTACTTAAATTTTTCTTGTATCATTTTCTTTAACAATATGGTTTGATAAAAATAATTTAATTATTGTCCGTGCGGAGGCTAATCCATTTGATTTATATATGGCACATGCATTTTGATTATTTATTCACAAGTAATGTTGTCCAATGACTTGTTTGCATTATTTTATTTATTTGTAAGGCAATAGATTTTTTTATATATATATATATATATATATATATATATATATATATATATATATATATATATATATATATATATATATATATATATATATATATATAATATAATATATAATATATGAAAATTGGCCATTGGAGTGTAAAATTAATTTTAAAACTTACACAAATCAAACATATACAGTAGCCTAGTTTGAACCAGTGTTGAAGTGCTTGGGACATGGCTTTTAATGGTGAGACCATTTTGTTTCTGTAATTAAGCTCCTAAAAATGATATAGATTCAGATTTATTGGCCAAAATATCGGTTATCAGGTTTCAAATATAAAGAATTATTGGTATCGGTCAAAAGTTTCATATCGGTGCATCCCTAAAATACGTGACTGTCTGTCTCTCTGTAGGTGGTGTTCTGTATGGATCGGGCGTTAGAGTCTGCATCTGCATGTCATCGGTTCAAGGTGCTGAAAGCAGAGTGTCTGGCTCTCCTGGGCCGCTACCCAGAGGCACAATCTGTTGCCAGGTAATAGCACTACAGTATTATGGAATTTGTTTAGTAGTGGACAACAAATATGGGGTTGTTCAAATGCCAATACTGATATCTAGAGAACATTAGCTTTAATGTTTACATAAACTGGTTCAATGATAGCAAATTACATGCATCACATTTCTCTTAAAAGCCCATTAAAAGAGAAAGTATGATTTATTTTTTTGTTTTTATAAGAGCTCACAAGGAAAGTTCTTTTCTGAAATATTTATTAGTTTTTCTAACAGTGCTGTGAGATTTTGTCATTGTTTAAAACATTTACCCCTGGTTTCACAGACAGGGCTTAAGACTAGTCCTAGACTAAAATGTAAGTCTGAGCTGTTTCCACTGAAATAAACTTAAAAATATATCAGTGCCTTTTTAGTTTTAAGATGCACATCGGTAATGTTTTTTTCTAAGCATGTTTATAAAAATTACTTAAATGTCCTAATTGATCTATGGTCTAATCCTGGCTTAGTCTAAGCCCTGTCTGTGAAACCGGGCCCTATAGTTATTTCTGTAAAACAGCCTTTGGTTCTGACTTTTTTTCAAAGAAAAAAATCTGTCTGTAAATTCTAGAGTAGGTATACTAAGCAAAATGTCCATGTATGAGATATAAATTGTAGTTATTTTTTTTAAAGAAATGAGTACTTGTATTAAATTGATAAACTGACAGTGAAGACATTATTAAAGGGTTAGTTCAGCTAAAAAGTCAACCTCAAGCCATCCTTGGTGTATATGACTTTCTTCTTTCAGCCAAACACAATCAGAGTTGTATTAAAAAATATCCTGGCTCTTCCAAGCTTTATAATGTGAATGGTATCTTGGGTTTTGAAGCACAAAAAAGCACATACATCTATCATAAATGTAATCCATGGGGTTAATAAAGGCCTTCTGAAGCGAAGCGATGCGTTTTTACAAGAAAAATATCCATATTTATGACTTTATAAACAAATCACTAGCTTCCGGTAACGACCGTCCACGAGTCGATTTCGGACGGAAAAGTGATCTTTGCCCCGACTCATGATGTAGGATGAAGGAGTAGCATAATCTTTTGGTGAGGATTGACTCCTCTCTCGGTTCAAACAAATGGGGCTGGGCAACAAACTCAAGCTCCGCCTCTTATATTGAAATCCTCCGACATTTCTCTTTAAAAATTCTCGTTTTAGACTTCTAATTTGTGACCAATGTTTTGTTTTGCTCTTTCCTCTGTGCTTCCTCATTCATCAATACGTTATGTGTCGGATGAGAGTTCACTCCTCCGCCGGAACTTGACGTACGGACGCTAGTGATTTTATATTTTTTAATATAGCTCCAATTGTGTTTGGCTGAAAGAAAAAAGTCATATGCCTAGGATGACTTAAGAGTGAGTAAATTATGGGTTCATTTTTGGGTGAACTTACCCTTTAATGTTACAAGATTTCAATTTCAAGTTCTTTTCTTTTGAACTCTTTCAGAATTGAGTTTCTTGAGCAGTAAATTAGCAGTGTACGTGAGGAAAATGTTGGTCTATAATGTTTTATTACTATGCTAAAACGCTGGCCAAATTGCTTGATCTGCAATCTTCAGCTTAGCTCAGTTTCTATTTATTATAGCTATTGTTATCAGCTGTTGCCCCCCACATTGTTTTCACCGTCCATTGAAAAATACATATCAGTTAGTAACCAAATTTTTTTTTTAATATAAATATAATATAAAACTTGCTGTTTTGTACCTTCAGCGACATATTGCGGATGGATTCCACGAACGGTGACGCCCTCTACGTGCGAGGATTATGTCTGTACTATGAAGACTGCATTGATAAAGCTGTGCAGTTTTTCGTTCAAGCACTGCGCATGGCACCAGACCACGAGAAGGCCCGTCTGGCCTGCAGAGTAAGCGCAGCATTACTTGGGAGTATGAAACTGATTGCATCCAAGTATTTCAATTAAATGTGCCGTGTCTGTGTTTCTCTGTTCTAGAATGCTAAAGCCCTAAAGGCAAAGAAAGAGGAAGGCAACAAAGCGTTTAAAGATGGCAGCTATGAGGAAGCATATGACCTATATTCTGAGGCCCTGACCATCGACCCGAACAACATCAAAACCAACGCCAAGCTATACTGCAACCGAGCCACTGTTGGATCCAAGGTCAGCATTTGATTTACTCCTTGTTTTGGAGTTGTACTTCTGTACATTTTGTTTGAATGTATTATCAGTGTTGGAGTGCCCCACAAGGCCAAACACGACCTTTTTCCTGTTCTGAAACTGGGTCAAGTGTGTCAGTCTCATTTTTGTCATTGTTTGGTGCTACCGCATGTTTCTCTCTCTTCTTGGTGTCTTCAGTTAAACAAACTGGAGCAGGCCATTGAGGACTGCACAAAGGCTATTAAGCTGGATGAGACCTATATTAAGGCTTATTTGAGAAGAGCCCAGTGGTACGTTTGTAGTTCTTTCTATGCACTTTAAACGGTTATTTATCGGTTATGTTAATCTGCATTTTGTATTATAGTTACATGGACACAGAGCAGTATGAAGAGGCTGTCAGAGATTATGAGAAGGTTTATCAAACAGAGAAGACTAAAGGTGTGTGTCCATCTTGATTGGACATCAACATGTTTTTCATGTCCCTTAATGTCAAATCTCATTTCATCTGTGGTGTGTTTCAGAACACAAGAACTTGTTGAAGAACGCTCAATTAGAGCTGAAGAAAAGCAAAAGAAAAGATTATTACAAGGTTCTGGGGGTGGATAAAAACGCCACTGAAGATGAAATCAAGAAGGCCTACCGCAAACGAGCGCTGATGCACCACCCAGGTACATATTTCATTCAAAGGATCAAAGCGTTTTCCTCATATACAGTCTCTATCTGCAAATTCAATGACATTTCCCATAAATCTGTTCAATAGGCAGCATGTAAAAGTCCTCAAGTTGTTTGCTTTTCTGTCTGATTCTCTGACGCGGTCTCTGTTGTATTTTTCAAAGATCGACACAGTGGAGCGAGTGCTGAGGTGCAGAAAGAGGAAGAGAAAAAGTTTAAGGAGGTGGGCGAGGCCTTCACTGTGCTCTCTGACCCCAAGAAGAAGTCCCGCTATGACAGCGGCCACGACCTGGAGGATGATGACATGAACATGGGTCTGTCTCCAGCACACATTCAAGCTCTTGTTTTTTTTCCCTTTCTGTCAACACAATTTTTTTTTTTTAATGAGTTTCACTAATTGCATCTATGTTGGCATGTGATGACTAATGATTTTACGTGTCTCTTTTTTTTTTTCTCTCTCTCTCTTTCAGACTTTGATGCCAACAACATCTTCAAAGCGTTCTTTGGCGGCCCTGGGGGGTTTAGTTTCGAAGGTAATTCATGTAAGGCGGTGCTTTTTTTTTACTACTTCATAATCATCCATTATTCAGATGCTCAGACTGAACAAACCATTGAAATACAAAAGTTTCAAAAGTTTGGGGTCAGTACGGTTTTAAAATGTGTTTGAAAGACATCTCTTATGCTCACCAAGAAAGCATTTATTTAATCAAAAATACAACAAAAAATGTTTTTTATACTGTAAAAATATTTCCCGATATTATTGTTTTGTATTTTAATATATTTTAAAATGTAACTTATCCCTGTGATGGCAAAGCTAGCATCACTCCAGCATCATTACTCCAGTTGTCAGTGTTACATGATCATTTAGAAATCATGTTGATTTGGTGCTCATGAAACATTTCTTATTATCGTCCATATTTTCAAGCCCCGTCCAGTGTAGGGGTTGCACAGACTAGTCGACTTTAATGCTCTGCCATGACACTTTAAAGGAGAACTCCGGTCAATTTTAACATTGAGCTCATTTTTTTGTACATTTGGAGTGCTGTCAATACAGAGAACAACGACAAAAATCGGTGTTGCCTACACCGAGTTATTCTATTTTTAAAATTTGCACCCTGTTGACTTCAATGGGGCAAGTACTAAACCTGCTTTTAGCCTCTTAACATCCTTGATGTGTCATTACAAGTGCACAGAAAATGTGAGTGATTCCTTCTGAGTGAACACGAGTGAGTCTGACTGCAGTAGATGTGAAAGATATGTATAAAAATGATGTTATTTAAGCCAGCGCAAATACCTTTGTTTACATCCTGTTTTTCGGTTGAAGTCCAAAGTAGTCGATTGCCGAGTTCACGCGCGTGATCATAGGTATTAAACCTATGCGTGTGAACTCTGCAGTCTAAAGTTTAGACTGCAACATTTTAAACAGCTTTTTGTATGCGTAAGTTAATCGCATTCTAAAGTAATGTGCTGCTGCATTGTAAAGCGCACACACATACAGACAGTAGCTCGCACATCAGGTGCATATTGTGCACACACAAACATTCATAAATGTATTTAACACTGTTCTGTGATTTATCATTAAAATAGCTTGGAAACTGAAAAGTTCAAGCATATATTTCTTAGTAACTTAAACCCACAGCTTCACTAATTGTAGAGAGACACTGCCAGGTGCAATTCACACGCAATCGCTCTCTCTCTCTCTAATGCAAAATCGGATTTAGATTTAGATTACGAGTAGAAATCTGTGAGGAAATATAACGACCCAACGACAAAAGAACTGAACTGAGTGCTGTGTCATATGCCATTGTTGTGCACAAGGAAACCTGCGTTCGAGTTCAGGCTTATTTGTTCATTAAAGCCAGGGTTCACCAATCTCGGTCCTGGAGGACCGAGATTGGTGAACCCTGATTAAAGCTGTCGACTAGTCCCTGAGGACGTCAAAAATCTGAAGTCGTTAACCCCTAGTCCAGTGCAGTGGCACAGTAATCACATGTCATTTTCCTGTGAAAAGGGATGCTGTGCTCTCAATCCACTCCACGTTGGACTTATGAGCTCGTTCACAGCAGCTATATAGACGTGAATGTTTAATTAGTTTTATTCTATTAAATGCATTTATTTATAAATATCCTTCTCTGATAACTACAAATATGCTGTCCGTTTGCCCAGTTGTCAGTTTTTCTTTGTCTGGACGTAAACATACGCTGCGTGGATTACGAGTACACGAGCGCAGTATCGGCCAGATACAGATGTGCGTCCTGTCACTTGATGATTTAATGCAGCATTTCAAAATAAAAGTAATAATTTCTTCATTTTTTTAAAAATCCTACTGACCCTGAATTTTTATTTGTACACGTCTTAAATTAAGACAACAGTAAAGAATACTCTCAGCATCTGAATTCATAATGTTTACTTCACTTATGATTCTTTTCTTTTTATTCACTTAATTCTTTTTTTTTTTTTTTTTCTGTCTTGTAGCATCTGGACCAGGAAATTTCTTCTTCCAGTTTGGTTAACTTGGCAGAAACCAGCATGTATGCAGTAGTTCCACAACCCCTGAATTCCCCTGAACCGGACTGCTCCCCTCCATCCCTGCCTTCTGGTGTAACGGGCCTTCAGGCCCCACAGTTGGACCTGCGTCTGTGCCATTGACTTGTTTTACTGCTTACGCACAAAGACAACAACGGCTGGGGCGTGCCCATTCTGTCCCAGGAAAAACATTGCATTGCACACTTCTCTTTCTGATCAGTGCCCTTTTTGGCCCTTGTAATACAGCTCTAGTTTTATAGGTTTTTTTTTTTTTTTTTTAAATCCACTGTATTGAATGTACCCAGCTGCATTGTCATATTCACATTTATTATTTTGAAAATCAGTTTTGAATTTTTTTTAGTTCTCAAAAGCTGAAACTACAAATTGATGCAAATCAATGAAATGCAAATCTGCTGTTTCTCCCTGACACTGCATAGGAGTAGGTAATGCTCTAATCTCATTTCCCATCAGCCCCTTAGACAGCCCCTCTCCCAAGCATTTTACTGATTCACATCGTCCAAATCCAAAGCATGTCAGAAAAAAAACACGGGTTAGCACAGGAATTTCATTACTGCTAGTGACGTATAGATTGTTTAAATGTGTACAAAGCCAGAATTCACACAGATTATATTTATGCACCATTGCAAACCATTTTAAAGACCTCAGCAAATTTATGTGAATGCAGTGCCTCATGCCAAATCTCATCGTAAGAATAACGCTAGTTCTCGTCCGACGATTCCGGCACGCATTTAGATTGTTGGACTACTGCATACAGAGGTTCAGGGAGAGTGAGTTCATTGGAGCACCTGTTGGCTATGCCGCTCTCTGTAAGGTTCATCTGTCAATGTTGCCATTCAACCCCTTGCTGCATTGTACATTTTACTGGAATGTAAAGTGTTTCTTTGTGTTGATAGTTTATGACTGTTTAATTTTTTTTAACTGAAATACACACTTTTTTGATATGTATATTTATTGTAAATTTGCTGGATGTGAGCTTCGGACGGATGGATGATCTTGAAATACACTAGGATCTGCACTCTTATAGGTTAAACCCAAGGAGAAACTATGCTTGGCTACTTCTGAATTAAAGAGCCTCCGGAGGGAGTGATGTCAGAAGTTAATTGATCTGGTTATTTGTGGACTTGATACTATTGACTCCACAGTGTATGTAATATTGATCCATGTAAACTGCAGGCATGATCAGTGAGCCATGTTTTGGGGATCTCTCCCTTTTGAACTAAATGTTCCTTGACATTGGATTGCTGAAGATTTGTTGTGTTCCAGCATTCTCGTTTGTTTGACCTGACTGTGTACTAAAATGTAAGATTTAAGCATTTGTCTGGATACTTTCATATCGTTTCTTGCAAGATCTTCAGTGTATTCAAAGTCAACCTCCACACTGACTGCTCACTCCGCTGGAACAGTCTTGACTATGGACCGTTTTTAAAAAAAGCAATGTAAATAAAGTAAGCCTCTTTCTGTTTTCCCCTTCACCAAATACTTAACTTCTCTGTCTCTATTAATACATTTTATTTATTTATTTATTTACTTAGATTTTGTCACCAGGCATGTTCACAATCTCATATATATATATATATATATATATATATACATATACATACACAGACCCTTTCCAAAAAATTACAATATCATGGAAAAGTTTATTTCCATAATTCCATTCAAAACGTTACACTTCCATAGATTATAGATTCAGGGCCCACAACTTAAACGATTTCAAGTATTTAGTTGTTTATTTGTACATAATTTGGGCTTCCAGCTCATAAAGCCCACGAAAACAGGATTTCAAAAAATTAGAATATTACATGAAATCACACAGTAATTACACAATGATACCATGGTCATTGAACCAGGTTTTGGTTATTTTGGCAGTGTGGGCAGGTACAAATCCTGCTGGAAAATGAAGTCAGCATCTCCATAAAGCTTGACTTCATTTTCCAGCAGGATTTGCACCTGCCCACACTGCCAAAAGAACCAAAACCTGGTTCAATGACCATGGTATCACTGTGTGATTTCATGTAATATTCTAATTTTTTGAAATTCTGTTTCCGTGGGTTTTATGAGCTGGAAGCCCAAATTATGTACAAATAAACAACTAAATACTTGAAATCGTTTAAGTTGTGGGCCCTGAATCTATAATCTATGGAAGTTTAACGTTTTGAATGGAATTATGGAAATAAATAAACTTTTTCATGATATTCAAATTTTTTGGAAAGGGTCTGTATATATATATATATATATATTTTTTTTTTTTAGAAATGTTTGTTGAACGAAATATTTAGATCATGTTTTACGTTTTATAAACGATATATATTTTATTTACATTATACCTAAACGTTTCAGATTGAATGACGTAGTATGTGTTGGCATGTCAAAGTTCCTAATGTAGTTCTTTGGCCCCACTGGGTTTTGTTAGGAGAGTTGCTAGGATACGAGCGGACGTTGCTAGGATGACGTCACTTGCAATCGACACCTGCTCTCCGCTGCCTGTGACGTCACTTGCAATCGACGCATAGTGTGGCGCATGTCAGATTGAGAACAGCTCCCAATGTTGTTCAAATATCATTTCTGTAAGTATATACATATATGATTATATACTCAATGTATTTAAGTACTGTGTATGAAGGAACAAGACGTTGCGGAAGCCATGGACAGATTAGAGAAGGCTGAGTTTCCAGAGGACCTAATCGATGCTCTGGAACCCTTCAAAATATCGATCATGGCATTATCTGAACTATGGCTCACTGGATCTGGAACGATGACTGTTCAACCGCCAGGCATCGATGGAACGATGACGCAGTATTATTCCGGCAGTGACAAACGAGAAGCAGGCGTCGGGTTTATGGTTGACACGTGAGCTGCCAGCAGTATCACCACATTCCAGCCTATATCAGACCATCTTGCAGTCCTCACGGTGCAGGGTACCATCAAGAGTCATATTGTTGCCGTCGGTCTATGCTGCAAACCGAAACCAATCCTGATCCAGCAAACGACTTCTATAACACACTCCAACACACCTTGAATTTCATACCACAGACCAACTTGATCATCCTGGCAGGCGACTTCAACGCTCATATCGGCACGGACAGAACTGGTTGGGAAACAACAATGGGAAAATTTGGCCATGGAGAGATCAATGACAACGGATTGCGGCTTTTGTCCTTTGCCGCCACCAACAACTTGCTCGTTGGTAATAGCTGCTTCCAGCATCCGCGCAAGCATCAACTTACCTGGCAAAATCCATCTGGCAAAGACTCTGCCATATTGGACTACATTCTGATCAACAATAGGTTCTGCTTAAGGCTGAGGGATGTTCGGGCCATGAGGGGCCCCAACTGTGGTTCTGACCACCACTTGATCCGAGCCAAGATCCAACTCAAACTCCAGTGTGCCAAGCGGACCTCGACCCAACAAGCCAGGCTGGATTGGAGACAACTGGCTGACCCTCCGCGCAGACAGGAATTCCAAATCGCCTTATCCAACTGGTTTGCAACACTGGGCACATCAGAAAAGGTGGACGAAGACGAAAAAAGGATCTCAAGTACGATCATGGAATGTGCCAAACCCCTGTGCTCACCCATCCGCCGCTGAACACAGCCATGGATATCTGACGAATGCCTTGATCTTGTAGCCAGACGAAAACAGACAAAGCTGGTCAACTACGAACGATACCGCCAGCTCAATCGGGAAGTCCGCTTGAAGATAAA
Source organism: Squalius cephalus (assembly GCF_949319135.1). Taxonomy (NCBI): domain Eukaryota; kingdom Metazoa; phylum Chordata; class Actinopteri; order Cypriniformes; family Leuciscidae; genus Squalius; species Squalius cephalus. The sequence goes on along the minus strand of NC_137122.1, from coordinate 42,815,233 downwards.
GGCCGAGTGAGAGGAGCATTGGAACAAAGTGGCAGCAGATCTCGAAGAAGCAGCATCCAAGCACGAATATCACGTCCTCTATCGCACTCTAAGACGACTGAGTGGAAAGACCAAAACGACCAACGACAACGTCAAGAAAGCAGATGGAACGTTTGTGAAGTCACCAACAGAACGCCTTCAACGTTTGTGAAGTCACCAACAGAACGCCTTCAACGCTGGAAAGAGTTCTTTGAGGACCTGCTCAATCACGACGCCCCCCAAGGGGCACCAGCGGAGCCGCCACTCATCGATCTTCCTGAAACTCCCATGACCGACACTGTGCCCACAACTCAAGAACTAAAAGCAGCCATCCGGCCACTCAAAAATGGCAAGTCAGCAGGAATGGATCAGGTCACAGCCGAAGCGATCAAAGCCGGTGGTGATATCCTACTCAATCGCCTGCATCTCCTCATCCAAACAATATGGCACACGGTACAAATACCACGTTCCTGGAGGAAAGATGTCATCATACCCATCCATAAGAAAGGCTACAACCAGGAATGCAAAAACTACCGTGGTATAAGCCTCCTATCCATCATCAGGAAGGTTTTCATGAAGATCATCCAATCGAGGCTACAAAAGCACCGTGAAAAGACGGAAGAACAGGCGGGTTTTCGCCCTGGACGTGGATGCTGCGACCAAATTTTTGCCCTCCGTCAGCTTATGGAAGAACGGACCAGATGTGGACAACGCACTGTCATCATATTCATCGACTTCAAATCCTCATTTGATTGTGTGCACTGGCCCGTCCTATGAAAAGCATTGGAGACCGAACACGTCCCACAAAAAGTCATCGCACTCCTAAAAGAGGCCTACAAAGATTCCAACAGCCAGGTGCGAATCCGAAACGAGCTCTCGGATGAGTTTTCCATCCAAACAGGAGTCTGCCAGGGAGATGTGGCCTCTCCACTACTTTTCAACATTGTGGTGGATTACATGAGGAAAGTCTTTGAGGGCAAAGGGGCATTCAATTTGATGAAGATCACTTCTTAACAGACCTCATGTTTGCTGATGATAACTCAGTCCTCGCGAACAACGATGCTGAGGCCACGGATGTCCTCTACAACATCGCCCACATCGCTCAGTCGTATGGCCTTCAGATCAACGGCGAAAGACCAAAGTACTCACAACGGATGGTTCCCAAGCAATCGTCCACCTTGACCTTGTCTTCTATGGAGACCTACGCCAGACTTGGCCAGGCAGCGGCTGCGTTCGCTTCCCTCAAATGGTGTCTGTGGAAGAGAAACAACATCTCCTCAAAGATCAAGATCCGCCTCTTTCGAATGCTGATCCTACCAATTCTTCTCTATGGATCTGAAACATGGACCTTGCTCAAGATGGATTTGACCAAACTTAAAGTTTTCCAAATCCAATGCCTACGCCAGATCCTGGGAATTTCGATTCGCGACCGCATCACCAACGACGCAATCCGAGCCAGATGCCAACAACAACCAGCCATCGAAGAGCAGATACAACAACGACGGCTGAGATGGTTTGGACACGTGTGCAGAATGGATGCAAATCGAATACCAGACCAACTCCTCTGGAGGAAACGACCAACCCAGTGGAGAATCCAGCGCACTGCACCCAAGAAAACATGGATCAAGCAAATCAAAGAAGACCTGAAGAACCAGCGGCTTGACCCACAGCAGGCAAGAGTAGTCGCCACAGACTGAAAAGCATGGAGAAAGTGATCGCACGAGTTCGAAATCCTGTGGCACCCACAGTAGCATACTGGTTGTGAGGTCGTTCTCCCCCAGATGACAGCTAAGGATCAAAGAAGAATGCAATATCCTCTGGTATAAAAAAGGGTTCCTTATCATACTCAAAAATTACGACCGTCCTTCCGTTGCTATATGTTGATGATATTGAATTGTTAGTGCAAACTAGTTTACTTTCAAATTTTGATTGACAAATTAAAAAAAAAAAAAAAAATCAAATTTCATCCAATCTTGCTAATCATGTCAAATTTTAAGAAATAAATTAGACCATACATTTTATAAAGATACTGTAAAATAATTTAGAACAGCTTATTTAAGATCCCCCCCCCCACCCCCCCCACCCCCCCCCCTAAAATTTCTGAATTTAAAATTTAATTTTTAAAATGTGCCTTGTCATCTATGTAAATGACTCTCTGAAGATACAGAACTTTTTTTTTTCATGTAACTTCTATAAATCCCTTTGGAGAACATTACAGGTCTGGCTGATAGAAAAAGATGTGGTGGATGACGGTTTCACCTTCACCTCACAAATTATAATGTATGGGATAACCAATGATTGTTGTAGGTTATTTGATTTGATTAATAACATTATATTATTGGCAAAATACGTTATACATAAATGTAGATTTTTTAAATCCCCTCTTTTGTTTATTATATTCAGAAACAAACTAAAATACTTCTCAGATGCCCTCTCTAAAATGAAAAATCTAAGTGCAATAAAATTGTATAATCTGTTAATATTGTATAACCTGTGGTAAGGGTTTGTTTTTTTGTTTTTTTTCTTTACTTGTGTTGAGCCTTCCACGCAGAGCCGACCAGTCCTTTACGCACACTACGCAAGTTACGTAGGGCCCCGTAAATTACTCAAGGCCCCGCCTGCCCCTCGTGTCAAAGCCAGGTCAAAGCGCGTAAATCAAAGTTTACAACATCGATGAGAAAATTAAGCAGAACTATCCTTCTGGTCACGAAAAGAGAGAGAGAGAGAGAGAGAAAAAACACCACGAGGGTGAATTGCGGGAACAGCAATCAGACAGACTTGTGGTCTCGCCACTTGTGGCATGCAGTGCAATGCATCTTTTGGTCTTTCTGTGTCTTGCTTGCCACTTCCAGGGCTGTGCCTGTGTTCTGTGACTTTGTGCCTGACAAAAAATAAGTGAGAGTGAAATGCAACTATTTATTACGGTTGATAAACGACAAAGGGCAGCGGTGTTTGTTTATAAACTGCAGCTCGGAAAAGATAATCGCGTCGCGCGTTAACATGCGTTCATGCGCGTGCACGAAATGAAACGCGCTCTTTCCAGCGAAACATCTGTGGGGACCAGTCAGTGCAATATGGGCGTGATGGCACTCCTCATTATAGGCGCACATAGTATACTTTTAAAACAAGACAATGATTATCTAGTCTCCAAGTCAGTTTAGTTACAACTCTGCAATAAAGCAAGATGGAAAGCAATGTATTGACATTGACTATTGATTTATAGACTATATTGCAATTTAAAATGTTGATTGGCTGGACATACTGGTCAATATGTATGCACATCCCTCAGTAAATAAAAACCATCAAGTATCGAGCATTTCAACACAGTGACATGCTATGAGAAGCCATTTTAGCTTTTATTCATTCACAGGATGCATTTTTTATATCAATAATTAAATTTGTTCTATTTAAAATGTGAATTCCAGATATTTAAAATGTACTTTTTCTAGTAACAATGTCTATTTCAGATATCAGGAATTACATTTTCATTAGTAGCCTACTAGTTAAAGGAGTGGGAGCACTGGGTGTCAGGTGTGACTGTGTGGCAATGGCAAATGGTTTACATGGCTCATGGGTCAGGTAGGAGGGCCCCATAACAGAATTTTGCTTATAGGGCCCCTGGGAGGTCAGGATCGGCTCTGCTACCACGCCTGTATTTTCTTTGTATTATAACTGTTTTGTGCCATTTTGTTGTATTCAGATTTTGTATTCAATAAAAAAAAAAACTGCAGCAAAGGAAAGTGCATAAGGTGCCTATGAACACATATTGCATTGCTTACGTTCAGACGAAATAAAATTGATTGCTTTATTTTACATTTTATAAGCGTCTTCTCTGCTATCCAACAGGTTTTAAGTTTACAGCCGGATGATAAGAACTGTCTGGTCGCCAGATCCAGGTGTTATGTGAAATTAGGTGATGCAGAGAGCGCGCTGAAAGACGCTGAGACCTCCCTCAAAGACAACTAAAACTACTTCAAGGTGTGTTCATCCGTCCTAGCTTCCTTTTTTTCTTTTGTCTCATCGTTTATTCCAAAATTTCCCAGCGGCAGCCACAGCTTTGAGTTACTTTATGTGTAGCTGTAGTAAGACACTTGTCCTGAAGGGGGCGAATTTACTGATACTTTATCAGATGACGATTCGGTCTCAGAAAAAGTGACCTTTATATCACAAGCATGTTTTTCGAACACAAAATGTTACAAATATAACTTTGTGAATGAACATACTGTTTAAGATTAACAATAAAAATTTCAAGGCAAAAATGACACTTGGTGAAACATGACTACCTGTGAGGGGAAAATCCACAAAAAAGTCAAGAAAAGAGAGGTTTGTTCTGTGGAAAGTGTACCATTAGCTTTTCACATGACAAGATTGGTATTTTGTATGTAATCCAATGAAATTCATGAATTTTTAGCTGTGTCTTTTTTGGAGCCACTTTATGAGCTCTCTAAAAAGCACAGTAAAAGCACATCTGAATTGTCTGATGTTTAGCAAAGGTTTGGGGTCACTATTCATTCACAAAGGATGCATTAAATTGATCAAAAGTTATAAATACTTAATTTTTACATAATAAAATAAAAAACGTGTCTGACCAGTCAAGAGCAATATCATTGTGCAACGTTTACCTCAGTAAGTGGAGGCACTACTACTTCAGAGTGGGTCTCTGAGCTGGTGTGAGTGACTGGAGGTGGGGCTAATTTGAAATATTCATGAATCCGCGTATACTAAATCAAGCAAGGATGTAGAGTTAAAAAAATTGTCATTTTGGCGATCAGAGATTATTAGCTAATTGATGAGTGACTGACCTACGACAACTTGGTGATAATGTTGGAATTATGATCCTAATTTTTCTCTAGGTCACTCCACAATGTTTGTGTTAGCAGACCAGATACATAACACACCCAGCTGATTATAGAAATGTTATTAATATAAGTTAATAGTGCTTGCTAAGGACATTTGAACAAACCCCTAAATATAACTATGAAACTTTGGCACATAACTGTGTACCATTTGTGCCATGGACATGAACAATACATCAAATTCGTCTACTTGTTGAGAAGTGTTATTACTTTTATAAAGCTGCTGCAGATTTACTGTTGTTCAGTGGATTTTTGTGGGCGAAATCCAGTCTTTTCAATGGGAATCCAGTCCACACATTCTGGAATTTCCCATCAAGGCAAAAAATATTTCACAAGAGATTCACATTTGTCATGTTCACCACGTTGACCAACAGAAAACTGCTTGATTTGAAAATGACTTCTGTGAAATTTCACTAAAATTACCTAACCTTAAAGGGATACTTCAGGATTTAGCATTAAGCTTTGTATCAGTAGAAAACCCGTAGTGTTTTCGAATTACCGTGCTTTCCACCCTCAAATCCCCCCTGAGACGAGAGATTTATGTATTTTTTGTCTGGGAAAAATCCTCCGATCGTCATTTTGCTCATCGGAGGATTTTTTGGCCAGAGGCTAAAGACTACAGCCAGTAGTAGGGGCTGTCCCGCATGTTTTCAACCCGCCCATAGAGGGTGGGATCTCACTCACAGAATGTACACACAGTCAGCCGTCTTTCTTTGGAAGCTAAGCTAGCAGGCTCTTGTTCTGTGGAGAAAGCTGAGTAGTAGGGGTTACCATTCTCTTTTTCCCGGACATGTCCGGCCATCAAGATCGTTCAAAATGTCCGGGATTCGGCTTTTGCTTTCTGCAGTCACCATTCATTGTTTACATGCACACCTTTTGTTTAACCCTCATGTGGTGTTCAAAACCCTATAACACCTGTGGTGTTCCCGGTCAAAAATGACAGTCCCATAAAAAAAAAATTATAAATCACTCATTATACCATATTTTCACCCAATCTTGGATTCAATCTTTTTGTCAACATGTTCTCTTTCAATTAGGACTGGTTTTATATTTTGATTTGCATCTGAATAATCATAGGCCTCATTTATTTGAGAGTAGGCATTTCATTTTGAGTAATTTTTTTTAAATTTTTGAATAATTTTGGAAATATTAAATAAAATCTGAAGAAAATTGGTATTGTTGATCACACTAGTCTACTCTAATGTTTCACCAGGAATTTTGTTTTGAAACTTTTGTTTTGTAAAAAATATGGCACATAGTCACACTTGTGGTGTTCCCGGTCAAAAATGACCGGCCTATAAAAAATAGCTTATAAATCACTCATTATACCATATTTTCACCCAATCTTGGATTCAATCTTTTTGTCAACTTGTTCTCTTTCAATTAGGACTGGTTTTATATTTCTGTTTGCATCTGATTAATCATGGGCCTCATTTATCTGAGAGTAGGCATCTCATTTTTTGAGTAAAAAACAAATAATGTATGAGTAAATTTGGAAATATGAAAAAAGAAATATGAAAAAAATGGCTACTGTTGATCACACTAGTCTACTCTAATATTTCACCAGGAATTTTGTTTTGAAACTTTTGTTTTGTAAAAAATATGGCACATAGTCACACTTGTGGTGTTCCCGGTCAAAAATGACCGGCCTATAAAAAATAGCTTATAAATCACTCATTATACCATATTTTCACCCAATCTTGGATTCAATCTTTTTGTCCACTTGTTCTCTTTCAATTAGGACTGGTTTTATATTTATATTTGCATCTGATTATTCATAGGCCTCATTTATTTGATAGTAGGCATCTAATTTTTTGAGTAAAAAACAAAACATTTTTGAATAATTTATTTAATAAAATTAAATAAAATCTGAAGAAAATTGGCACTGTTGATCACACTAGTCTACTTTAATGTTTCACAAGGAATTTTGTTTTGAAAAACTTTTATTTTGTACAAAATGGCACAGAGTTACTCTTGTGGTGTTCCACTGGGCCATTGAGGGCCATTGTTTCAGTTGGCCATTGAAAGTGAATGGGAGAGACATGTGTTAGAAGTCCATGAGGAATATCTTTAGATCTGAGTGATGGATTATGGTGAGTTTGGGCTCTTTTTAATCTTAACAATCTCATGTAAATAATGATGTGCCATTTTCCACAATTTCTGCATGCTTCATTGAGTTATGAGTTAAAACGCGACATAAGTGCTAGGCTACATCTATATTCAAGGCTCTGTGTGCGCCTGTTGGGGTTTGTGTGTTACAACTCCATTAGGAATATCTTTAGATCTGAGTGATGGATTATGCTGAGTTTGGGCTGTTTTTAATCATGATAGTCCGCTGAAAATAATGATGTACAGTTTTCTACGATCTGTGCATGCTTCGTGAAGTTATGAGCGAAAACCAAACGTGAGTGCTTCATGAGTATATACTTGGCTAGATGCGTCTGTGGTATTTTCTGTGTTAGAACGCCATGAGGAATATCTTTAGATCTGATTGATGGAATATATTGAGTTTGGGTTCTTTTTAATCGTGAGCTCCTGCTGTAAATACCGATGTGCCACTTTTCATGATCGATGTATGTTTCATGAAGATACGAGTAAAAAGGCCAAGTCTAAGCTACCTTGGTTGGCTAAGTGAGTCTGTGCGTCTGTGGTATTTTTTTGTGTTAGAACTCCATGAGGAATATCTTTAGTTATGAGTGATGGATTATGTTAATTGTGTTTATGTTAAATGATCATTTTAATTGTAAGCATCTGCTGTAAATAATGATGTGTCATTTTCCACAATCGGAGCATGTTTCATGAAGTTACGAGCGGAAATGTGTCTAAAATTCAGAATCCATACATGGTTTACACATGGGTCTCTTGAAGGGCTTCTTTTAGAAAAACCTCGCTCAAGTTTAGTAAAAAGCCTGAAACAATTATGCTTGTTGTATTCTACTCATTGTGACCTTTCAAATGACATATGACACAGGACTATCTGAGCTGTATGATGTATTTGACATATTGCTGAATGTAATACAAAAAAGTAGTTTATAAATTATGATTTTTTTTTCTTCTAATTATCAGCAAATAACTCGGCACTACTTAGGAGTTTATCAAATTGGCTACATTCATTGTAAATTTCAGACTCTAAGCTTTCAAATGACACCTATTTTAAGTTGATCAAGGTAATAGTTTTGAAAAATATTATGATTATTTATTTCGCAGCTAGGTGGCGCTTGCAGGGGGTACACTCAGTTTTAGAGTGATAACTCAGCAGTCGTTAGGAGTTGATCAAAGTGATTAGATGCATTAAAAAGCTGAGATTCTAAGCTTTAAAATGATACATATTTTGTGTTGTTCCATTCATTGGATGCATTGGTCTCTCCCATTCACTTTCAATGGCCCATTGAAACAATGGCCCACAATGGCCCACAATGGCCCTCAATGGCCCAGTGGAACACCACAAGTGTAACTCTGTGCCATATTGTACAAAATAAAAGTTTTTCAAAACAAAATTCCTGGTGAAAAATTAAAGTAGACTAGTGTGATCAACAGTGCCAATTTTCTTCAGATTTTATTTAAAATTTCCAAAATTATTCAAAAATAATGTTTTTTTTTACTAAAAAAATTAGATGCCTACTCTCAAATAAATGAGGCCTACGATTAATCAGATGCAAATATAAATATAAAACCAGTCCTAATTGAAAGAGAACAAGTTGACAAAAAGATTGAATCCAATATTGGGTGATAATATAGCATAACAAGTGATTTATAAGCTATTTTGTGTAGGCTCGTCATTTTTGACCGGGAACACCACAAGTGTGACTCTGTGTCATTTTGTACAAAATAAAAGCATTTCAAAAGAAATGTCCTGGTTAAACATTAAAGTAGACTAGTGTGATCAACAGTGCAATTTTATTTTCATATTTTTCTCAATATTGCCAAAATTATTAACAAATAATGCTTTTTTCACTCAAAAACTGAGGTGCATAAGCTCGGATAAATGACTCCTACAATTAAACTGTTTGAAAATTGAATACAAAACCAGTCCTAATTGAAAGAAAACAAGTTGATAAAAAGATTGAATCCAAATTTTGGGGATAATATAGCATAACGAGGGATTTATAAGCTATTTTGTGTAGGCCTGTCATTTTTGACCGCGAACACCATAGGTGTAACAAGGTGAAAAAACAACACAAAAAAAGTAAAAAAAAAAAAAAAAAAAATTTGGACAAGTTGTTATAGTCTCTGTGAACAAAGTCACTAAGTTTCAGTTCAATGCGATAACATTAACTAGTATTTTCAGGAAAAAGAAAATCTTCTCCAGTCAAAAATGACATGAACACCACATGAGGGTTAAATCTAACTGAATTCATTTCGATTGGTGAATCTGAATGTAAAGTTTACATGAACGCTAAACAAGTGATCGGTTGATGTGCTTTTTAACATTGCTAAGAAAATTACCGCTCCTCCGTCGCTCATCAGTAATGACGCCACTGGCCTCGGGCCGTTCTCCCGCGGCCCTCAGCCTTGTCCTGCTCGCCACAGTAAACATAATGAATGGCGACTGTAGAACACAAAAGCCGAATCCCGGACATTTTGGGTGATCTCGAAATCCCTGGCAGACTCATCACGGAGACTCACTAGTAGCCTAGCCTTGTTGTTTACTGCGCGCTCTTACCGGTAGGCGTGGCTTGGGAGTGGCCTCGTAGAGCAGCAAAGCAAGTGCATTCTGGGAGTTGTTGTCTTTCATCCGCATAAGCCAAAAATACATTTTCTGGCTTTTCTCAGTTTAGAAGGCTCCAAATTCAAAAATAATTTCATATTTCTACTACATAAATGACCCATTTATGTAGGACCCATAAATACACATTCATCTTTCCAGAGGTGAAGTATCCCTTTAAGAGATTTTTTTAGGTGACACATGATTTTTGCCTGGTGGACAATAAAACAGGCAAAAAAATCATATAAACAATCTTAGCAACACTCTGGTATCGCATGAAATTTGGATTGGCAAACATTTTCAGAAAATGTTCTGTATGTTATCGGGTTTATTGAGAATTATTTGTTTAATTGGCAGCCTTGAGTGCCGGCAATGCAGAAACCGTGAGCTCATGAAGGTGGTGAAGGAATGGTCTGAGCAGGTGCTGCCCAATAAGAGAGAAGTGCTTGGGAACCTGCACAGCTGCATTGGTAGAGTCTGGGAATCTCATCTGCCCAATACTTGAAATATATAATATCAATAGCATCAGAGATAGATCAGAATCAGAGATACAAAAAAAAAATTATTTTATGTTCTGTGTAGGCAATGCATTGATGGATCTTGGGAATATGGACAAGGCTCTGCTTCATCATGAGAAAGATCTGGAGCTGGCCAAGAAAGGGTTTTGTTGTTCTTGGTTGGTTAATTGGTTAATTTGGCCTACATAACACATTATAGACTTCTATAATTCAATGTCAGGCTGCATAGATTAGGTCAGCCGGAACCTTGTTACATAATAAGAAGGATGGCGTCTACGCTAATATTAGTCTCTCTGTTTATCCGAGGTTTACCGCAGTCTGCCGGATCCAGGCCGTATCCAGATCTGATGAAGGACCTGCGCCTGGACACGATGACAACTCAGTCCTGAAGTGTCAACCAGTCCCTCCCCTGTGAAGGCCTCCTTCCCTTCTCTTTACCTCAGTACAGATAAAATGTTGTCGGGATAATTCCGGTTCGCGTGGCTACGTAGACGCGACAAAAAAATCCTGTATTATAGATTTTTAAGGCCAGACAAGTAGTTTAGTGTTGATTTGTAAAGAAGCCTACACACATATATATTCAAACCACATACCTTTGGACTGAACACATAATGCGCATGTGCGCGAAGTCTGCGTTTTCGCGGGTTTGCGTTTTCGCGGGTTTGCGTTTTTGAGGTTTGTGCAGAGATAACGGATAATCGTTTGCACCTTCGAACCTATTTCAGGGAGTGCGTTCTCGATACACCAGGCACTGTTTTGTGCGGTGGGGCAGCCGGAGCGTGTTAAGGGCTTTCCTGTTAGAACGGTGTCGTGTAAGCGGCCCCTAAGTTAATAACTAATGATCTTTGTAACGGAGGTGAATCAATCAATCAAAACTAACTTTAGCTGGACAATAACTTTATCCTAGAGCAGTTGTAAAGGCTAAACAATCTGTTACGGTAATTTCATATTATCACTGTAAAGCTGCTTTGAAACAATCCATATTGTTAAAAGCGCTATATAAATGAAGGTGACTTGACTTAATAAACTACTATTCATCAGGTGTGTTTGGTTTGTGCTTCGTGTCATAGCGACCTGATGGACAGTAAATCCAGGGCTCTGGACAACATTGGCCGTGTGTGCGCACGGATTGGCAAGTTCCAACAAGCTATAGAAGTGTAAGTGCATTTGCCTTTAATTAATGTTTACTTTGGTGTTGATGTACACAGACAAGTCTATTGTAATAGTCATTTCATTTTGTTCTGTGTGTGTTTATGTATGTGTTTGCATAGCTGGGAGGAGAAGGTGCCTCTAGCATGTGGCGGGTTAGAGAAAGCCTGGTTGTTCCATGATATCGGCCACTGTCACCTTGAGCTTAAGCGCTATGGCGAAGCACGAGACTATGGCTCCCGCTCGCTCACGGCAGCGGATGACATCACTGATGAGAAATGGCAGCTCAGTGCCAGTGTGCTCATGGCGCAGGCCGAATGTGAGTCCAAACTACATCGCCCAGAATCCCAGGAAGTCAGCAGTTTAATGCACTCTGTGACCATGAATAATCTGATTTCCCTCAATGCTCAGAATCAATAGGACGTTAAAGTGGTCGTTATGCATATTTGATCTACGCCATGCTGTGCGATTAGATCACTTTACATCCTCTTTCTCTCTTACATAGTGAAGCTGGGTAACTACAAGGCCAGTGTGTTACACTTTGAGAGAGCACTGGACCGGGCAAAACTGCTGCAGGACGACACTGCCAGCGAAGCCATCCAGAAGGTCAACACAGACATTCCTATCCTGCTCTCTCACTCTCTCCCTCATCCCTCTCACCATCCATCTCGCTCGCGGCCTTTTCTATAGTCCCCTTCAAACTACATTAAAATGACTGAGATTCTAAATCACACAGGATGCACGCTATTGTTTCTGTGTATGTCACAGAGGACCAATATGGAAGTTATTGTCAGTTTGACTAAAGGTGCGGTCACATTTACTATTTTTCGGCAAATGTTTGCAGGCAAATTCCAGTCATTTCAATTAGAATCCATGCGATCAGAAAATTTGCATCAGAGATTTCCACTATGCAGTTTTTGCATTGGGTTTATATTGGTCACGCTTGGTTTGTAAAGCTGCTTGGTTTGAAAGTGTGAGCCTATGCTTCATACATTGCTACTGACAATGGGCAACTGACCTTTTTTACCAGCAAAATTTTGCCGAAATTTCACTAATATGACCACACCTAAAGTCTGGTTAGTAATATTCTGCAATGTCTATCCTGTAGCATTCCCTTAAAACACTTACTCACTGTTAGTCACTCATTTAAATGGTCTGGCAACTCCGTCAAGCCACACTACATTTTGTCTTTCGCTTAGTTTCTACTTCTATGGCATCACCTCGTGGGGCTTGTGCATATTAAACATTAAAAGTGGATAAATGGAGATTGATTATGGACGCTAAGAAATATTAGCTTATATTAAATGACAAAACCACCTTGACTTCCGTAAGGAAAGCAATGACAAAGATTATGCTTGGAGAAGCATTTTAGAAGTCATGAAAATAAAGTTACGAAAGCTTTATCTTAATTTGATGCCAGGAAAACAGCTGTTCTGATGTTACATTGCGCGCATTACGTCACTGGAGTCTTGTTGTGTTGCGCGTAGTTAGTACACAGTGACAGAATTATTATCAATACTAGTTGTTTTGTCATAATATGAACTGATAATTGTAATATTTACATGCATTCATTGATCAGTTTTAATTTTTTGCGTGTTACCTGATTCTTGACTATCCCGTTGCTCTAATATCATATTTCTTCATGTTTCTCTGCTATTATTTGACTCACTTTAATCAACTCCTCAATTTCTCGCCCTGCAGGCTCTTCGTGATGCAAGACACAGAGTGACCCAGTAAGAAGAGAAACCCATGTGAATAAAATGTCTGCAATCCACCTCCAAGACAAGTCAGAGCTAATGGATCCTTACTAGTGGAATAAAGTCTGCCTGAGGAACATTGTGTTGGATTGCATTCGGGTGTCATTGGTTAAGGATTACTTTATGACTGCCTTCTCTGTGCTTGTTTGCATATGGTAAAAATATGTTTTGCATAGTTTTACATAAACAGACTGTCACAGTTTCAGAGTTATAACAAATCATGTTTGATATTTGTGATGCAGTGTCCAAGCGATGTTGCCCAGATACTGTTAATGTTTTGCTATAGACACACACTTGTGCTGTTAACTTCTGTTGATAAAGAGAAATACTCATAATCCAAACATGTCTGAACGAAAATCATTCAAATGAGTTTAGGTTTGACCTCTAATTAAGTTTACACTCCATCTATTGAGTCAATATTGACTTTGCATATGTGCTCAACAAAAATGAACACAAGTATATGCCCTGACAGATTGGGTATACGAATTGCTGCCAATTTGTTTGTGTGAGAGAGTACATTTGTGTGGGTTACATCGGCTAGTTACGTAAACACACCACAAACGCTTGTGAGAAAGTGGTCTGAGCCAATCTGCATTCGTGCTGAACTCTACGGCGATAAGCTGAAGAAGCGATTGTTAACTGCAAAAACCTGTCAGTGCAATGTCAAAGCGCATAACCACTCAGCTGCCCTTCATACATTTCACACGTCCCTCACAGACATCAGCAAGACATAACATGCACTCAGTTTTGCTAGGTATGCTCTTGTACAACAGGCTTGTAAGCATACATTCAAAGAATACATTCAAAGGATGCCTTTTTAATCTTTCCAAAACCTCAAAAATGTTCAAATGCACAATGGAAATGAATACTTTGAAAATTTTATTGGAATGTATTCATTATAATATAATCTGACAATCTTCATATTCCTTTTGAGTCTGCCAGAAGTCAAGTTCATACTTGTGTTTGTGTGTGTGTGTGTGTGTGTGTGTGTGTGTGTAGCAAGTGGTGGTTTGTTGTTGTCTCACTAATTGCCTCATCAGGTTCATTTTACTGTTGTTGTAGGTTTATTCTGATTGAATTTATTGATTAAATTTAAGAATCTGACATAAGAGGACACAGATATCACAGTGCATTAAAAAATACTCTTCTTCTTTGTCTTTATTGCTCAGTGTTTGGCTATTTCAGGGTTTCGATCTTTCAACAGAGAGAATCTCATGTATTTTATTGTATTTAATGAATGTTTAATATTACCTCTAAACTTTGACTAGGCAAGGCATGTTGCATATTAATTGTTCTAGGAACCTCAAAGCATATTTTAATTTTTGTGCATTTTGTGCTACTCCTTAACGATGTTCTAGTTGCAACAGGTAATGTAGGTAGGGCCCAAACATAAACTCAAGCCCAGGGGCCCTCAGTTCTGCCCTGTATGTGACCCTCCCAACACATAATTGATTCGCACCCTCTACTAACAGTATTAGACGGCTTAGATTAAGCCAGGATTAGGCCTTAGTTCAATTAGGACATTTAAGTAGCTTTTATAAACATGCCTTAGAAAAAAAACATTACTGGTGTGTATCTTGAGACAAAACAATGACACTGACATATTTTAAGATACGCCAGTGTAAGTCGCTTTCAGTTAAGACAGCTCAAACATGCATTTTAGTCTGGGACTAAGTTTAAACCGTGTCTGTGAAACCAGGGGTTAAGAGATTTACAGTAGCCTATTTAGAGTTCAGATTTGTCATTGTTATCAAATTAAAGTTAAGATGGAACTGTAAGTAATAATGTAGGAATTAAACCATATGATAATTTGAGACATAAAAATGAGCAGTAAGATGTCAAAAAAAGTACAAATTCCGGCTGGTGACGTGCACAGCAGTAGCGGGAACGCGCCTAAAATTTGCCTCTGTTCTGCCTCTCCCTTCCGTGTACGCGCTCTCGTGCACGCAGGGAGCGTGCTCAAGTGCCAGTGGTTTCCGTTTTGTTTCCTGATTATTGCTAGTGCTCGGCCAGGCGGGGGTTTTCAGCGCAGCGCTCTGGAGAAACGTGGAATTTGGCTGTACGGTGCTTTGAACCTTTAGCCTCGGGAAACGGTGACAGCTTTCCATACATCTGCCAACGTTGTAATCAAGTGAGTTGCATTTACGCTGTGCACTGACTATTACATTTTTAATCTTGTTTATCATATTTGCAACCAATAAGTTTGAATATGCAAATCTAAGTTTATACAAAACGAAAAAACAAAGGGTTTAGATGTATAAAAAAAAAAACATTTGTTTGTGGTGTGCTTTATTTTCCAGCTGCGCGAGGCATTGCCACGCTGATTTGTTTTGTCTGCATGCAGCGTGGCGGGCACTGCCACTCCCCGAATCCCTGGCTTTACATTGTTACCGCTAATTAACGGAGTTCGCTTATTTCATCATATTCATTTACAAGCTTCTGTAGATTTAGACATTCGTTGAATGAAGTGCAGTTTGCGTTTCTTTTGAATCGGCGCACAAATTGGCCACCAAGTTATCTAAAATGTGTGTGCTCAATGTCGTTAAATCAAGTACAGTTATATGCGTGTGTCGCGTGACCCATGCTTGATTCGTCGCTACTGTCTAAGTGAATCTAGGGCGTTTTGGGTTTTCTTTGTCTTCCATAGATTAGGTGGCGTGCCCGAATCTAATTTGATCACACAAAGGCTGCGTATCAAAATCCAGTGAGCTGCCTACCTAGACAGCATTTTGGGAATGAGGCACATTGAAATGAGTCAGAATGTGTTTGCGTCCTAGAAATGCTGTCTAAGTAGGCAGCACAGTTGATATTTAGGCACAGCCACAAAGAAGTGGCCCAAATTATGTGCAGGTGTTTGAGTCTCATGGCTCACTGCTGGGCTCTTGTAAAACAGGCCCCTGCTTCTGCTTTTCACACACTTTCATCAGAATCTGGACCGTGGCCAAGGTTAAATTAAAGCCTTGCTTTTTAAAATCCAGCCTCTGCATTGAAGAGTTCGTGTTATTTAGTGTAAGTAATGGGTGCCTTTTGAACCCATGAGATGTGAATGGTCTTGCCTGGCTGATAGGTTTGTCATTTGATTAAGCTCTAAAGATTTGCATAGTTCCATTTAAAATGGGGAACAGATGTATTTTCTCCAGAAGATGATGACAACTGGTTTCACAATAAAAGCATGTCATTTGACATCGGGTGACTCTGTTTCATGTATCTGGAATACAGCTGTACTTCTGCTTATTACTCTGAAATATAGCAGCTACTAATTAGATGACAGCTATATGACGGTGCGTGCAAACTAAGTATCATTGAAACGGAAGTCTTCCAGCATACAGTTTTTGTGGGTTTCTTTAGGCCTCTTTAAAAGAGTTAAAGATGCGAGACGAAGAGAAATATGGATAAAAAGCAGAGTAATGTGTAAGCCAGAGAAAAAGCAGCTCTTGCATTGGCAGTCTGATGGCTGCTCAAATTTCACAAGAAATGCTCTGTGGTGTTTTATTTCATATGAATTTGAATGTGCACTGGTCTAAACTGAGCAGTGGTTTTCAGATTTGCTTGGATGGACAAGAGCTGGACTCCATACAGAGGTTGCAGAACTGAAATATGCAGTTGTGGGTAGTAAAATTGAAATTTCCAAGAGCCTACGTGCTGTGAAGAGTCTAAAGAAGTTGTCGTTTCAACTACCATGTTCAGGTGTATGTTGCTTTGCGTTTTTGGGCAATTGGAAGACAGGCTTGCAGTGAGTTTCTGTTAATCTTTACCAAGCGTTCCTGGAGCTGCCTGTCACTTTAACCCTGTGTTAACATTTGCATGGAGTTCTGATCATGTAATTCATCTTGTTTGTGGTCTCCCTTAAAAATGCATTCACACTCACTATTGCAAACTTGTCTTGTTTTTTTAGAAGCGGCCTTCTGTGAAGCAATGGACGGTGAACAGAATCGGGAAGTTCCAGAGGCTGTTGCTGAGACACAGGAAGGGGCAGTGCAGCAAGAGGAGAAACCGGAGCCCAAGTCTGGAGAGGTGGCTCAGGCACCTTCAGAAGCAGCAGGTCCTCCAGAAGCGGCCTCTGAGATGGAGCATTCTGCTGGGGAATTGCCAGAAAAGGAGCAAGCGACAGAATCTGAAGCACCTCCTGCCAAACTATCTGAACCCGAGCTGGCTCCAGCGAAATCTCCCGAGGAAACCCCAGCTGCCGAGTCATCTGAGAAACTCCCTCAGCCAGAACAGCAGAAGAAATCTGAGGAGCCACAGGTTCAAGTGAATTCTGAACCCGAGAAGCAGGAGGAAGAAGCTGTGAAAGAGGTGGAGCCTAAGAAAGAGGAGGAGCCTAAGAAAGAGGCGGAGTCCAAACCCACTGCTGTGAATGAAGCCAAGCCAGAAGAATCCGAGAAAGGTGAGGAGACTAAGACAGAAGGAGGAGAGGATAAGGTACCAGAACCAGAGGCTGATGGGGTTCAAGCCGAGCTTCCAAAAGAGGCCGAGACCCAGCAGAAAGAGCCGGAGCTGCCTTTCTTCTTTGGCTGGTTCCTGCTTCCAGAGGAAGAGGAGCGAATTAAGTGTGCAACCATGGACTTTCTCAAGACTCTGGACACATTGGACGCCTTCAAAGAACACATCAGTGAATGTGAGTTGCCTGTGTAAACGCATGCACATGATTCTTCTCAGAGTTAGTGTGCTTGTGGATATGTTGCTGATATTGTTTTTGGTTTCCCAGTTACTGGTGAGGCAGAGAAAGAGGTGGATCTTGAGCAGTACTTCCAGAATGCACTGCCCCTCCACTGCACTACAAAGTTCTGTGACTATGGCAAAGCAGAGGGTGCAAAAGAGTATGCAGAGCTACAGGTCAGTTTTTCACATAAGCCTTCTTCCTCCATGTTTCATATGTAGTGCAAATGTAAGTGCACAGGTGTGTTTTTGGAAGATCTCTACTTAATTATAATATTTTAATTATATTAACCATTAACTAATACTCTGGATGAATATTTGAAGTCTATACTTGTTTTTTACAATAAAATATTACAGTGTTATAATATTACAGTTGGAATCAATCATTAAAAGATTTTGATGTACAGTAGAAAAGAATGGTAGCTAATAATTTAATACCTTTGTAATTTCATTAATTTATAAAGCTCAAATAAACAGAACAATATTTGTCCACAGTGCTGTACAGAAAATAATTGTATATAGAACACAAGTAAAATAAACTTTTTAAGATGAGTTAGTAAGTAATAAGTATGGGGAAACAAATGCAAACACCATTGGTGGGGAAAAAAGAAAAAAAAATGTAAATGTGTCAGTGTATGGATACATTTGTGAATGACTAGGTTAATAAAAGCTGTAAAATTTGTTATTCATTGTTAGTTCATGAAACCAACTGCATTAATGTTAACAAATTGAACTGTTGTAAAGTCCTACCAAAATATACAGTACTTATTTGACCATTTTTCTTGCAGATGGTCAAAGAATCATTTGGCAAGTCTGATGAGCTCTCAGTCACTGCCCTCATAGTGACCCCTCGTACGTTTGGGGCCCGTGTGGCTTTGACAGAAACCCAGATGAAGCTGTGGCCCGAGGGAGCGGACAAGGAAGGCGTTCCTCCGGCCCTCCTGCCCAGCGCCGAGTCTCTCCCAGGGGGTAGCCGTGCCCACGTCACATTAGGCTGCTCTGCTGGCGTGGAGGCGGTTCAGACCGGTTTGGATCTGCTGGATATCCTGGCTCTGCAGAAAGAAGGCAAAGAGGGCACCCAGGTCGAGATGGAGTTGGGTACTTTGTCCTACCTGAGCGAGGGCCGTTGGTTCCTTGCCCTGAGGGAACCGATTACCGCAGACACCAACTTCTCTAGCTTCTCTGAGGACAAGCCTACCAGTGACCAGGGCAAAAAGGATGGAGAGAAGAAAAAGAAAAAGTGTACCATCCTGTGAGTGGAAAGCGAGGAGGAGAAGAGAGGGGGAAAAAGACGTTTTTCCTAAGGGCTCTGGCCCTCGGTTGGTTGAGGATGATGTTGTGTTTTTGCATGTGTGTAGGTGGATTGCGTGTATGTTTCGCAGCTTTAGTGTGTGCACAGGGATGGCTTGGGATGATTTGGCAGGCAGTGTTAGACCAGACGTTCCAAAGCGGCCTGCTGGCTCCCGTGTGTCTCTTAGCTGGTGCCTTTTTTGCTTTTTCCTGGCAACACAAGCTCAGAGGCTTTAGTATCTGCCTTAAGGTCATGGTTCACTCTGCTGGAAAGTTCACTTTGCGTTAGGAGCTAGTTTGCGTTCACACGGCTGTTTGGCCGCCACACCATCCCTGTTCCCTTTACACAGGTACATTCACGATTGGTCTTCCTTACACATGACTCATGTAGAACTCTTAGATTTAGCACAACTTTACTGGTTTGATTAACTGATTTGTACTCTGTCCGAGCTCAGTTCTTGTTGATTAGTCCAGAAACATGGTTCGAACTGCCTTCAAATTCAGTTTGAGGCTGGTTTTGCTGTATTTTAGAAGATTTTCATTCTAAATTTACATTTAGATCTTCTATTTCAGGAAATAGAGCATTTTGAACTTTCAACACAGGATGGCTTGGTATTGAGTATAAATCTGTTAGTTTAGTATGTGATTCTTTGGTGTCCCTCTCTTCTGCCTTTGTGGAGCTGATAATTTTCAAGAATTCATTCTGCACCGTTGTTATATTCTCACTCCTCTGATAGTGATCAGGTGTGTGTGTTTGTGCATGCCTTTTGCAAAAAAAAAAAACACATTATTCTTCCTTTCAGTCATGTAATATTTACCAAGGTTTTTCTTTTTATCCAATAAGACTACATACTCTCTGTGACGTTTTTATGCTAAAGTGTGTGTGTATGTCTGTCTGAACATTCTCCTAAACTGTCTTACCGTTTACACAATGTTGGTCAAACCATCTGAGACCTCTTGAATTTACAGCCCATGATGTCGGATAAGACATGCCTGTACTTCTCTTCATTATATCTGTATGATCAGCTCTTTCATAAATCCAGTATATTCACATGTGATAGTAAATTTGCTCGCTCTCTCTCTCTCATTCATATCAGTTTTGAAAAAATGTGCACTCTAAATACTGTGACAAGCATCTGTCTGGTGCCTTCCTCTTCTGTAGGTTTCTAGATGGCCGAAGCCATGCTTCTCGTAGGTCTCTGATATCAAGGCACTAAATTTTTGCACTTACCTTGTTTTTCATTTGTTTTTGTACACTTAATAAAGAATGTGCTTGGCTCTGACAACTCTGGCGTTCTGTTCTTGCTTTAAGTGAATTATGTTCTTGTTTCTGGGAACATTAATTTATTCTTTAGCTTGTTCTAAATAAGGGCGTGTGTGTAATAATTTTACCAAATGGGTGCATTCCACCACAAATAGTCTCCACCTTTGCCCAAAATTAGTTTATGCGTAACCGCAGCTAACATCTGGTTCCTAATCAGCACCGGTTTCTGCATTCATAGGAAATGTAACGATCTTAAAAATGCAGGGGAAATAACTACAGTAGTCAACATTTGAAGTGGATCAAAACCTTTCATCAAAGTTATACATGAATTTTGAACAATACCTGTTGTTGTCTTAGGGCAACTTTGATGAACTTTTTTTGGTCCACTTCAAATGTTGACTACTGTGGTTTGAGATGCTTGTGAATATACAAGTTTTAGTTATTGACAGTCATCAGAAGTGCATCCTCCCATTCTTGTTTCACTCACGGATGTGTCAGTGTTCTGCTTTTGCCAGTAGGTGGTGATTGTCACCACTGAAAGCTTCTAGAATCTAGATGGAAGCCCATGTAATCATGCTGATGTAGCTTAACAGCTAGTGAGTTGACCAACCAGAGAAGCAAGCATATGTTGCTTTAGTCTTGGTATAAATATATTTATCTCTCTCTGACATGCAAGTCTTGCCTTGACAGTATGTTTGTATCAATACCTGTATAAATGCTCAATACCTCCCAGGTGATAATTTCCTGCCAAGTCTCATTTCTCTAAATGTGCTTTTATTTTATTATATATATATATATATATATATATATATATATATATATATATATATATATATATATATATATATATACATATACATATAATGTATACACACACACAGGCTTTCAAATGTATTCATTTTTTAACATTTTATTATTTTGCTGCCTTATGTTAAACTACTTTATTTGTCTAACATCAATCTACACTCCATACACCATAATGACAAAGCAAAAACAGATTTATGATAACTTTGAAAATTTATTAAAAATAAAAAAACTGAAATAATTACAATTTCGCTTCTAGATGTTACTACACTTTAAGTGGAGTTAATGGCAAATACCGGTAGTATACAATTGAATGGGTATGATTTGGAAACTCTTCATATATATATATATATATATATATATATGAAGAGTTTCCAAATCATACCCATATATATACCCATATATATATATATATACACTGCTCAAAAAAATTAAAGGAACACTTTGAAAACACATCAGATCTCAATGGGGAAAAATATCATGCTGGATATCTATACTAATATGGACTGGGTAATGTGTTATGAACGAAAGGATGCCACATCGTTTGATGGAAATGAAAATGATCAACCTACAGAGGATTGAATTCAAAGACACCCCGGAAATCTAAGTGAAAAAATGATGCAGCAGGCTTGTCAATTTTGCTGAAATTTCATTGCAGCAACTCAAAATGGTACTCAGTAGTTTGTATGGCCCCCACGTGCTTGTATGCATGCCTGACAACGTCGGGGCATGCTCCTAATGAGACGACGGATGGTGTCCTGGGGTATTTCCTCCCAGATCTGGACCAGCGCATCACTGAGCTCCTGGACAGTCTGAGGTGCAACCAGGTGATGTCAGATGGACCGAAACACAATGTCCCAGAGGTGTTCTATTGGATGTAGGTCAGGTGAGCATGGTGGCCCTTCAATGGTATCATTCCTTCATCCTCCAGGAACTGCCTGCATGCTCTCAGGGTGCCATTGTCTAGCCTGCAGAGGTCTGTGCGTCCCTCCATGGATATGCCTCCCCAGACCATCACTGACCCACCACCAAACCGGTCATGCTGAACGATGTTACAGGCAGCATAACATTCTCCACGGCTTCTCCAGACCCTTTCCTGTCTGTCACGTGCTCAGGGTGAACCTGCTCTCATTTGTGAAAACCACAGGGCACCAGTGGCGGACCTGCCAATTCTGGTGTTCAATGGGAAATGCCAATCGAGCTCCCTGGTGCTGGGCAGTGAGCACAGGGCCCACTAGAGGACGTCGGGCCCTCAGACCACCCTCATGAAGTCTGTTTCTGATTGTTTGGTCAGAGACATTCACACCAGTGGCCTGCTGGAGGTCATTTTGTAGGGCTCTGGCAGTGCTCATCATGTTCCTCCTCGCACAAAGGAGCAGATACCGGTCCTGCTGATGGGTTAAGGACCTTCTACGGCCCTGTCCAGCTCTCCTAGAGTAGCTGTCTGTCTTCCTGGAATCTCCTCCATGCTCTTGAGACTGTGCTGGGAGACACAGCAAACCTTCTGGCAATGGCACGTATTGATGAGCCATCCTGAAGGAGCTGGACTGCCTGCGCAACCTCTGGAGGGTCCAGGTATCGCCTCATGCTACCAGTACTGACACTGACCCTAGCCAAATGCAAAACTGGTGAAAAACAGTCCAAACAGATGAGTAGGGGAAAAATGTCAGTGGCCTCCACCTGTAAAACCATTCCTGTTTTGGGGGTTGTCTCACTGTTGCCCATCTAGTGCACCTGCTGTTAATTTCATAAACACTAAAGCAGCTGAAACTGATTACCAACCCCCTCTGTTACTTAACTGACCAGATCAATATCCCAGGAGTTTAACTGACTTGATGCTATTCTCTGATTAAAAAGTGTTCCCTTTATTTTTTTGAGCAGTGTATATATATATATATATACAGTGCCCTCCACAATTAATGGCACCCCTGGTAAATATGATCAAAACTGGCTGTAAAAAATAAATCTGCATCGTTTATCCTTTTGATCTTTCATTCAAAAAATGTGCGAAATTCTAACCTTTCATTTAAGTAAAAGAATTGAATGTGGGGGGGGAATCACATTATGAAATAAATGTTTTTTCTCCAAAACACGTTGGCCACAATTATTGGCACCCTTTTATTAAATACTTTTTGCAATCTCCTTTTGACAAGATAACAGCTCTGAGTTTTCTCCTGTAATGCCTAATGAGCATGGAGAACACCTGACAAGAGATCAGAGACCATTCCTCCATACAGAATCTCTCCAGATCCTTCAGATTCCCAGATCCATGTTTGTGCTTCTTCTCTTCAGTTCAGCCCACTCATCAGGTCAGGGGACTGGGACGGTCATGGCAGAAGCTTCATTTTGTGCTCCGCAACAGATTTTTGTGTTGATTTTGATGTTTGTTTTGGATCGTTGTCCTGATGGAAGATCCAGCCATGGCCCATTATAAGATTTCTAGCAGAAGGCGTCAGGTTTTGATTTTTTATCTGTTGATATTTGATAGAATCCACAATGCCATGTATCTGAACAAGAAGTCCAGGACCTCCAGCAGAAAAATATGCCCACAACATTAAAGATCCAACGGTATATTAAATTGTACACATGGGGTACTTTTTATCCTTGTGTGCACCAAACCCATCTAGCGTGTTTGCTGCCAAAAGGCTCTTTTTTTTGTTTCATCTGACCACAGAACCCTGTGCCGTTTGAAGTTCCAGTCATGTCTGACAATTAAATTTGCTGGAGTTTGTTTTTGGAGGAGCGAGGAGGATTTTTCTTGAAACCCTCCCAAACAACATGTGGGGATGTAGGGTTGTTGTTTTTTTTTTGTTTGTTTTTTTGGCTTTCTGACCCCAAGACTCAACTTATCTCTGCAATTCTCCATCTGTGATCCTTTGAGAGTCTTTGGCCACTCAAACTTTCATCCTCGCCGTGCATTAAGACAGTATAGACACTTGTCCTCTTCCTGGCAGATTCGTAACATCTTTAGTTGATTGGAACTTCTTAATTATTGCCCTGATGGTCAAAATGGGGATTTTCAATTCTTTAGCTATTGTCTTACAGCCACTTTCTATTTTGTGAAGCTCAACAATCTTTTGCTGCGCATCAGAACTATATTCTGTGGTTTTACTCATTGTGATGGATGATTAAGGGAATTTGGCCTTTGTGTTTCCTCATATTTAAACTCCTGTGAAACACGAAGTCATAGCTGGACAGTTTCATGTTCCTAGTCACCCTGGTGTACAAAAAAGGTAAATATTAATGGGAATATACTTCAGAGATATTTTACTCGTAAAAAAATCTAGGGGTGCCAATAATTGTGGCCAACGTGTTTTGGAGAAAAACATTTATTTCATAATGTGATTTCCCCCCACTTTCAATTCTTTTACTTCAATGAAAGGTTAGAATTTTGCACATTTTTTGAATGAAAGATCAAAAGGATAAACGATGCAGATTTATTTTTTACAGCCAGTTTTGATCATATTTACCAGGGGTGCCATTAATTGTGGAGGCCACTGTATGTATATATATATATATATATGTGTGTGTGTGTGTGTGTGTGTGTGTGTGTGTGTGTGTGTGTGTGTGTGTGTATACCGTTCTGTATATATATATATATATATATATATATATATATATATATATATATATATATATATACCGTTCAAAAGTTTGGGGTCAGTACGATTTTTTAATGTTTTTAAAAGAAGTATCTTCTGCTCACCAAGGCTGCATTTATTTGATAATAAACAATAAAAAACAGTAATATTGTGAAATATTATGACAATTTAAAATGACTGTTTTCTATTTTAAAATATTTTAAATTGTAATTTATTCTTGTGATCAAAGCTGATAAAGAACATTGATAATAATAATGAATGTTTCTTGAGCATCAAATCATCATATCAGAATGATTTCTGAAGGATCATGTGATACTGAAGACTGGAGTAATGATGCTGAAAATTCAGCTTTGATCACAGGAATAAATTACAGTTTAAAATATATTAAAATAGAAAACAGTCATTTTAAATTGTCATAATATTTCACAATATATTTTATTGTTTTTGCAGCCTTGCTGAGCAGAAGATACTTCTTTTAAAAACATTAAAAAATCTTACTGACCCCAAACTTTTGAACGGTAGTGTGTGTGTATATATATATATATATATATATATATATACAGAACGGTAGGCTATATATATACACACACACACACACACACACATGTATGTATATATATATATATACATGTGTGTGTGTGTGTGTGTGTGTGTGTGTGTGTGTGTGTGTGTGTGTGTGTATGTATGTATGTATGTATATACTGTATATATACACACACACTCTTTGGATGGATGGATTTAGCATTAAAATTCACTGCATTACAAATATGAAGCTAACTTTTCACATAGTTCTAATGCTTTTCTTGCAACTTGGCACTGACCTCATATGCCACGCTGTTAAACTTGTGGTCTCCACAATGACTTATCAAAGTCTTGCTTCTGCAAACACTGGTGACATCCAGTGATCAATTGCAATGTTTCTATTTAAAGCCTGTTCTGTCTGTTTTGTAAATTCATCTTGAGTCATATCTCTTGGCTGGAGCCCTTCAAACCCATTAACTGATGCTGCCATGGACAAAGGAGCCAAACAGTGCATTAGCAACAGCCAGTGCTGCAATGCCCTTTGTAAAGGCCAATTCATTCACCTGAGAAGCTGCATCACTTTGATTTTATCTGAGATTGAGCATTAGATATGGAGCTGAATTTAATTTTAAAAGAAAGATTGCGCTGCCTCGGGAGCCTGCCTTTAAAAGCCTCTGAATTTGTGTAGGCTATGATTAATGATTCGATCTTTGGTTGGCAATTGTGAATATTATTTCATGACAATAATGGTTGTTGTACTTTTCAATACTTTGGTTTGCTTTATCTGTTGTAATATTTTAAGTGCCATTCTTCTTGCTAATCCATAGTTAGGCTAAGTAATTATAAATTAAATAATATAATTAATGTAGTATGACCTGAATATGTGGCCAGACTCTGCGTGGACTATGACGCAATTACTAGCTATGCTTGTTTAGTTGTCTGGCAAAATAGAAATGATTGTGACAACTAATTTTAGAAATCCTCACTTTCAAAACTCAAGTCCACATTGCACATTCGGGTCATTTTCTCTCCTTACTGGGGTTCATTGAGGCGCGTTGCTAAACGCCTGATGGTGCAGTCTGATTGGCCGAGCGGCTCGGATTTAGCCAATCAAGCCCTGGTCCGATGAATAGTTCACTGTTCAAGCGGGCGCGGCCTCGAATCACGGCGGATGGTGAGAGCCAATCAGAGGCAGAAGAAATCAGCCAAGGCCATCGTCAGATGTCGGCGTAGAGAAAACAGGAACGGCTGAAAGGATAGAGAGGGAGGGAGCGAGCAGCCACGCTGTCTGGAGGATAAGTGTCTCCTCCTGCAACCATATCTCGACTGTCAACACACTCAGAGAGACTTCGTACAGTAGGAAATCCCTGAAAGGAGACAACTTGCTATCCTTAATCTTACATAGACCGGTAAGTGGCTTAAAACATCAAGGTAACATGAACTAGTAATATAAACACTGACTACTGAAAGCAGTCTTTCATTTGGGAGTAAATGTAGCGTTAGCGAAATGTATGAAACAGAATATAAAACCAACAGTGACACAGCTCTTTTTGCTCAAAACGCTGTAGAGATCAGTGTTGACGAGCCTTCGCGTAGCTTATCTACATTTATTGTTATTTTCATCATGAATATATCAGTCAGAGCCGTAAGGAGACAGGTTCTACTGGTCTCTACCTGTCATTTAAATGAACGAATGAAGGGCTGTGTTAACACCTTTCACGAATACGGAAGTGTCAGGTGCATGTTATATTCTTGAAAAACCAAATAAACAAATGCAGCACACAAGAAGAATTAAAACAAATGTTCATTTCCTTTAGTTAATTGTAGTCTAGAGATGTTTATCAGGTTATGGCAAGCCGTTTAAACATATATTCCTTAAAAGTACTAGTATCTATAATTGTACTAGTACTAGTATCATATGTTACTATGTAAGTTAAGTTACTATTATATTTTAGTACATGCACACTGTTACTAATTCTATTCGTAAATGGTATCTATTCAATTAGTCATTAGTGCATACTGCAGTTATGACTAATCAATTAGTCACTAGTACTTATGCATTAAATCCTAGTACTTATTCTCTTGCTGCTAGTCACTATCCCTGTAGCACTAAATAACTATTCCGTTAGTATAGTGACTAGTACCAAAGGAATAAGTAATTTAATTAATGAATTGCTACTAGTGAAATTGAGTCTCGAATGGATTGCTCGCTAGCAATTAAAAAAATATTAGTAACAACTAACATACTGATTAGTTTTATAAGAATAAATGTTTAAAGGGATTGCTGTAGTGTGGCATTTAATAAAAGTAAATTAAAGTGAATCTGAATTTGAATAAAGCATTATATAAGCTTGAGCTTAAGTAAGGAGGATCCGTTACGCTTTAGATGAGTAGTAGATCAATCAGGATAGAAATAACGCCAGTCATAAACTTTAGATTTGATATTGCAATTTCTTTAGTGTTATTCAAATTGAACTGTCTAATACAAATATTTGGATCAGACGTGTGTTGGATTTGTGTGGAGGGATAGTAAGATCAATATCTTTAGTGTGACTCCCCCTTCTCCCCACATCCTTCCTATGTGATGAATGATACTGCTGCTGTTTCGTGAGTGAGGGAAACGCAGTTATAAATCAGCTGCATCACTACTAGTGTGATGTGCGACCCCTTAACCAGCTGTGCATTGCAGTATGAGCTGGTGTGCATGATGGAACTGGCCTGCACTTACAGAAAGGCATTACCATCTGACCGCGCCATTGTAAACGGGATCAGATCAGGGCACTGGTGATGTGATTCTGCGTGCAGTAAAATCAATCCTCCGCAGCGCTCTCAGTAATATAGGAAAGAACATGACCCATCAGTTGCTGTAGTGGAGACTATCTACTGAATCTAGAGATACACTGCCAGTTTTTCTCTTGCTCATCCATCTTACGAAAATGTACCACAGAAACCATCACTGTTACTGCACTTATTGTCCTAAAACTGTAATTAATAAATATGGGATCTTTGTCAGTGATTGTAAGCTGTCAGAATCATACAGTACTTTCTTGTTTTGATGAAATTGGCTAATAGGAAGTTACTGGAGATTTAGTGTTTATTTTTTCAGTCTATTTTTTAGGAGATGTGACTGTAGACCTCAGATTACAGCAACTATCAGAAAAATGTAATTGCATAGAACTCTATATAATATAACTTTGCTCCGTAATATACCGGCTTTGTCTCTATTTGGTTATTTCATTTTAAAAGCTGCACATTAAATATTTTCAATGTATGTGTGTGAGTAAGAAGTTGGGTGTTGTAAGATGTTGTGGTTTAGTTTTTTTGGCTTTAAATGCGTTGCTTTCTTCTCAGTCTGTACGTTCATTTACAGCACTCCAGTGAGCTGGATGGGAGATGTGCAGGGAGGATGTTGGGGGTGGAGTGGTCCTCTCTCTTCATTAGTAAATTGTTTGGGTCAAGGACCTGACTGTCTACTAACTGAACGCTCTGTTCTCCTCGCCACATGCATCCACATTAATTCTCATTACAGAAGGGGAGCTTTAGAAACAGTTAGACTTTTATCAAGGTGCATAAAGAAGATAAAATGTCATTCTTATTTAGAGCATTCCTTATTAAGTTTTTTTGTAATGTTGTGAGAAGCCTATTTTTTTATTGTTTTTTTGTTTGTTTGTTTAAAGACCCTTTGATCTTGCAATGAACATATAGCTGCTGATGCTTATATGGAAAATATGTTATTATCTGTTAAAAAATTAATTCAGAATATCACATACACTACCATACAAAAGTTTGGAGTCTGTAAGATTTATTAAATCGTTTTAAAAGAAGTCGCTTATACTCACCAAGGCTTATTTGATAAAAATAAAAACAGTAATATTGTGAAATATTAAAATTTTCAAAGAACTATGTTTTACTTTTAATATATTTTCTAAAGTAATTTATTCCTGTGATATCAAAGCTGAATTTTCAGCATCATTACTCCAGTCTTCAGTGTCACATGATCATTCAGAATTGATGATTTGATGTTCAAGAAACATTTAGCACTATTATCAATGTTGAAAACAGCTGTGATGCTTCATATTTTTGCTGAAACAATGTTACATTCTTTGAATATAATGTTCAAAAGAACATAATTTATTTGAAACAGAAATCTTGTCTAATGTTGTAAATGTCTTTAACTTTTGATCAATTTAATGCATTGCTAAATTTAAAGTTGTTAAACTAGTAATTTCTTATGACGCACATGGCCAAAAATCTTTTGAATGGTCGTGTAATAATTTTTGCAGCATTAGTTTATGTTGTCTGTGTTGTTTTAGCCAGTATAGTGCTAAATGCAGATTGAGATATTTGGCCCCGCTTGTCATTCTCTGTCAACTGGTTTATCTTGTCTTTTTTTTAAACAAAAACGGGTTGTGTTGACCCCGCTGACAGCTTGGCACTTTCGTTCTACTGCACGTCCTGACAGGGTTCAGACAGGCGACTGTGATGTCATTGAATGGGACTTTAGCCTGCCAATCACAAATGCACTCATGTATGAGAGTTTTCACTGCTTGGCACTGTTGACTGAGAGAATGGGAATAATAATTTCTACCTCATAAAGGTGTTGTGTGCCATAAGATTTGGTGAAATTGGTTATAAGGACAGTGTCATACAATATTGTCTACCTCATACTCTACTGTATGCCTGTCTGGATGTTTTTTCTTTTCTTTTGGTTTAAGAAAGCTTAGTTGATTAGTGCAGTTGTACCTGATTGTGCTTCTGTTGTGTGTCAGTCAGACTGCAATGGTTGCTCTTGTCTTATGGCACAGCACGAAGTCCATGTCTAATCAAATCAGGGTGAGCATCGAGCCTATTTTTAGCTGCCTTCCCTAATTCAGGAAAAGGTAAAAAGAGAGAGACCAGCAGATGAACTGTGTGACAAAGTCAAATGTAATCCAGCATAAGAGAAAATGCCTGCAAAAATGACAAATTCTACAGAATATTTGTAAATGTTACGTTTGTTTCAGCAGGATGCTATGTAGATGTGCTATCTGAATGTGTTAGTTTTACTTAGCCACTCAAGTTCCTGGTCAGTTTCCTGGAAAAAGCGAAACGGACAAAGCAATTATTGTAAAGCCATGTATTTAAAATGCAATATACAAATTATTGACATACCAACCTAACATAAGTAAATCTAGCAGAAACTGTATATATGTGTGTGTGTTTATTTAGCCTTATTTATTTGAATTACTTTTTGTTGATTTATTTATTTAGCCTTATTAGTCTTTCTATTGATTTATTCATTGCACTGATCAGACATGCATACCCGCTGCTGGTTCGTAAAGCAGTTTGAAAGGTTGCTGCTCATTTATTGGTCTCAAGTGGCTGATGGTTAATGAGTTGCTGTGTGTCTTTCTCTGCAGAGCTTTTTTAGTCGTCTAGCACCATGTCAGCCAAAGCCATCTCCGAGCAGACAGGGAAGGAATTCCTTTACAAACACATTTGCACTACAGCCGCCGTACAGAACCGCTTCCGCTATGCTAATGTGACAGCAGAAACTGACTGGGAGCGACTGGCTCAGGATCACCCCTGGCTTCTGACGGAGGTAAGACAGAGCTGTTGGAAGTAACTGACCTGGGAATGGGATCACATTTGGGCTTGAGATGAAACTGATACGGTCATGTGGTGCAACTCAATGATCAGAGACCTCATGATTAATGAACATGAGGCACTTGTACAAAGGCCAAAAATTATAAAATAGTGCAGGTAGAATTAGAGGACTCGTTCTGTGTGTCTGTCTCAGACAGATTTACAAACACTGTGTGCTCTTGGACCATAATAAGTGACTTGGTTTTAATCTCTATTCAATGGTTTACTTGTTTGCCACAATAATGCAATGTCTTTGAATCTTCATTTGGGAGGGTGTTGGGGGGAGGGTTCTCAGCAAAAAAAAATTTTTTTTTTTTTTTTAAATCATCATATTATGCAATTAATTTGAGTGAGTTTTTCTAAAATTAGATCATATCCTAAATATTGTTATATTATAATTATTATATTATGAATTCAATTAAATCTTAATTCAATTGTATTATAAATGTTTATATTATAATTATATATTTAAAAATATTAACATGCATTAGGAAATGTACATAGTATTTTATTGCAATAAAAATATAATGCAACTGTTACAATGATTGTTCTTGTCGTAGAATAGTCTTGAGTAGTTTCTCCAAATGATTCAAGAATCATGTGAAGTCTTACTATTGCCAACACTTCTAATTAGACTTCTGAGACCTTTATGCAGGGCAGTTCTGTTGAGGGCTCAGCATGAGGGGTAAAAGAAATCATATAGAGAGACATTGAGGATGTTGGACGGAGAGGATGGCAGTCATTAGTATGCTACTTCACTAGCAGGTCAATTAAAGCAGCTAAAGTGAGCATAGCAGAATTTCTCAAATGACAGTACAGGGACAGTTTCTGCTGAAAAAGCACTCTAATCACCTTTATGGAGGAGCCCAGAGGGTAAAATCATATTAGATATGACTCATGTCTCTCCGTCTCCCGGACCGAGACCGCTATAGAGAACGGTTTCATTAGGAAGTCACATATAGATCTCAAATTTCATTTATCGTCCTCCTGCCTTCTGTTTGCGACCACATTGAAAATTAGAGTGGTTTTTATTTTGATGTGTTGTGTGGTTGAGTTTTTAGGATTTATTTATAAAAAAATAATTTTTTAAACTTACTGTTTAGATCTTATTGTCCATTTCACTTCAGCCTTGGATTTTGTCACAGATTGTAACATTTGTGTATTTTCCATTCATTGTTGTTTTGCAATAATATTGGCAGCATGACTTTGTAAGTTATAATCAGTATTTGATGTTTCTGTCCAGCGGTTAGTCGTTAAGCCAGATCAGCTGATCAAGCGCAGAGGGAAACTGGGACTGGTGGGTGTGAACCTGGATC
Source organism: Squalius cephalus (assembly GCF_949319135.1). Taxonomy (NCBI): domain Eukaryota; kingdom Metazoa; phylum Chordata; class Actinopteri; order Cypriniformes; family Leuciscidae; genus Squalius; species Squalius cephalus. The sequence continues at coordinate 42,783,148 of NC_137122.1, read as the reverse complement.
TGAAGGGTGTGAAGGAATGGATCAAACCCCGTCTTATGAAGGAGACAGCGGTAAGGACAGATACCAACACTGCCTCATGCAGTTTTTGCATCCCAATATATCATATATCATGCCCCTGCATACATCAACAAAAACGTTTTTGCTGAGAGAAAGACATACATTTGCGTTATATATATTTTTTATATGATAATTTTAATATTGTAATATTTTTCTGTCTTTCATCTGCTAGACTGGTCATAGCCCCTGTTGACTCTCCCACTTTCAAGGGAGCGTTTCATTGTTTGTCCCACCTTGTCATCCCTTTATTTTTCTCTCCCTCTCTTTGAAATGTCACCTCGCCTTCCTCTTTCTCTCTAGCTGATTTATATCAACTGGCCTTTTGGCCCACTGTTGTGACTGCAGGACAAATGAGATTGGTGTGTGTGTGTGTGTGTGTATGTGTGTGTGTGTTTGGCTTGCAGCTCTGCTTGTCAAATCTTTCACTTTTCTCAGGGAGTCTCTAAACACTGAAGTGCAATCACTGGTGCACAGCACAAGCCTTTATACTGTCTGAACACTTGCTCTCCTCTTCTCTACCTCCTCCTCCCCATCCCTGGCCTCCTTTTCTTCTGCCTCTTACATAAATCTCTTTTCATTGTTTGCTTTCGGTCTGAATCTAAAAGCTTCTCCTGATGAAAAACAGTTTCTGATGTTTAATCCCTTAAGGAAAAGCCTGATATACAAGCATAAGATTTTAAAATCTCTCTGTCTCTCAGGTGGGGAAGGCTAAAGGCATTCTCAAGAACTTCCTGATTGAGCCCTTTGTAGCCCACAAGCAGGTGAGCCTGTCTTTAATAATAATAATAATAATGTATTGTATCAAAATTATATTATTTTATTATATGTATTATATATATATTTTTTTATAGTAGGGGTTATATTATTTGCATGGTTTTAATATCTATTATTATGTATGTTAATGGATTAAAATTTAGAAAGAGAGAGGTAACATTGTTCAATTGTGACTTTCCCTCAGGAGGAGGAGTTTTATGTGTGCATCTATGCCACACGTGAAGGCGATTACGTGCTCTTCCATCATGAGGGCGGTGTGGACGTGGGTGACGTGGACTCTAAAGCCATGAAGCTCCTCGTGGGAGTGGATGAGAAGATCAGTGCGGACGCAGTCAAGAGTCAGCTCCTCACACACGCCGCTGCAGATAAGAAAGAGTGAGTCAGACAGTCAGATCAAATACATAAATAGAACATATCGAATGAATATGAATACATTTTACCATGTTTAATTCCATTCAGCAGGACTGCACTGATTTTCTCCCAAAATTGTAGTGGGGGTTAAATGTATAGTCTCTCACTATAGTCATCTATAGTTTTTTGGATAGTTTATTTAGCCTTTTTTTGTTGTGCTGAGGTGTTTACTCTACATTTTCTATGTTTTTGTCATTAAATAAGTTTAAATATGGCGGTCTACTTTATTTTATTTTATCAGACAATCAACAAAGTCTGTAAACACTCCTCTTTATTTTTTATGTTGATTTAGCTTCCTTGTAAAGACCACTCTTGGGGAAATAAAAGCATCATTTAATTACCTCAAAACCCTCTTAAAGGCCCCCTCTGTATCGCTGAACACAAGAGGCTGCAGGCAATTCTTGGTCCTCCTGGTACATGCATATCAGGAGAACCGTGAACAAAAATGAGAGAGTGGAAGAGGAAGGGGAAGGGAGGAAAAACAATCAAATGAGGTGCTCTCAGCTGTGCTGGCAGGAGCTGAGGGCACTTTGATCCATTACACAAATGAGATCTTTCCTCTTTCCTCTTTCCCCGTGTCCACCCACCCTCCAGTATTATTCAGTTCACGTCTATAAACCCTGTCTGTCTTTTTGATGGCACACGCGCACACACATGCTTTGACATCTCGTTCTGGCTGGCCTCACCGTCTTGGCTGACATTGAGATTGACGGGGAGATCGTTTGGCAGCATTGGCTGATATCCACACCTCACTTTCGATTCATCCATCTGTTTTTACTCATCCTCTTCTCAGTCAGTCATGCATACAACACTCTTAGAAAAAAAATTACAGCTTGAAAAATGGCACACAACTCCCTTTCTCAAATATTGTGGCATGAAGGATAATGTTTTCCTCCTAAATCTCTCTTTTGTCATCTTCACCAAGTACATTTACTGGCATCCCGCGAGGCCCTCCCTCTTCCTCCAGCTATTCTGTCTCCTCGTCGTTTCTCGTGTATAATTTGTGTTCTCTGGACTATGGGCCGTCACAGTTTTCTTTTTCTTTTTTTTTTTTTATGAGGTGGATGACTGATGATTCTCTCACTCTCTCTCCTCCCTCATGTCTCCCTTTATTTTCCCTCGTTACTCCAAACACCAGCTGTTTTGGTTACAGATTCTGTCATTAAATTGAGTGTTGTTACTGTTTCCAGTCAATTTCTGTTTTCAATTTGTTTTGCTTGCAATATCACATCAATTCAGTCTGTATTACCAAAAAAAAGTTATTAATCTGTCAAAGGTTTAGGGTCAGGTTTTTTTTTTAAAGATATGAATTTATTCAGCAAGGAAGCATTAAATTGATCAGTAGTGACAGTAAAGAATTTATTTGAAACAGAAATCATTATAAATGTATGTTCTTTTGAACTTTTTTTTCATCAAAGAATCCTGATATAAATGTATCAAAAGTTTCCACAAAAAAAGTAAGCAGCACAGCTGTTTTTAACATTGATAATAATAAGAAAGTTTAGCTTTGCCACCACAGGAATAAATGCAACTTTAAAATATATTAAAATTAAAAAAGATTATTTTAAATTGTAGTAATATTTCACAGTATTGCAGGTTTTAATGAATTTGATCAAATGAATGCAGCCTTGGTAAGCATAAGAGATTTCTTTCTAAAACTTTTTAGAAATTCTTACTGACCCCAAACTTTTGAACATTAGTACATCTAAAATCATTTAAACAAGTGCCAATGGAGTAAAAAAAAAAGAGCTTAATTTCAGACTTTCTGTACTTCCATTTGTTTGTTAATTTATTTGAGTTTTAAATGACAGTCATTAAACCACAAATCCATACTTATTTTGGGTGTGTTAAGTCAGTGATGAGATTTTGTGGTGTTGAACTAAACTAAACTACTTTGTGTCAGTTTAACATGTTCACAGTATTTAATGTAACAATAATATTCTAATAATTGAATATTACATGGAGGTATTTTTTATTATTATTTTTTTTGTCTCTGCAGGATGTTGACTAGTTTCCTGGTGGGATTGTTCAACCTTTATGAAGACTTATTCTTTACATACTTGGAGATCAACCCTCTTGGTAAGTCACAAAAGCAGCCCACCCCACCTCAGCTGTCAGCCAGACTTCTGATTCAGTTCTTCCCAATGTCTTGGCACAGTTGGTTCGCTCTATGGAGACCAAAGACAAACCACTTCCAGTTCTTTTTTGAGGCAGTAAAAGTTCTACTTGCTCATTATGTTCTTATGACTAAGAACAAGTCTTATGTTAAAAATATTTTACGCTTATTTTCTTTCATTACTAAAGGCCGAACTCTGATCCAACTTGGTGTCAAAAAATAAATAAAAATCTGAATATTTTGAGAAAATGAAGGCGATAGATTGCTAGTTAATTAACATGGATGCTGTTTGATGGTGACTAGAGATGTTTCACAGTGCGCTAATTAATAATCCCTTGTGCCCTATGGCATCTGTTTCTGTGTTATGAACTGAATTTCTAACTTCCTTTGATGTTCCTGTTTGTGATTTTTCTATATAAATCACATTTTTATCATTGCACATGTGAAAAGTCTACTTCTCGGCCTGTTAGAAAATATGCTCTGTCTGCACAAGTTTTACATTTTCTTTAAACCAAAAGAATGCATGACTCAAGAATTATATATACCAATAAATATCAAAATATTGCCACACTTGGATGTGGCTGAAAACGCATGCCATCACCTCAACATCACATATCTACAACACAACCCAAAGCATTCAGTAACTGTGAGATTTAAATTCATTCAAATTCTTTATTGCCTAAGGCAGGCAAGAAACGCAAAGTGCAATCAGTTTATGAAGTTCAAGCTGGTAAGAACAAATGCTCTCTTTTTCTCTGTCAGTGGTCACTAAGGATGGAGTGTATGTGCTGGACATGGCTGCTAAAATCGATGCCACAGCCGATTACTTGTGTAAAGCCAAGTGGGGTGATGTGGAGTTTCCCCCTCCCTTCGGCAGAGAGGCCTATCCTGAGGTAACAATACTTGTCACATGTATTTTGTTGCATAGAATTGTAGATTTTCAGTGATTCAGTTGCCATCTAAACATTATTTTTTATGAGTTAATCTATAAGCCCAACAGGGAACAGGAAGGAATCGCTTGCCTTTATAAATTTGTTTTTGTCGATTCATCAATCGGAAGCTTGTACTTCTCGTATTCTGCTGCATTTGCTTACTTTCACTTCTTCTTAAGAATATGATTTAATAATTAATTGGTAGCAGTCTTTCATAAATCATTAATGGCGTTCAAACTCCCCACACAGACAGTGACGAGTCATTGCAGGGAGATAGTGGTGTGTCTCCCGCTCTTTGTCACTGTTGGCAGGATGTATTGACGCTATGTTTATCTGACAGAAGGCTGCTTTAATTGGTCTCACACACACAGAGACAATAGCTGTTATAACAGACTGGTTTAGCTGAAAAAACAACAACAAAAAAACCAAGTTGGCTTATTAATAAATAACTTTAGGTACAATGTGTTACCTTTCTGTTTAATGTGCTGCTATAATTGGTTCATATGAGTTGAACAGAGAAGAGTCTTTGCTTCATTAAATATTTTGCCAACACTGTCCTCAAGCCATTTCATGAAGTTTCTGCTTTTTTGTCATTTATGAGCAAATTATTTGCTTCATTATGGCATTTGCTTAGTATATCCACTTATGCTGAACTGACATGTTCATGTTACATGTTGATTTTTTTTAACCAAATGATGTAACCAAACCCAGCTATATGGGAATTAACAAAAAAGTACAGGATAAAAGCCTTTTTATAACCTTCCTGTAGGAGGCATACATAGCTGATCTAGATGCTAAGAGTGGCGCCAGCCTCAAGCTCACTCTCCTGAACCCTCGTGGACGGATCTGGACCATGGTGGCAGGGGGCGGAGCTTCTGTTGTGTACAGGTACCTGTCACTCAAGAGTTAAGTCCAGTTTGCATATTGATGCAAATGGATCACGTATGGATAAATCTCAGTGTTAATTGCTTAAATTGAAAGTGATATTTCATCCAAAAATGGCATTCTCAATCTGTATAACTTTCTTCTTCAGAACACAAAAGAAATTTTGAAAACACATTTGCCCACACAAAGTCAATGGGGTCCAAAACAACATTGGACACCATTTACTTTTTTTACTGTATTGTTTGGACAAAAAAAAAAACACCAAGACATTGGTCAAAATATAATCTTTTGTGTTCCACAGAAGATAAAAAGTCATGCAGACAAAATATTCATCCTAAATCTTAATAGAGTAGCTTGGAATAGCAAAATTATAGTTCGAGACAGTTAGAAGGGAAATGCTGGTATAATGAGCAGAACTCTTGTGCTTCATGGTCTGAGAGATGAAGCAGATACCTGTCTGAGCCAGATGCTGAGAGCTAAATGACATTACCCATCCATGCTTGATAACTATTATCTGGAGGTTTATGTTTCACTACTGCATCTGTCCTTCTCTCTGGATGGAGGGAGCAGATAGAGCGAGAAAGACTAATTAGGATGTGTATGTGCTGTCCTCTGAGAGTGGAAGATCAAGAAACCAAATGTTTTCTTATTTATGCTCACAAAAAAACTAATAAAACCCATGCTAGATTTACTGGATAATTTGACTTGCTCTATTTGCTCTGCAATTTTGGGATTTAATTGGGATCTCCCTGATAAATATTTTTGACATTACATTTAACTTCACATGTTTGATGTTATGCGTTTTTGTGTCTGTCTGTGTCTATTAGCCAACAGGTTAACCTATTATAATTTTCCTCACTCATAGTGATACAATTTGTGACCTGGGTGGTGTCAATGAACTGGCCAATTACGGCGAGTATTCGGGAGCTCCTAGTGAGCAACAAACATATGATTATGCTAAGACAATCCTCTCCCTCATGACCCGTGAGAAACACCCTGATGGTACGTTCATTATAATCTTGTTGTCCAACTGCTTCTTTATTAGTCTTTCACTGATTAGAATGATTTTTTTAAAGTGTTTTTTTAACATCATTTCTTGTCTAAAGGTTGTCTTTAATCATTTCCGATTTTATCATGTTAAAGTTGTTCACTTGAAAGAATTACATTTTTGGGGGGGTTGTCCCACACTCAGACTTCAACTCTCCTTCTATAAGAAAATAAAAAGTATTTTTAGTGATAGACTAACTTGTGTTAGCAATCTTAAATGGATAGTTCACCCAAAAATGAACATTGTCAATCATTTACTCACCCTAATGTTGCTCCAAACCTGTATGAGTTTCTGTCTTCTGCTGAATACAAAAGAAGATATTTTTGTTGAAGGATATTGGTAACCAAACAGTTGATGGTAGCCATTGACTTCCATAATGATGTCAGAATTATAATTTTTGGGTGAACTATCCCTTTAAGTCTTAAAAAATCTCTTTTTTTCAACCAGAACGTAAAAAAGGTAATTACTATATATTATATACTGTGTTTGATTAAAATTAAGACCATGATTGTATTCCAGGGCATGTGATAAATGTTTCCTGAAACATTCTGTAATCTGTATGTTAAAGAAGTTTCATGTATTTGCGGTATCCCATGTGTCACCATTCGTTTCTCTTGTGTAGGTAAAGTCCTGATCATTGGAGGCAGCATTGCCAACTTCACTAACGTAGCAGCAACATTCAAGGTTAGATCTGAGAGTCCCTCACGCTATTGTGCATTTTTGCTATCTATTTGTGTTAGCAGAATATGAATATTATTGCATTAGCATTAGCAGAATATGAATATATATGATATGCAAACAGGCATGTCACCCTGTAGCCCAAGACTGGTTGCCCACTGAAGCTAAGCAGGGCTGAGCCTGGTTAGTACTTGGATGGGAGACATCATTGGAAAACCAGGTTGCTGCTTGAAGAGGTGTTAGTGAGGCCAGCAGGGAGTGCTCACCCTGTGGTCTGTGTGGGTCATAACGCCCCAGTAAAGTGATGGGGACATTATATTGTCAAAGAGTACCGTCCTTCAGATGAGACGTTAAACGTCCCACAGACTTTCTGTGGTCATTAAAAATCCCATGGCACTTCTTGGCCACATTCCACCCGGTCTTTGGTGTTTTATGCCCCCAACATCACCTTCCAGGCAGCGAGGGGATGGGTAGGTTTAAGGTTGAGGGTAGGGTTAGCTGCCTCTAAGGAGCCATTGGGGGCTTAAAACACCATCGAGCCATTCCACCCATTGGCCCTTGCCAATCATGGCCTCCTAATAATCCCCATCCACTGAATTGGCTCTATCACTCTCTCTCCTCTCCACCTGTAGCTGGTGTGTGTTGAGTGCACTGACACCATTGTACTGTGGCTTTCCGTCGCATCATCCAAGTGGATGCTGGACACTGGTGGTGGTTGAGGAGAGATCCCCTGACTGGATTGTAAAGCGCTTTGGGTGTACAGTAGTACATATGAAAGTGCTATATAAGTGCCTCATTCACTCAGTCATTCATTCAATATTGTAACCCACACCCATAATGTGTTTGTTTGTCTGTTTGTCTATATATACCAGGGTATCGTCAGGGCTATCAAAGATTACCAGGACCCTCTGAAAGAGCATGAGGTCACTGTATTTGTCCGTCGTGGTGGCCCAAACTACCAGGAAGGTTTAAGAGTGATGGGGGAAGTTGGTGAGTTTGTTCATGTGCGCGTTGTGTATAAAAAAATCAACAGTTCTGTTCTTGATCTCATGTTAATGTCTTTTGTGTGTGTGTCTGTCTATGTGTGTGTGTGCGCAGGAAAGACCACCGGTATCCCCATTCATGTTTTTGGCACTGAGACCCACATGACCGCTATTGTTGGGATGGCACTAGGTCACAGGCCAATCGCCACACAGCCTCGTGGTGCCGCCCACACTGCTAACTTTCTTCTCAACGCTAGCGGTGGAACCACGGTGAGTGATTATTTGTCTTACTTTCAGTGTGCTTGCATTAAAAACCTCTCATAGCCTCAAGGATGTCATTCGATGATTCAGGGCTTTCAGTAAAGTTTTCTGTTGAGTCTTTCTTCACTGGTTTTAGAGATCACATCTTAATATGCTGTTTGTGCCCCTAAGTGTTACCGTAAATCACATTATGACCAATAAATAATTATCTTTCTTACTACTATCCTCTCTCTCCCGCTCCCAGACTCCCGCGTCCTCCAGATCAGCCTCTTTTTCTGAGGTCAAAACTGGAGCAGAAAACTCATCAGCTCAAAAGACTCGTGCTGGACTTCCTGCAGGTTAGTGCAAATTTGACCACACTCTCACAAGCAGGCAATCACAGTAACTGAATAGATTTATGGTAGGCTGGTGCACCCCCTACAGACCCATGTTAGGAGGATTTTAAACAGTCATGGACACAAAAGGTGTGTTCGACCTGAAGTGGTGCTGCCCAGACCGATCGGTGTATGACATCAAAGTACTGTGAGAGTGATTAGAGAGCAGACAGTTCTGCATGCTTTTGAATCTCTCTCGCAGTACTTTGATGTCATACACCAATCGATCTGGGCAGCGCCACTTCAGGTCAAACACACCTTTCGATAATAAAATGGATTGTTCTGCCTCTCACTTCTAAGTGGCGGGCCTATGTTCAAAGCTGTTGTAAACACATTCATTGTAAACTCTGGCCGCACATCCTGAATTAATGTGGCAAGTTGCTACATTGCTGTAAATGGCCTACATCTTAGCATATTATTATATGCTTATTACTTCTAATAAACTAAACTTTTTATTGATCATTGATGGTGTGGTAGATTTTTTTTCTCTATTTCGCACCTGACCTAAGTCTACTTGGGTCTCGTCTACAATCGACATCCCCGAACGTCTACAGTCGACGTTAGTTTCTCTGGGTCTCGTCTACAGTCGACGTCCCTGTCCAATAATATTTATACTCTAACGGTCTACGTCGGCCGAGTCAGTAATCCCTAGCTTGTTCCCCTAACTAACTTGCTGCGCAGCAATAATAAACAGACAGACTTCAGCAAATGTCCTTCAAATGCTTTAATCACGGCCGGAAGAGTTCCCGAGCAGTTCTCAGAGAATCTCCCCCAAGAAGAAGCACGGCCGGAGGATCTCAGACAAATTTCAAAAAGAATCCCACCAGTAAACAGGAATACATCAGGTTTTATAGGATAAAGACAGACACAACAAATAAGATCATCGTGACTAACTAATGACTTAACTCACGTCACCTTCTATCAATATGATTGGTTCAATTGGTAAAGCAAGCCCCCACCTTTTTACCTTCTATTACTGGCATAAGCAAAAATATCTCGACTCATCAAAAAACATTGTAAAGGGGGTTGAGAGTTCAGCTGATTACTCAATATATCATGACATAATACAGACAGTATATTTTTTATTTTGTCATGGTCAGCACTTGAGAATTGTCCATAACACAAATAGGCAAAGAACAGAACTTTTTGGTACATTCTGTCCAAAGTGTTAGAATGTTAGACTTAAAAAGGTTTAGATGTTAGAATTGTTAGAATCATGGTTAGTTTAAAAGATAGTTTACTATTTTATCTATTAAAAATCCATCACCATGGCCTTTGTTTTCTTGGGTCACAGTGTGTTCTGTTAATTTCTACATTGATTTTCTAGATTTTATTTAAAGGGATAGTTCACCCAAAAGTGAACTATCCCTTTAAATAAGTTCAGTGGCTTCTGGCGTGTAAAATCTGGATGGCACAGTCTCAGGTCTTCAAATGGCCCTAAAATGTCTTATTTAAAATTTTAACACATGCTGCCATGTTCAGATTAATTTTGTATTATAAAGCCCACATTATGCTTATATTCTGTACGTTCATGATGTTTTCTCAGAACATTTAGTTGATAAGAAATGACACTGTATTGAAAGCATTCCCTTCTGTTATACTCTCAGATGCACTGTAATGTTTTTTTTCTTCTTTCTCTCTTCTCTTTGTCCTCCTGTCTTTATCTCTATAGCCAAAAGCACCACTCTGTTCAGTAACCACACCAAGTCCATAGTGTGGGGGATGCAGACACGTGCGGTGCAGGGCATGCTGGACTTCGATTATGTGTGCTCACGTCAGGAGCCGTCAGTAGCAGCCATGGTTTACCCCTTCACGTGAGTCTTATGAATGCATTTAAAACCCTAGTTTGGAACGGCTGTCATTATAGAGTGATATCTAGTGGTGGAAACCTTGTATTTGAGTGAATTTCTATTCAACAATGTCACTTAACCCCATATCTATTTCTAATGTTAATACACATTATTTCTGTTTTAATCAGTGGAGACCATAAGCAGAAGTTTTACTGGGGCCATAAGGAGATCCTGCTGCCGGTCTATAAGAACATGGCTGATGCAATGAAGAAACATCCAGAAGTGGATGTGCTCATCAGTTTTGCCTCCCTCCGCTCTGCCTATGACAGCACTATAGAGACCATGCAGTACCCACAGGTCTGAGATCAGCATCAGCTGACTGTATATATGCAAATGGCTGTGCTGAGCAGTGGACTAATCCTTACATGTTCACAAACCAATGTGGTCTGATTGTTTGTGTTTTTTATATACAGATTCGCACTATAGCGATCATAGCTGAAGGTATCCCGGAGGCTTTGACTCGAAAGATCATCAAAATGGCAGATGAAAAGGGAGTCACTATCATTGGACCTGCAACGGTATGACTCTAAACTGTGTGTATGTGTATATGTGTATATGTGTATATGTGTATGTGTATATGTGTATGTGTATGTGTGTATGTGTGTATGTGTATATGTGTATATGTGTGTATGTGTATATGTGTATATGTGTATATGTGTATATGTGTATATGTGTATATGTGTATATGTGTATATGTGTATGTGTATATGTGTATGTGTATGTGTATGTGTATGTGTGTATGTGTGTGGCAAAAAAAAATTCCTCAATTGGAAAAATGATTTATAAATTTGTGTTGTTGTTATATAATAATAGAAATTTTTTTTTTTTTATTAATTCTACAATGCATATAAAATTAGATTTGTTTATTATTATTATTATTATTATTAGTAGTAGTAGTAGTTATATAAATATTAGATTTTATATATAATTTATGACTTGATTGGTCATTAAATGACTAATAATGGTAATTCATAATGTAAAATATATATTTATTCTACACATTTTTTAATAAAAATACAGATTTTTTTATTTTACAGAAACTTTTTTTATTCTACAATGAATATAAAATGATTATTATTAGTAGTAGTAGTAGTAGTAGTAGTATCATTAGTAGTAGTGGTAGTAATAATACTACTTTATAAGATAAAACAAAAAATAGATTTTTTTATGGTATTAGTAATAGTAGTAATAATAATAATAATAATTTATGTATGCTGTAGGTCGGCGGTATTAAACCAGGCTGTTTTAAGATTGGTAATACGGGTGGGATGCTGGATAACATCCTGGCGTCTAAGCTGTACAGGCCGGGCAGCGTGGCCTACGTCTCCCGCTCTGGTGGAATGTCCAATGAGCTCAACAACATCATCTCACGCACTACAGATGGAGTTTATGAAGGAGTTGCCATCGGAGGAGACAGGTGTGTGTGTTCAAGTCAACATCTCTTTGATACTAAATATAGTTTGATGCATTGCATCAGTTTAACAATTTGCGTGAGAGTTTAAACCTTCGGCTTATGTCTTTCCTGCAGGTATCCAGGCTCTGTGTTTATGGATCACGTGTTGAGGTATCAAGACACACCAGGAGTCAAGATGATCGTTGTGCTTGGAGAGGTGAGTGTGCCATTTATTCAGCCACTTACACCATTCTTCCTCCCTTGTAAACATAATAAGAGTTTACTGTCACTATATAACTCAGAGCCTGGCTGCAATATGACACTCATGGGTCTTCTCTTCACTTACAGATTGGAGGAAATGAAGAGTACAAGATTTGCAACGGCATTAAAGAAGGCAGGATCACCAAACCTGTGGTCTCTTGGTGCATCGGAACCTGTGCCACCCTGTTCTCCTCTGAGGTGTTAATGACCCAGTGATATTAGACATACTGTATTGAGCATTTGCATTGAGTATAATGTGTTCAAACCTCTTTCAATTGTTAATGGCTGAATTAACTGACTCTAACCTGACTTTGTAGGTCCAGTTTGGCCACGCTGGAGCTTGTGCTAACCAGGCGTCTGAGACTGCAGTGGCTAAAAACCAATCTCTGGAAGAGGCAGGAGCATTTGTGCCCAAGAGCTTTGATGAGCTAGGAGAACTCATCAAGTATGTCCTGTGTCTACTTATGAATTTAACAACTTAAACTGGCCTTCTGTAACCACATATTTGTGTATCCTATAGATCTGTGTATGATAATCTAGTAGCCAAGGGTGTGATCGTGCCTGCTAAAGAGGTTCCTCCGCCCACAGTGCCGATGGATTATTCCTGGGCACGCGTGAGTATGAAGATTATACGTTTGGATGACAAATACTCACTTAGAGTCTCGCCTGGTGGTTTATAGTCATTTGTATGCCCTTCTCTCTGTAGGAGCTGGGTCTGATCCGCAAGCCTGCGTCCTTCATGACGAGTATCTGTGATGAGAGAGGGCAAGAGCTCATTTACGCCGGCATGCCTATTACTGAGGTCTTTAAGTCTGAGATCGGGCTGGGCGGCACCCTCGGCCTGCTCTGGTTTCAGAGGAGGTGTGTTTCACTCTTTGTTTTGAAAACTGCCAGATTTCTTTCACTCTTTACCACCAGTACCTCACATAATTACTCGGTCCTAAATGATTTTCATGTGCGTATTGCAGGCTGCCGCGCTATGCATGTCAGTTCATCGAGATGTGTCTGATGGTGACGGCGGATCACGGCCCTGCTGTGTCTGGAGCTCATAACACCATCGTGTGTGCACGTGCTGGCAAAGACCTGATCTCCAGCCTCACCTCGGGACTCCTGACCATTGTACGGAAACGAAAGACTTTTCCACATACAGTCTGTTTAGCATCAGAAGAGCATCTGTTTCATCACTGGTTCTGTTTGTGTTCAGGGGGACCGTTTTGGAGGTGCCCTGGACGCAGCTGCTAAGCAGTTCAGTAAGGCGTTCGACAGTGGCATGCTGCCTATGGAGTTTGTCAACAAAATGAAGAAAGACGGCAAACTCATTATGGGCATCGGACACAGGGTAAAATCGGTAAGTACACCAACACACACACACACACAAATCTAAAATGTTCGCAAACGTGTTATATTGCAAATGGGTCAATTTCACACTGCTTTTCATGCTTGATTGATTCATTTTCAGATCAATAATCCTGACATGCGGGTGCAGATCCTCAAAGACTTTGTGAAACAGCATTTTCCTGCCACTCAGCTGCTGGACTATGCTCTGGAGGTGGAGAAGATCACCACCTCAAAGGTACAAATGTGTTTTGGATCTCGTTTACACCTGGTATTAACAGTCAATCGCAACATCGTGTTTACATGAACACTAAATAAACCCATCGGGTGGATGTGCGCAGTTGTATGTCACAAGCTTCAAATCAAATCAAATCGTGCTGCTTTTATATATTAATCTGTAAAATGCCCCTCCCCTCGTCCAAAATAAGTCGTCTGTGGACGAGAGTCCGAAGCAAGGACTGATGGGACAAAATTGTCCTGAGTGGAAGGAGAATTTAAGAATGACACGACAGTCATTTATGACACTATATTCAACTACAACAGCTCGTTCCGTGCACCGTGCGCCATTTTGTCATTTCTGTTTTATCACACGCACAGAACTTTCCAGTTTAAATTTTCAATCCGATCGATCAAGTGTTTACATGTCCTATCGAACGGATTAGAAAAGGTTTAAACCACCATTTATAATCCGACGGAAATTTAAATCGGATTTGGCCAATTCAACCCTGATCGACTTTTTTTTTTTTTTTTTCTTGTCTGATTACAAACAGATTATTAGGGTCCATGTAAACGCAGTCAGTGACTCGAGTCGAGCCCTCACAAAATTCCCGAATGCATGGATTCCTATTGAAATGGCTAGATTTTGACAGTGAAAATTCACAGAACAACTGCAAATGTGAACCGCAGCTGTACAAGGAAAACAAGGAAAAACACAGAACAACATGAGATGATAATCTGCTTTTGATAAAAACATATGAATAAATGTAGTAATTGAATGTTGTTTGTGACGTGATGAAAATTCAAGTATAGCGTTTTGTGTTATTGTTTTTTTAATCTCATAAAATCTCTCTTTCTATCAGAAACCAAACCTTATCCTGAATGTTGATGGTTTCATTGGAGTGGCATTTGTGGATCTGCTGAGGAACTGTGGCGGCTTCACTCGGTCAGTAAAACAGGAGTAAAACGTCTTGTGTAAAAGAATAGAGTTATTTTTGTATTATTTATATACTATTATATTATTGATAAATAAAAAAAATTCAATTTGCTTCTTTTTTTTTTTTTTTTTTACTTTCATTTAAGGGTGGTTCAGACCTGTATATTGTTTGCTTTGTTCCGAAACAGGGACTTCATTTGTTACAGTGTTGCATTTCTTTTTCTTGATTCGGTTATCTTTCACAAGGCAACAGTTCAAAGCCTACCAAAATGTGTTTATTGAAAGTCACATGCTTATTGTGGTTTTATCTGTAGCTGTCGTGACACACGCAACACGAATGTAGCCGTCATTCCTGCTCTAACTGATAAATTATATATATTTAATTAGATTTAAAAATTATTAACATGTGTATAAATATAACATAATATATATGCAGTTATATCATTTATAATGCAGTTAGAGCTGGATTGGAGGCTTCTTCTGAATAAAATAGCAATTAAACAACATTATAAGATGAAGAGGTTTTCATCTCTTATAATGAGATGAAGTTTGGTTTTCAACTGTGTTCATAATGTGCTCACTTACAGAATCAGACACCGCTGCTTTTTATATGACATTTCCCGTTATGAATTGAAACTGCTTGGTTTGTTGAGTTCGTTTTCAATTGGGACGAGACCACCTCGTTCAGGCGATCTCAGAATGATTGTTTTGGTGCGTATCCGAGCGCGATTGCCATGTTCCTATATGCTTAAACGGGAAACAAACACTCAAAACAAGCCAGGTGTTGAAAATGCCTCAGTAATTGTATGTGCTTTTGTCTTTTTTAGTAGTTTTTTAATATTTCTATTTAACTATTTTTAGTTAATTTTAGAAAATAAACTTACTTCTATTTCAATAAACGAAAATGATTTTCAATAGTTTTAGATAACAATAATAATACTAGTGAAGAAAAGTGTTCATGTAAATAGTCGTAAAGATAAGACTGATCTTTCATGCACTTTCTTTCTCTTGCACAGCGATGAGGCAGATGAGTTTGTGGAAATCGGAGCACTGAATGGAATCTTTGTGTTGGGACGCAGCATGGGATTCATAGGTTTGTGTGTGTGTGTGAGAGATCTCTCTCTCTCTATCTCTATCTCTATCTCTCTCTATCTATATCTCTCTATCTCTCTATCTATCTATCTATCTCTATCTATCTATCTCTGACGTGTCTGTTATGAAGTAATGTAATTTAAACAACCTTATCTCTTTTTATGCAGGTCATTATCTGGACCAGAAGCGGTTGAAGCAGGGTTTGTACCGCCATCCTTGGGATGATATTTCTTATGTACTTCCGGAACACATGACCATGTAATGACAGAATCCAGATCTCGCTGAACCTGTATGCTATGAAGTCAAAAGAAGTTTGTGTGTGTCTGTGTAAATGTGTATATACACTCCTCCAGCTGTGTGTTACATTTTTATTTCGTTTTTTTTTTTTTTTTGCGTTTTTTTTTTCTCTGTTTTGATGTTTTGTGATCTTGTGAAAATGTGAGGGTGTAAAACTGAGTTACTGTCCTGCTATAAACTGTAGTTGTAACCTGTCATTAGCCTTATTGCCCAGTATTGATTGCAAAGCCATTTTAAAACTGTGAAAAACACCCTAACACATTCCATATCTCTGTAGTAAACATCTCATGTATGTCTGCAACACGTAAATCTGCTTGTCACGTCAGTGTGCCTACAAAAGGGAACTAAAATGCCTGGTTGCTGGAATCTTCCCAGCATAATTTGTTTTCCAAGCAGCCATGACCTTAAACTGAACTTTTGAAGAAGCATTTAAAGAATGACATTGGCAGACTCAAGTGTCCCAATAGTTAGATTGTGATTTTAAAAAAAAAAATATTTCGATTAGTATGCTGTCAATATGACGTCTATAATTAACACAGTGCAGTAATCCACTGCGCATAACAGCGAGCAATAGCTTCATGTGTGTTTATAAGGCTTAATTGTCTTAAATGTCAGATCAACTAAGTTGTAAGTTGTTATTTTTTAAAACTAATATATATATATATATACAGTTTAACCTGATACTTTGGCCATCAATGTTATTTGTAAACGTACAGCGTGCCATAAAGTTCACAATGTTTACAGTCCATCTGCCAGTGCAGCAGTATGAAGATCGGATGAAGCTGTTCAGTGTCTGATATTTGCTTAAATTAGCTGGTTAAAAATAAAATTAATCACATATATTCAATATACTTTTTTTCATTACATCCAATCTCATCTGTGATGACCAATAACCTTAATTTGTTTTAAAGCAGATGCATTTGTTATGTATTTTTTTTCTTGTAGTAATTATAAAAATTAATAAAGATATCAAAGACCATTTACTTTATGAACTTTGGTGGTGATGACTTGTTGTTGAAAAGCAATGCTCACTAGATGGCAGTGTGCTAATGCACAAATGCTGGTGCTCTGGCCTCGCAGAAAAACAAAATGGTCCACTTATTCCAGACCTCCATCAATGCTGTTTGAAATACGGATTTTCCAGAAAAGAAACATTGAAATGAAAATAGTATACAGGTAAACTGTACAAGTAAATACTATTTTGAGTGTTATTTATTTTTTATTAAGTTTTAACTATATCTCATTTAAATGTAACCACATTTTTATTTATATTTTATCCTTTCATTCTAAAACTTTGATTTAGAAAGGAAGGGAGAGAGGGGACTGATTTTCAAAGTGCTCTGATACTTTTAACCCTGCTGTAATTCTTAGTGAAACATTGGTTTTCGTATGTCTGATTTCCTCCAAAGCACAAAGCGTTTTAACTTCTGACTCTGTCAGAATATACAAGATAAGTTATGTGCCTTAAATTAACACTGCCATAATTGTGTCGTCTTAAGTCCTGTTAGACTCAATTAGGGGGTTGTAAACTGGCTGCTGTAGGTTGTAAAACTGTGAGGTGAGTTGAGTTGAGATGACCGCCGCGGAGTCAGAGGAACCCAGGATTGCACCAGTCACCAATGCCAGCATGAGTTTACTAGGATTTCATTATCTGATACTACGGTCTGTGCAGCAACATGATCATCAGATATTACAGTCATGGCTGCAACATGATGCATTGTGAAGACCTGTCTTCTTCTAAGTACAAGGTTTTTAAAAGTTAACTTAGTTGATTAGATATGGAACAGCATAAGTAGACCAATCCTTGCAAGTTAGCAATGTTACACTGTGACTAGTACTGGTCTGCCTGCAAAACGCTGTTTTAAAATGCATTATTTAATAATAATAATCAAACATAGATTAGCAATAAAACCTATCTGCATTGTTATCCTATACCACTATAAAAAGTCAATGCCAGTAAAGGTTTGAGTGCTGTATCATGCAAGATCAGGAGGGTGAATGTGGTTAAAGCAGTGTGAGACATGCAAACAGTGCATCTGTCCTTGCATGTCACAGTATCAGGGTACACTGACAACCTGCAACTATCTTAGGCTGCTAGTGTGATGAGCACCCTGAATCTAGCCCAGGACAATCCCAAAATAAGTTCAGAGACTGGCCAAGGATAGATACTATGAACCCTAGGGTTTGTATAGACACCTAGCATGCTAACTGAGCTGTGAGGGAGTGGATGCTGAAGTGCTGTGCCTGCAAACTTAATACTTCAGAAGCAGGGCTGCCAACTCTCACGCATTGAGCGTGAGACTCACGCAATTGACACTTTTCACACGCTCTCACGCCACACATCCATTTTCTCACGCACAGAAAAATTGCGGAGCAAAGAGGTACTTTTAATATTAAACTAATTCTCAGCTCTTAGATTCCGTCAATTTTATTACGAAATTCAGACAAAAATACGTTTGGCGCTTGTAAATGTGACGTGACAGATCGCTGAGCGCCTCAGTTCAAGTGCACGTGAACCGATCATCTGTTACTTTTTTATTTAAAGATGCAGTACAACTTACCGAAAGTATACATAATATCGACCAATTAGTGTTTTTCAACCACGGAAAGAGGTCAATATAACAGCAGGAGAACAATTATGTCACATAACGTTACATTTACCTCAGGAAAGCCATTTAATGACCATAGCATTAAGTAAATAGAAAAAAATAACTAGAGAGGAGATTTTGCTGAGCACTATATTACATATTTATTATATTTTTACTTATGTCATTAAATAATTGTTATTATAACAAAAACTGCATTATATTTAATTTAATTTGTTATTTTTAACCTTTAAGCAGATTGGGCCCTATATGTTTACAGCATTAGGTGATATTATTTTTTTAAATAAAATTTAAAATAAACATGTATCCAAATTAGTCAATATTGAATCAAAATCGGAATCAAATCACAAGAATGAAATTGAAATCTTGAATTTTTTGTCAAGCAATAATAAAAACTGTATCCTACCAGTCATTGTACAATGTAAACATTGTAACATGTTGTCACTAAACTTCATAAAATTCTATTTAGTTACCAAATGTTTTGACAATCACAATTACACTTATTGTGATGCAATATTTGTTTTTACATCCCCCCCCCCCCCCCCCCCCCCCCCCCCAGTCAGTTGAGTCTTACAAGTTCTTATAAGTTAACAGAACAGATCATTATAGCAGTATCCGAAAATGGTATTCTGTTCTTTACGCAAATGAGACAATATCTTTGACATGCTTTGTTCTAAGGATCACAGTTCAATCATAAATTCAGGAAGGACTCTTCTCATCTGGGACTTTTTCCTGGAGACTGTTCCTTTAGCATGGTCACATGCATCTCATAAGAATAATAAACAACCCCTGCAAGCATATTTCGATAAAACATAGACGATATAATTTCCCTTCTAGGCTGAGTTTTTGTCAAGACTTCAATGGAACATAACATGAAAACTATATCCACATAGAGCACTGATAGAAACTTCACTGTCATAGTTTAGCATATAGTGACCAATGGTGCTATATAAAGAATTACACATGCTAAGTATCCATATGTGCCAGTGGATACATTTTTGGCCATGATCTTAGACACAGTCGTCTTTACATGTCTTATACTGCTATCATAAGAATAAAGTTCAAACCGACAATTCTCTTTTTACAAAATATTACCCTTGGTTAATTTTGGTTGTATGAGTTAAGTACAAAACAAGTACATATTTATTCTCTGACTGGAAGCCAGGCTAAATGAGTAAAAGCTGTTACTGCATTCCTGACATGGGGTCAGACCCGCAGTCACCTCTCAGATACCAAGTACAGACATTACCTGTAACAGAACTACTACAATAGATACACTGGTTTTAAGAAAACTATGATTTCCCAATTAATAAAACAATACAAGAAGAGGGATTGTAAATTCCTTTCCAATTGTCCAATTGTATTTTTCTTAGGCCACCTTTTAGCCATTAGAATGTCAGATTCATAGGCTTCAAAAATCTGTTTTTCAAACTTGTACACAAGCTCTGATTCAGATTTCTTGAAATAAATGTAAAGCATCCACAATAAACATATTTAATTGCACATTTTGGCGGTGGACATAAATGATACCTCAAATCATGAGGCATATTGAGGACATGTGTGCTTTTACTTTTCGGGTCACTCCAGAGGGTCCTGGAGTGACCCAAACCATATCAGAATATCATCATCATCATCATCATCATCTTACAGCTGCATTGGACATTTTTAACATTTTTAACACAACTTGGCATCATGATTATGACAAGAACCTTACATTTTCTTCAGAAAGTGTAAAAATCTAGTTTTAAGTAACTGATATGAAATGATATTTACATGGGCGAAATGGTTACTTTAACCACACAGAACTGGCAGTAAATACAGAGATACCGGCCCTGAACGAGTCATGATCTACAAGCTCGGCTATCACTAATACTCTGCAGTTTGTTCCAGGCATCCTCTGAATCAAATAGCAAAATAATACACAAATTTGGGTTACTTGTTTTGCATATTCTGCGTGCATTATAATGCATTGTTTGAGTAGAATTTATTCCATAACTTGAATACAATTCAGGTCGAATTAAAGATATAGACTGGTTTATCTTCTAACTCGGGCATTGCAGGGAACAACAAAAGCTATAGCTGGAAATGCACCATCATGACTAGCAATGTGACATTTGACAGATATATAGACAGAACAAAAAAAACTGTCAGTCTGACTCTTGTTGGAAACATTTTCAGTTAGGGTGTGTGTAAGAACCTCTTTAAAGGGTAACTAAACCCCTGGTCAGAGCCTGACTCCACCCACTGGCAATATTTGAAAAATGCTGGAAATATTTTCACTCTAAAGGCGGTGCTATCAGCTCATCTGTGATTGGTCAACACACTGAAGAAACCGGAGGAAATTGGCTGGTTAGAAAGAATGGGATGTGGTCTCTGCTTGGTTTATGTAAGTGATCCTGAAATCATGTGAGTTTCTTGGAACATCTTCAAGACTTCACACTGAAAGAGCATTTTGAACATGATACTGTGAGACACATAATGCCGAGATAAAGTGTAAAATAGTTGCACCCATCAGGCACATAGAGTAGAAATGTTTTTTCAGCTTAAGAGTTCAGCATATCGTGATTTGATATTGACGAAATATGACAAGTGACGTCACCTAAAGGAGAGAAGGTAGGCTACACACCTTACACATGTACAGGAAGTGATGCATACCTATTATGTCATGTCTTGTATCTTTCATATATGTACAAAAACATTGTGTCCTCCTGTGTTACTTACAACATTTTGTAAAGCAAACCGGATATTGTTGAGTTAGAGTAAGAAAATTAGCTTTAAAACGAACCTACTAAAAATTATCGACTGTGCTGGCCATATTAAAGGGATAGTTCACCCAAAAATGAAAACTCTGTCATCATTGACTCACCCTCAAATTGTTCCAAACCTGTTTGAGATTTTTCTGCTGAACACAAAAGATATTTTAAAGAATGTTGGTAATCAAACAGTTGACGGTAACCATTCACTTCCAAAGAATTTTTTCTTACTATGGAAGTCGATGGCTTCCGTCAACTGTTTGATTACCAACATTCTTCAAAAATTCTTCCTTTGTGTTCAGCAGAAGACATAAGCTCATACAGGTTTGGAACAACATGAGGTTGAGTAAATGATGACAGAATTTTTACTTTTGGGTGAACCATCCCAGATTTTAAGGTTTATTTTTGTAACTCTTGTGGAATTTTTTTAAAGGATTGAACTTTGGATGACTGTAGTGTTGTGTATTTCTGACGGCATATAAATACATGAAAAAAACAGGATTAAGAAAATATTTTGCTTTATTACATGTCTGGAAAAAGTGCTCTGAATAATAATTTAGAGCTGATTTTTTGGTCCCTTTGGTCAACCATATGAACATAATGATCATAAATATGAAAAAGCATCCTTCCTCAACACTTTTTACTGCAATCATCTTCAACTTTCATTCCACTGATATAAATTATACACACACGCACATCTCAATAAATTATAACTCTTATGGTTTAAATAAATAGGCTTTTCAAACACAAGACAAAAATCTGTGCGGGCATAAACTGTCCAAAATCCAACAAACTGGATTAAAAAGAGGAGCAGTTCTTCTCCAGAACTGATACATTGTAACAATGTATGTGGTTGTAATGTAACTCCTTGTGTCTATTGTGTTCTCAGGTTGCTCTTTTGAGTGAAGTCTGCTGTCGATGGACGCCGGTGCTGTAAAGTTTGTTTGCTCGTTTCTCAAAAGCGTTGACCATCTGTTTGACCACCTCGTCGAAAAATACTGTCGCTAATTGTGAGTGGAGCAGAGATTTGAACTCGAATGACACCTAGAGAGGGGAACAAAGGTTTTTGGGTAAAATTAGCACAATTTGCAAAAATGAATTCATGTAATTGTATGATTTGAAATAGCATGCTTTTTTATTTACTTTATTCAACATGGGCTTTGTACCAGTGCCATTGAGATATTTTGATTATCTTTATGTAACTGTCGTAGGCCAGTAAAAGCTGTCCATGTAAATCTTACTCCCCTGGCCTCAAGATTAAGGTTTAGTTTTAGTATTTTGTTTTCTTTGTTTTGTTTATTTTTTTGTCTATATAGTTTTTGAAATTTTTATTTCAGTTTTAGTAACAAAAATGTTTTTTTATGGTTTTAGTTTTATATAATAAGTTTTAGTTTGTATATAACATAATAATCCTGCTTTGTACTGATGCTAACATTCATTCAGTTTTGATTCTTCTTTGGGTCCTCCTGTAATCTCCCAAATCCCTGTCGCTTTCCTGTGATGTCCATCGCACCATGTCTAATCCGGTGACATTTACGTCATATAATTCCCTCCAGCACTTGAATGGTTATCATGCCTGTCTTCGTTACTGGCTATTTAAGGAGAACCGGAAAGGCAACCCACATGTGGTAAAAATAGCCACAAATCTGGTCTAATACTTCTGCTCACTTTCTGTTCACAACAGGAATTAAACCACTAAAGAGGAGGAACAGGAGTAAAGGAAGTGTCAAACTGATGAATGTATCAGTTTTTGCCGGTTGCACTACTTACAAAGAACTCCACATTGCATGATCCTGCAGCTCCAGGAGTGAATCGCCACAATGTCTCAAGGTGATTGAAGAGAGTCCCGTCTGTACACAGCGCCTGAAACACATGCACACACTTCAGACAGACAGCCACAGACAGCTTACTTGGCCAATATGTAAGCTGATCCTATGATGCATGGACATGTTGAAGGCTTAAGTCAGATTTACCCTTGTTAAATGAGTATCACTTAATCTAAAGAAATCTAGTTCCAAATCACTACCTCTTTTTGTTAAAACAAGAATAATGTCTTCCATTCGCAATTGAAACAGCTTTCTAATTTTTAAATAGACTCACTCGGACTTGGTGGTTCGGGATGACTGTGACCTCAGAGGTGTAGCGTTCTACGATCGGGGGGAACCCGATTTCAAGTTGAGCTTGCATGTCCCCGTTCCGCCCTCTCGTGACCTTTGACTTCTTGCACCAAGGCACAAACTGCTGGTACTGGTCCACACTGGAAACAATGTTGTACATCTGCTCGGGTGAGTAACTGGAGGGAAAATGAACTTGTGTTACCAAAGATATTGTTAAATGAAAATGAATTTGGATTAAAAGTGAAGATTTTATGGTTTTATATCTAGTGGTGTGTACGTACCCAACGCTTCTGCTCTCTAAGTACTCCATTCTCCGTGTTATGAGGTGGGCAGATAAGTTAATGAAGCTCCGGGTGGGCACCAATTGAGAAGAAGCTGAAGGAGGAGGTAAACTCACCCGTCGCGCTGCTAAGATGCCACATGAGCTCAAATGTCTACAGAAGAAACATAAACAGTTATTCACTTAACAAAATTAGAATACATTATATGTGTCTAAAGAGTTGCACTATGACACTTGCATGTTGACTGGTTTGTTCTCTACAAATACGTTGTGACGCAGTGTTTTAAGAAATTTCTGTGTTGACCCGGTAAAATGACGTACATTCTAGTAAATAGTAAAGAGTAGACGATCAATACAGGTAACCCTGTTTGTCATTTGCATTGCATGGCACGCGGCCAGGAGCGCGCGCACTGGCACTGCATTATTCAAAAGATGAACGCGCTTCGCTTTCAGGAAAAAAAAAAAGAAAAAATTCTTCAAATCTTTCAAAAGCAAAATTTATATACTGGATGAAAGCTTTATGATACATTTACGATACAGCACCAGGGATATTTGACACAAATACTAGCTATCGTTTTTTGTTCTGGTAGGCCTACTCTAGGTACTTTTCCCTCACAGCACTTTCAGTTTCACCGTCTCGTGACTTCTCACTCCCCTGTGAGTTATTTTACAACAGTACTAGCTGCTCTTCTGCTTTGTTCAACATTCCCACGCGATTGACAACAACTTACAACATAGTCGCCCAATTCAACAGGTTTTCACCACGGCAACCATTTTAAATAAACACAAGATTATTTATTTTAAAATATGTTGTAACAAATCAAAATGAGTTTGGGCTATTTTCTGTTATATTACGCGTTCTTCAGATAGCTTTTTTTGTGTGATATGTTTAGGTGTAATAAATCATTTTTTATAAATAGTTTTTACATTGCAGTTAGTAGGCCTATAGTAAATGTTGAGTGATGCGCTTTTACCTGAGGGAGCAGCTGGAGTTTCTCCTCATGACATCGCACGACTGTCTTTCCGACATCTCCAGAGCCCGGAGTAGAAGCGAAGTGGACTTTTTTGCCATTTGTGCTATTCGAAGCTTGTGAAATCACTGAAACTATTCAAAAAGTGCTCTGCGCAATGCTAACTGTGTCGATGGCCGTGATAACCGGCGGCTCCGCTGTAACTGAGCGAAAGTGGAGAGGTTTACTATTAAGGGCAGAGCTGTAGAGTGACGCAGTGAGAGGGGAGGAGTGGAGACTCCCGCAGGTGCTTAGTCGATTATATGAAGTCATTCACCTTCAGGGGTTTCACTCTGGCGAGACGACTGTCTGGAACAAGCTTTAGGACAGTGGTTCTCAACCTTTTTGACTCCAAAGCCCTCAATTGTTCACAACAACATTTGCCCTCGTGGCATTTCAGTTGTTTGTGATTTACTAGATAAAAAGATGAAAGATAATGATGTTTAAAAATTTTGGTTCACATTTTCTACACAATATTTTAGAGCTTATCATAACTAGAAAAATGTATAGGCCTATGAATAAAATGTATAAAAATGCCCATGGAGTTATGAGATCTTGAAATTACACTATTAAAAATCAAACTCAAATATTAGTAGGCTAGTACTAGTAGGCTAATTGGAGACTATGTTGGAAACCAGATGTTGAGAGAGTGAACAAATTAAATTTTTCGATATAGCCTACACCAATATATTAAAAGGAAAGGCAATCATAGTTTCCACTTCTTGCTGACCTTCTTGCAAGACTGTCGTCTTGAGGCCCCCTTGGAAGTTTGCTGAGGCCCCCTGTTTGAGAATCACTGCTTTATGGTGAGCAGAGAACCAATGGCATCCTACAACAACCGTCTCCCTTCTACGCAATTGTTTTTGTTGTGTTCTATAACTAAATAAACATTAAATTCAATCATTATCTTTTTTTGTATGTGATATTTGCCATCAAATATGTTTTACAGAGAATATGGGCCATAACCTGTCTTGAACAGAGGCAACAGGATCTAAACAGCTGGAGGGGAGGAATCACGCACTTCAGCCTCAGCCTGACCCAACATGTCATTAACCCATGAAGAGGAACAGAAATAATCCTGATAAGGCAGATTCCGTAAGTCACCGCCTTTGGAATTAAGGTAACGTCACACAAAGGCTTAAATGTTAACTTTTCAGTCAGTACAGGATTGCAAAGTGCAACTTATTCGTGTTGTGTAATAACTAGAACGTCAAACTAGACTAGAGCTAGAATTTGGTCTCTCAGAGTCAGATCAGAGTCCACAAATTCAGGTGAGTTGGCGCTGCGGTACACATGGCAAAGACAGTCAATGGTATTTGTACTTTATCAGGCTAGTGCCGAGAAGAGCAGTGTGTATGTGTCAGATATCAGTCTTATTTTCTTACAAGGCCAAGAAAGTTCAACGTATTCTGTTGGTATTATTCCACTTATTGAAACTGAAATATATTATGACCTTAAACAAAAGGGTCACCCCTTCGATTTATTTCAAACCCATGAACTATTCCCACATGCATCGCAATGGCTTATCCTTGCATTAAGTGGCTTAAGTTGGTTATGTGACTGTCCCACCAAAACCGATCTCTCGTGTTAGATCTAATCCCATTCAGAGTCCCTGATCAGAGTCCCTAAGGAAGATCGGATATAGTTAGGACACTGTGAGACGCAAATTTGTACATCAGTGTGTGCATGTTACTGCACCGTATCAATGAACAATCTCATCTTCCTTCCTTCTAGGGCAAAGGAAAGGTAGTTTGCAAAGTATCACACAATGTTTTCATAACTGACTTAGCTTAGGTTAAGAATATAGAATATATATATATATATATATATATATATATATATATATATATACAGTATATATGTATGTATATATATATATATATATATATATATATATATATATATATATATATATATATATATATGTATATATATGTATATATATATATATATGTATATGTATATATATATGTATGTATATATATATATATATATATATATATATATGTATATATATATATATATATATATATGTATATATATATTCTGTAGGTGTAAGGCTTCTGTGAGCCTGTGATATGTTGGGCATCAGTGACGTCTGCATGTGACGATCAAGATCAGAGTCCTTGAATGATACGCTCACATTATAGAGAAAAATATTGACCTTGCACAGACTCGCTGTTCTCTGATTCTAGTAAACAAAAGATGTGAAACTAACAGATTTAGGTGAGAGGAACAGACAGCGCTGAACTCTGTACAGAATTTCAACTCAAGGGCTGGGGCATAGGGAAGAACACAGACTAGTAGACAAAATACCCAAAGCTTTTATTTTCACTGGCTCTGTTGTACAAATCAGTTATTCAGAGTATGTTAGTGATTCGAGCATAAAGTGCCAGCAGAAACACTTCAGTTTCAGTTGAATGCTTAATATATCAAAACTTTTACATTGTAAATGTACTGTTTTTCAGAGTTGAGGGCTTTATAAAAAGAATCGTACAGGACGTATTAGCATCATATCTTTGGATCTGTATCGGGTGCAGAGAAGATGAGTTTGCTCATTGCCCGGATGTACTGAGAGCCATCCATGGAGGTGAGTTTCAGGCTGCTCATGGGGAGTAGGGCTCTGTTAGTGTAATATCTGAGGAATGGAGTCGGCGCTTCAATTGCCTCCAGATATACCTAAATGTAGAATTAAGAGCAGGATGGAATATGTTAAAATGGTCACGGCAATATATTTGGTATATAGAATATCTTATAAAACAATGGGTAAATAGCTAATATATAGGATAAAATGGGGGAAGATGCTCCCCAATTCGCATTTACTTTTAAATTGTAACATATTTAGATATAGCCTGTACAGATTGATGATGCATCAACCATTGTACACACACACACACACACACACATATATATATATATATATATATATATATATATATACACACACACACACAAATGTTGATATTCAGATTTATACATTTCATTAACAAAAAAATATGATATTCAACAACATAATACATTGTCACAGATCACTATTTTCCAGACACAATATTAGATCAATTAACCTCAAAACTGTTTCGACAGACTAAATCTCAATTATGTTGATATTCAAATAAAATAATAATTACATATGCACTTGTTAAATGCACTAAGCGCTATATAATTGTAACAAATTATTATTATTATTATTGTAAAAAGGGCCTCATAGGATTTCAGTATATTTACTTTATTATATTACTTTAAGATTAATATTATTATTGAATTTTTCTTCGTATTGCTAGGCCAATTGCTTGTACATTACTTATAGACCTTTTTTTTCTTAGTGTAAGCTTTAAAATAATATTCAGGTAAGATTATAAAATAATTTAAACTCAAATCTATATTTATTTTAGCTCTGTCGGGTTTTGACTGTCTAAATCAGACACAGTCCTTCACTCCGAGGTTGACGGCTTGCTGCCAGTGCTGAATGTAGCACCTGTATAATGTCATCAGTATCCTGAGCCTCGTTCTGGAACACAGACTGGCAGTGCTGCAGGTACTGATCGTACAGGCTGCGTGTGTGTGCGTCAACCTCCAGCGCCTCATCGCTGGCCTCAGTCCTCTTCAGGTTCATCAGGAAGTCTGTGTTGACTGGTCCACATTCAATCAGGCTCACACTGCAGCATGGGAGATGGACTTAGCAAATTGTATGGGTGCCTAAGCTAATTTATCTGAAGAACATTTAATAGGCAAAAAGCTTCTGTTTGGTAGAAGCACATTGTATAGTTATGTACTCACTGAATATTGAAGTGCTGGAGTAGAATAGCCAGGCTCTCACAAGCGCCCTCTACTGCAAATTTGCTAGCACAGTAGACCTCATTGAATGGTAAACCTGAGTTTCAGACAGAGAACATAAACGGTTATTTATTTATTTAACCCCATTGGCAAGATCTAGGGTTTTATTTCTTGGTGCAAGCAAAAAAAAATCTTACGGGATTTAAGCTTAAAACAAGAAAAAAGCATTTTGCCGATGATGTAAGAAAAATAAACACTCCCACAAGAGATTCTCTGAAAATGATTTTACACAGTTTCGCTTCTTAGGAGGATGTTGCCTCTTTTGGCATGCTCAGTTGGGGTTTAAAATACAAATGTCCAGTTATATTATCAACTGCACTGACACTGTCAGATGTGAACAAAATTTGAACTGAATTGAGCTGGATAATGACTCGTCTCCTGTAGAGCTGCTTTATATCTGAATTGAACTTGTTTCATAATTTATGAATTCTCCAACATTAATAACACTGTGTCAAAGCAGCTTCACAGTAATACACTGGAAAACAACAATCTGTATTATACAAAGTGCTGTATAAAGAAACATCACAACTTGTCATTTTTCAGAAATGGAAAAACAAGAGAAATTCTGATTAAGAAAATCAGTTTTGCAATGAATCGCTTTGCTTCGCTGCATGTTTTTGACAAATCTCACTTTCTCTATCTCCATCCCCACTCACCCTGTAGTCCTCCCATGCTGCCTGTCACAAGGATTCGTCCATGTCTCTTTCTCTTCATGTCCGGTAGGAAGGTCTGTATGGTGCGAAGTGTGCCCAGCAGATTGACGTCCAGGATTCCACGTATGGTGTCCAGCGAGTGAGCTTCCAGAGGGCCCATCAGACCCACACCTGCATTACAAACTAACACAAAGATATTAGGAGGGAACCAATGAAATCATTTATCCCAAAGTCATTTGGTTAAAACATGGGGTTTATATATGTAAGCATAGTGAATTTCATGTGGACTTTTAACCTTAATCTTTATACTTTTCCCTTTGAAAGGACATAATGTCTTACGTTCTCTTACCCAGTATGTCAATTCTACCCTCTGCAACATTTCTTTTGGCATCAAGTATAGACTGCTGATCTGTCACATCCATCTGTAGTATGGCCATAGTGTCTTTATGCAGTCCTCTCACACTCTCCAACAGCCGTTGCTTCTTGTCCAGGTTCCGCATGGTAGCGTAAACTAAACAACATCAATAATCTCTCGTACTTGTTTTAAACAATGATTGTAACTATATATAAAGCTCTCTTTCCACTAACGCTAATAGTAATTTGAGACATACATGTCAGTATAAACTATTACTGTAATGAACCACAGAAATGCATTGTTTTATGTTAGTTACCTTTGTAGACTTTTGACGGATTTGATGCGAGATGCACAGCAAGGCTGAGCCCGATCCCTGAAGAGCATCCAGTAATGAGAACAACTTTCTGCTCCATTTGTGCAATAGAACATCAGTCCGCAACACCAGAGACGAGCGCTGCATTTGAAGTGGTCCGTCTAACTGCTTTGTCTCTGATTTAAATGTTTTAGCTTTCTCCGCTATCACAAGGCCAGCTTGGTGTAAACATTCTGGTTTCACACTCTTTTTTTTTTTTTTCTTTTTTTTTTGCTCAGCAGGTGCAACTTCGAATTGACACATACCGTACATGTCACCAGCTGTGGTAAATATTAAATAACATGAAGAAAAGAAATATTCAGTAAATAACTTTTTTTTTTTGAGAATGTTACATTTATGATGGGGGATGGGGTGGAATCAATCATTTATAGATCTTATTTTCAATCATACATCAATGTTTTAACCCTTTCATGTAAGAATTATGATAACCTCAGTCAGGATTTTTTTGCATGAAAAACAAGATTTCAGAGATCTCTACAGCCTGTCAAAGTACAACTGTGGAAACCCAACTCAGATGCTCCCTCCAGTGTACCAGAGTATGTCAATTTACCCTTATTAGCTGATCGTTCTGATTATGTGAAGATTATGTATCAAGATGGACACATTTCAGCTCTTCTCTGAGAAACCGATCAGGTGTTTTCAATCGCATTACGGGTAATGCATTACAAGTAGCCTAACATGCACAACGCAATCAGATTTTTTTAATGATCTGATTTTTAATAGATTTGTAATGGTAGCTAAAACAATATTTGTATTTATTCAAATACATTTTTCATAAAGGAACATTTTCTTGGTGATTTTGACTGCTGTTAATTTCTCTTTCATCTATCTTCAGCTAAAAAGGATTTTTCGAAGTTGTAAATAAAATGATTGTTGGAGTACGTTTTGCAAGAAAAAACTATTTTAAGATTTTCACAATTAATTTATTGTGTTACTTGCTGTTTCTCTAATAAATTTTCAAATTTGCTAGCATCTCTGAGTGAAAATTGTTTTACACTTTTTTTTAAAACTGGAAACTGTGTTGATCATCTGTGTGTGTCTTGCTGTTATACTTGTCTGTGAAAATATTCACAAGTCCCTCTTAAGATAGGAAAATTTCATGAAGTTTATTTTTGGCACATTCTAATCTGACTTTAGAGTAATATTTCATTAACATGATTTGTCTTGCAGTCTGTAGTTTATGGTGAGATTGATACATTTTTTACCTTCATCTAACACCTAAAAAAAGACCCAATTTTTTTTAACACAATATAGCATTTCTTTTTTCATTTCTTCATTATATCTTCACAATACATTAAAACTCTTACTAGGAACACAAAACACCAAGTTCAGTAAACTTGTTTGAAATTTGTTTAGGAACAGCAGCACCTTAAAAAGTAGAATGAACAGTCAAACTGAGTAAAGGCAACAGAACAAAATAACTTGTATTAACAAATTAAAAAAGTGCATCATGTTTTATATTATCATTTCATATGATTGCAAGTGTGTTTGCGAAGAGTGTAAAAAAGAGAGCACTTTACACATTTTAACTACTATAACTGGAAAAAAAAATTAAGAAAATTAATTAATTAAAATTAATTCTATAATTATTTCAAGAAATATAAGGTCACTGTTTAGATTTAAACTACTTAAAAAAACTACAACACTTTTTAAAATAAATATTTAACATTTTATTTACATAGTTTTACCACAACATTTATCAACATGTAACTGTAAGAAAACACGAATGAAAAATAATGTAAAATCACCTCTTAGAAATTTCAAGCTTATTTTTTCAAGTCAAAACATATTGACTAAATGTCAAGTTGCAGAACTTTTTTTTAGTAGCAAAATGTTTTCAAGAGCAGATGGAGTAAACTAATACTGTACAGTGATATGATGGTTTACAAATAATTTCTGGACTGAAGAAAGGTGTGAGCATTAGGGGGGGGGGTAAACAAAGGAATCATAAAGTAATAAGACCTGAAAACAAAATGGAAGAACCAAAGAGAAAAGATTTATATCAGTCCCTGCAGCATTCAGTTCATGAGGTGTTTTAATCCACCTCTTCAATAGTTGGTCCCTGGGAAGCGGCCCCTGATCCGCCACGTGCCTGAGCTCCACAGCCTCCAGCTGGCATCCCTCCCTGATAAAGCTTAGTGATGATTGGGTTGCAGACTTTCTCCAACTCCTTCAGCTGATGTTCATACTCCTCCTTATCAGCCAGCTGGTTGTTCTCTAGCCAGCTGATGGTGGCGTTGCATTTCTCAATAACTTTCTTCTTGTCATCCTCGCTGATCTTGCCTTTCAGGTTCTCATCTTCCACACTGCTCTTCATGTTGAAGGCGTAAGACTCCAGGGAGTTTTTGGCAGCAATCTTCTCTCTTTGCTGATCATCTTCAGCTTTGTACTTGTCTGCGTCCTGCACCATTCTCTCAATCTCCTCTTTGCTCAGTCTGCCCTTGTCATTGGTGATGGTGATCTTGTTCTCTTTTCCAGTGCTTTTGTCCACCGCTGACACATTTAGGATTCCGTTGGCGTCAATGTCAAAGGTCACTTCAATCTGCGGGACTCCACGTGGTGCAGGTGGAATTCCCGTGAGCTCAAATTTACCCAGCAGGTTGTTGTCTTTTGTCATGGCCCTCTCTCCCTCATACACCTGGATCAGGACACCGGGCTGGTTGTCTGCATAGGTGCTGAAGGTCTGGGTCTGTTTGGTGGGGATGGTGGTGTTGCGTTTGATGAGGGCCGTCATGACTCCGCCTGCAGTCTCGATGCCCAAAGATAGTGGCGCAACATCCAGCAGAAGCAGGTCCTGGACATTTCCAGATGTGTCACCCATGAGGATGGCGGCTTGCACCGCTGCACCATAAGCCACTGCCTCATCTGGGTTGATGCTCTTGTTCAAGTCCCTGCCGTTGAAGAAATCCTGCAGAAGCTTCTGGATCTTCGGGATTCTTGTTGATCCACCAACCAGAACGACGTCATGGATCTGAGACTTGTCCATCTTGGCGTCTCTCAGGGCTTTCTCCACAGGCTCAAGTGTTCCCCTGAAGAGGTCTGAGCACATCTCTTCAAAGCGTGCTCTGGTGATGGACGTGTAGAAGTCGATGCCCTCGTACAGGGAGTCGATCTCAATGCTGGCCTGAGAGCTGGAGGAGAGGGTTCTCTTGGCTCGCTCGCACGCTGTTCGCAGCCTCCTCAGTGCCCTCTTGTTCTGACCGATGTCCTTCTTGTGCTTCCTCTTGAATTCTTCTACAAAGTGATTCACCATGCGGTTGTCAAAGTCCTCGCCACCCAGATGAGTGTCTCCGGCTGTGGCCTTCACCTCAAAGATGCCATCTTCAATGGTCAGGATGGACACGTCAAAGGTGCCTCCACCCAGGTCAAAGATCAGGACGTTGCGTTCTGCTCCTTTGCCTTTGTCAAGGCCGTAGGCGATGGCTGCAGCCGTGGGCTCGTTGATGATTCTGAGGACATTGAGCCCAGCGATCACTCCAGCGTCTTTAGTGGCTTGCCTCTGCGAGTCATTGAAATAGGCAGGAACTGTGATAACTGCATTTGTCACCTTCAGCCCCAGATAAGCTTCAGCAATCTCCTTCATCTTCACCAGGACCATAGAGGAAATTTCTTCAGGATTGAATGTCTTGTTTTCTCCTTTGTATTCGACTTGAACCTTTGGCTTTCCGCTATCACTGACGACTTGAAAGGACCAGTGCTTCATGTCAGACTGCACTACTGGGTCATCAAACCTCCTGCCAATCAGCCTCTTGGCATCAAACACGGTGTTGTTGGGGTTCATGGCCACCTGGTTTTTAGCTGCATCTCCAATGAGCCTCTCTGTGTCAGTGAAGGCAACATAGCTGGGTGTTGTTCTGTTCCCCTGGTCGTTGGCGATGATCTCCACTTTTCCATGCTGAAACACCCCCACACAGGAGTAGGTGGTGCCCAGGTCAATTCCAATGGCTACTCCTTTTGCTGATGACATGTTTGGTTACTAGTAAAACACAAAAAAGAACAATAAGAATTTTTCTAAATGTATAAATTGTTGTGCAAAGAAAATAGGTATTGTGCTCATACAGTATATTAGTAACAAAAAGTTTTTCTTAATGCAAAAAAAAAGTGTAACAGTGAATACAGTGGCCAGTTGCATAAACTGCTTAGACTAGTCTTACAAACTAGTCATCTAAATTTCTTTTTCAAGACCAAGCCTAAGTTACATAAAATTATAGATCAGCCTAATTTGAATTCAAAATAAACTTAAATTCACTTAAATCTTGGTAAACTGCTAGTTGGTCAGACTAGTTCTTAAGACACAGTCATAAGTCTTAAATGCAACTGCCCCCCTGCTTGTTTATTCAGTAGAATATAGACTAGTAGTCTACCAAGTAAAAGTTAGTTAGCGTTCTTGAAAAATGCATTTTTATTGTGCATATAATAAAATAGTAATATACAAAGCTAATATTTAAACATATTAAGTAGATGCATGAATAGAGTAGTACTGCACAATGCATTTAACCTATACCCTAAAGTAAAATAAATGTTGACTTACCGTAGAGTGATTCTTCAATCAAATTAATTTACACCTCGTCGCGGAAAAAGTCAATACAGACTGGGCTTTTTATCGCTTGCTTCACAGATCGCTCTTCTTCTGATGAGTTTAGTTATCTGCCATGATCCATCCGCTCTTTAAATACACAAGAGCGCGCACCCGTTCAAGCTCTATACATTTCTGGAAAAGTCCAGTGAATCAGACCAATCAAAACACAGAAAGGGGCGGCGTCACGTCAGCTGTCACTGAGAGGAAGTTTCTGGACGCTTCCAGAATTGTGCTGTGAAATTACGCCAAACAGAAGAAAAGTCAAATGAATTGCAATGAACTATAAAAATATGTTTTTAGCTATCATAGTTGAGTACTTGATAATTACGTGAAATATGAAAAAAGTGGGGTTTCTAGTCTGGTTTTCTAGTCTGGCTACCGGTATTATAGACTAAAAAATAAAATGGCATTAGGCCTCCCTGCAGTTATGCTTAAACAAGTATTTTATATAAGAGCTTAGTGCTTTTAACTATATGGTTTAAGTTTGTAAATCCCGTAATGATTGTGGCGCCTGATGAGTCATGATCATTAAAAACATCGAATAAACAATATATTCACTCCAAAATTAACTTTTTGTTGGGTTTATGTATAGCTACATCAGTTTCACAGATTTAAATGTCAATTTATTTGAATTAAACATTTTAAGTTCACTATTTATTCCAGTTTGGAGTAAAGCTAGCTTGCTTAATTCCCCCCAGGGCAACACAATTGTTATAATACAATATCAGACCGAATAGGCTGTTAATGATGGAATAAACTAAAATTTGTATAAAGATCTTGACATATTTTCTAAATGTTACACACTGAAAAGGCTAATTGAATTACTGTGTAGCCTAGTCTGAAATTCCAAATACAGCTACCTCTGTTTAATAGACCATTTGAACATGAGCAGCTTTAGTTTGCTGATTAATTAAATTGTCATTACATCCACCAAGCTAGGTTTTATTTTGGCCACTGATGCATTTCACAGTCCATAGCCTACATAAGTTAATTTAGTACCTTTAGATGAACTATGCGTTTTCAATAAATTCACAGTTAAGCCACTTGTGTGCCACAATTGCTCAGCATTTGAGAAAGAATAATGGGTGAAATGGGAGAAAAACAAATAACGCCCTGAATGCACTTAAACAGTGACCTCTGTTGACAATAGAGCAGAATGACAAAACGTGCCACAATGTTCCAGAATCATCCCCGCAGTCATACAGGAATGTAAAATTTAGGGTAAATAACAAAAAGAAAAAAGGAACATTTCCCACAAAAATACTTCTGGAATGTAATAAATAGTGACACATATGTGTCTTGGCAAACTATTTATTACATTCCAGAAGTATCTCCTGTGAGATTTTTTGTTTCAATGAAAGTTATTTAATTATTCGGACAGTTTAATTAAACATCGATTTAAATTCACACAGATAACATTATTGGTTATTTCTAATTACAATCTTTATATTACAAAACTTAATAAATTGAAATGGCATTCGAACATAATTGAAACAAAATAAGCTTCAACATAGCCTATTATCAATGCGTGTTATTTGTACATTACTGCATTTCCGTAAGGACTTAAGTCAAAACAGTTAAAACTGTTTAGCGTTTACGAGATCAATACAATGTTATGACTTCATATGGTCCCAACAATATCACAGAAAACTCCAGAAATAGCTAGAGCAGGACTATACGATGATGCAGCGTAGTGGGTGGAGCCATTCCGCCTGTGCTGGTTTTTGATTGGTCGAACTCGCTGGTGCTTTCGAGAAACTTCAACAGGGCTGTGTAAGAGAATATAAAACAGGACTGTGGCAGTGCTTCGTTATTAACTTCGGGATAGTTCGGAACACATTGGAAAAAGAGAGACAGCGAAGTGTGCCATCTTCTATCTAGACAACGAGCCGCAATACACCTGCCACAAAATATCTAAATCATAAAAGGTAAGTGGAACATTAATTTAAACTGCACTGTTCTTTTTCTATTGAGTTTATATACTTACGACATAAACTTGTACATTTACAACTAGCTTTATATCAGACATGAGATGCTTGCAGTGAATAATGTTTTATTCTATACTCATCTGTTTCATGATTAATGTCAACAAAAATATGTGATGAAGAGCCACCTAATGATTTAATAGCCTACTTAAGAATTTATTTACGTTTTTAACAAATAATTATATTTGACTATGTATTATATTTAGTCTTATTATACATTTTTATTAATAATAATAATAATAATAATAATAATATGGTGTTCTCATTTTTCAAATCACTGCAATAATTAACTGCATAAAATTAATTTCATGGTTAAAATTTAGCAGTTTTACATGGTAATTTTCCTATTTATTTTGCTTGTTGAAGACAGGTAGACATTAAAAGCAACCAAACATGTCGTCAGCAAAAGGAGTAGCCATTGGAATTGACCTGGGCACCACCTACTCCTGTGTGGGGGTGTTTCAGCATGGAAAAGTGGAGATCATCGCCAACGACCAGGGGAACAGAACAACACCCAGCTATGTTGCCTTCACTGACACAGAGAGGCTCATTGGAGATGCAGCTAAAAACCAGGTGGCCATGAACCCCAACAACACCGTGTTTGATGCCAAGAGGCTGATTGGCAGGAGGTTTGATGACCCAGTAGTGCAGTCTGACATGAAGCACTGGTCCTTCCAAGTCGTCAGTGATAGCGGAAAGCCAAAGGTTCAAGTCGAATACAAAGGAGAAAACAAGACATTCAATCCTGAAGAAATTTCCTCTATGGTCCTGGTGAAGATGAAGGAGATTGCTGAAGCTTATCTGGGGCTGAAGGTGACAAATGCAGTTATCACAGTTCCTGCCTATTTCAATGACTCGCAGAGGCAAGCCACTAAAGACGCTGGAGTGATCGCTGGGCTCAATGTCCTCAGAATCATCAACGAGCCCACGGCTGCAGCCATCGCCTACGGCCTTGACAAAGGCAAAGGAGCAGAACGCAACGTCCTGATCTTTGACCTGGGTGGAGGCACCTTTGACGTGTCCATCCTGACCATTGAAGATGGCATCTTTGAGGTGAAGGCCACAGCCGGAGACACTCATCTGGGTGGCGAGGACTTTGACAACCGCATGGTGAATCACTTTGTAGAAGAATTCAAGAGGAAGCACAAGAAGGACATCAGTCAGAACAAGAGGGCACTGAGGAGGCTGCGAACAGCGTGCGAGCGAGCCAAGAGAACCCTCTCCTCCAGCTCTCAGGCCAGCATTGAGATCGACTCCCTGTACGAGGGCATCGACTTCTACACGTCCATCACCAGAGCACGCTTTGAAGAGATGTGCTCAGACCTCTTCAGGGGAACACTTGAGCCTGTGGAGAAAGCCCTGAGAGACGCCAAGATGGACAAGTCTCAGATCCATGACGTCGTTCTGGTTGGTGGATCAACAAGAATCCCGAAGATCCAGAAGCTTCTGCAGGATTTCTTCAACGGCAGGGACTTGAACAAGAGCATCAACCCAGATGAGGCAGTGGCTTATGGTGCAGCGGTGCAAGCCGCCATCCTCATGGGTGACACATCTGGAAATGTCCAGGACCTGCTTCTGCTGGATGTTGCGCCACTATCTTTGGGCATCGAGACTGCAGGCGGAGTCATGACGGCCCTCATCAAACGCAACACCACCATCCCCACCAAACAGACCCAGACCTTCACCACCTACTCAGACAACCAGCCCGGTGTCCTGATCCAGGTGTATGAGGGAGAGAGGGCCATGACAAAAGACAACAACCTGCTGGGTAAATTTGAGCTCACAGGAATTCCACCTGCACCACGTGGAGTCCCGCAGATTGAAGTGACCTTTGACATTGACGCCAACGGAATCCTAAATGTGTCAGCGGTGGACAAAAGCACTGGAAAAGAGAACAAGATCACCATCACCAATGACAAGGGCAGACTGAGCAAAGAGGAGATTGAGAGAATGGTGCAGGACGCAGACAAGTACAAAGCTGAAGATGATCAGCAAAGAGAGAAGATTGCTGCCAAAAACTCCCTGGAGTCTTACGCCTTCAACATGAAGAGCAGTGTGGAAGATGAGAACCTGAAAGGCAAGATCAGCGAGGATGACAAGAAGATAGTTATTGAGAAATGCAACGCCACCATCAGCTGGCTAGAGAACAACCAGCTGGCTGATAAGGAGGAGTATGAACATCAGCTGAAGGAGCTGGAGAAAGTCTGCAACCCAATCATCACTAAGCTTTATCAGGGAGGGATGCCAGCTGGAGGCTGTGGAGCTCAGGCACGTGGCGGATCAGGGGCCGCTTCCCAGGGACCAACTATTGAAGAGGTGGATTAAAACACCTCATGAACTGAATGCTGCAGGGACTGATATAAATCTTTTCTCTTTGGTTCTTCCATTTTGTTTTCAGGTCTTATTACTTTATGATTCCTTTGTTTACCCCCCCTAATGCTCACACCTTTCTTCAGTCTAGAAATTATTTGTAAACCATCATATCACTGTACAGTATTAGTTTACTCCATCTGCTCTTGAAAACATTTTGCTACCAAAAAAAAAGTGCTCTGCAACTTGACATTTAGTCAATATGTTTTGACTTAAAAAATAAGCTTGAAATTTCTAAGAGATGTTTTTACATTATTTTTCATTCGTGTTTTCTTACAGTTACATGTTGATAAATGTTGTGGTAAAACTATGTAAATAAAATGTTTAATATTTATTTTAAAAAGTGTTGTAGTTTTTTTTTAAGTAGTTTAAATCTAAACAGTGACCTTTTATTTCTTGAAATAAATAAACCAGTAGATGGCATTCTCAGACAAGAGTCAGGCAGTATCCATGTATTATGGACTTGTCACATTGCATATATCAAATAAATATCTATCAAAAATGACTACAGGCCATAAAGACTGACATAATAACACAAAAGGCACCGAGATTATAACCAGAGTTGAAGGTGCAGATTCACTAATGACTTGGGACTAAAATCTTTCTACACATTTATGCTGTAGTTACTGACATAAGCAGCAGGGGTCAGTATGTCCTGACTGTAAAACACAAACACAAATCCCTCTGCCGTATTTCCTGGAAGGCTTTGAACCCAGGCATGAGCACAGTCAAAAAGAGACTATGACATGATCTTCCTCGACTTTAGAGACTGATCCCTGCCTCATCCAAACACCCTTCCAATACAAATTAACTGACTTCTTCATGGAACAATCCCTCACACATACACATACATAAGATGTTTAATGGAATTATGCATTTCATCTGGTGTTACTAAAATGATATTGAATGTCAAATTGTAGCACACATTGCAAAGATGCACAAAAGTACATGAGGTGACCCTTACTGTACTGCTCATATCCTATTTCAATGATTCAGTGTCAGATGTGTGAAGTTATTTTGACGTTCAATACATCCTCAAGATTAAAGCAAGACTAGCACCACAGGTGACACTGTTCACAATGGCTATGTGACTGCAAACATGTATATGACCGTTTATACGTATGACTTATAAATGGACAAATATTCTGAGAAAACACTAATGTGTGAAGTTGTTTCTCTTTTTAAAAAAAAAAAAAAAAAAGATTATGTTTCATGATGCATAAATACACTCTTTTAAAAAAGTGATCCCAAAGAACCATTTAGGATTCAAAGAACCTTTCAGTGAACAGTTCTTGAGAGAACCATTTGGTTTTTTTAGTGTGATGATGATTTTAATAATCTTAAGAGACTTTTCCACCATATAGAACCTTTTGGGTAATGGAAAGTTTTTAGTGATTTTAAAGGGTCTTCATGGAACCACAGATTCCAATAAAGAACTTTTATTTTTAAAAGTGTAGCAGTTAAAGAAATATTTAAAACAAGTTAAGTTCAGTTTACAACATTTGTGGCATAATTATGTTTATTACAATCAAATGTTTAAATTATTTAAACTCCACTGCACTTACAATGGATTTTAATATAGGAATTTGTGAAGGATTTAAAAGCAAAAATGTGAAGCTTATAATTTGAGAAAAGAACTTACATTAATTCATCTGTTAACACTTGTGTATTAATTGAGCTGTAAAATGATGTTTAAAATAATAATTTATACAGTTTTTAGGGTTTCAGGCTTTTCGTTTACAACTTTGTTGTAAAATTAATTATAACTTTACACAGAAAAGGTTAGTAAGCAATTTTTCACACTAAAATCATACTATAATGTCTTGTGGTGATACAATTGGAAAATATTTGAACATTAATGGATAGGCCTCATTCACTTTCCTTGTGACTCAGAGTTGTTGTTTTTTTAAGAAAAGGAGGGGAAAGTGGACATTTTTGTGACAATCAACATTATGCCACAAATGCTTTCAATTGAACTTAACTTGTATTGAACCCAAAATATTCCTTCAATGCTACTGAAGCTATTAGTTTTAGTCATAAGTAACACATTCGACCGTCATTGTAACAGCTGCTCGTGAATTATAATGAGCACTGATTAGGGTAATTATGCATCAGGCATGTGTGTTTCTGCTGTGACTGGAGCCAGTAAGCTGTTTAGCCTTTACGAGATCAATACAATGTTATGACTTCATATGGTCCCAACAATATCACAGAAAACTCCAGAAATAGCTAGAGCAGGACTATACGATGACGCAGCTTAGTGGGTGGAGCCATTCCGCCTGTGCTGGTTTTTGATTGGTCGAACTCGCTGGTGCTTTCGAGAAACTTCAACAGGGCTGTGTAAGAGAATATAAAACAGGACTGTGGCAGTGCTTCGTTATTAACTTCGGGATAGTTCGGAACACATTGGAAAGAGCGAGACAGCGAAGTGTGCCATCTTCTATCTAGACAACGAGCCGCAATACACCTGCCACAAAATATCTAAATCATAAAAGGTAAGTGGAACATTAATTTAAACTGCATTGTTCTTTTTCTATTGGGTTTATATACTTACGACATAAACTTGTACATTTACAACTAGCTTTATATCAGACATGAAATGCTTGCAGTGAATAATGTTTTATTCTATACTCATCTGTTTCATGATTAATGTCAACAAAAATAGGTGATGAAAAGCCACCTAATGATTTAATAGCCTACTTAATTTATTTACGTTTTTAACAAATAATTATATTTGACTATGTATTATATTTAGTCTTATTATACATTATTATTAATAATAATAATAATAATAATAATATGGTGTTCTCATTTTTCAAATCATTAAACAATGAACACAAAAAAAAAATTTTATAAAGAGACAATTATTGTTTAACTGCAATAATATATTAACTGCATAAAATTAATTTCATGGTTAAAATTGAGCAGTTTTACATGGTAATTTTCCTATTTCTTTTGCTTGTTGAAGACAGGTAGACATTAAAAGCAACCAAACATGTCGTCAGCAAAAGGAGTAGCCATTGGAATTGACCTGGGCACCACCTACTCCTGTGTGGGGGTGTTTCAGCATGGAAAAGTGGAGATCATCGCCAACGACCAGGGGAACAGAACAACACCCAGCTATGTTGCCTTCACTGACACAGAGAGGCTCATTGGAGATGCAGCTAAAAACCAGGTGGCCATGAACCCCAACAACACCGTGTTTGATGCCAAGAGGCTGATTGGCAGGAGGTTTGATGACCCAGTAGTGCAGTCTGACATGAAGCACTGGTCCTTCCAAGTCGTCAGTGATAGCGGAAAGCCAAAGGTTCAAGTCGAATACAAAGGAGAAAACAAGACATTCAATCCTGAAGAAATTTCCTCTATGGTCCTGGTGAAGATGAAGGAGATTGCTGAAGCTTATCTGGGGCTGAAGGTGACAAATGCAGTTATCACAGTTCCTGCCTATTTCAATGACTCGCAGAGGCAAGCCACTAAAGACGCTGGAGTGATCGCTGGGCTCAATGTCCTCAGAATCATCAACGAGCCCACGGCTGCAGCCATCGCCTACGGCCTTGACAAAGGCAAAGGAGCAGAACGCAACGTCCTGATCTTTGACCTGGGTGGAGGCACCTTTGACGTGTCCATCCTGACCATTGAAGATGGCATCTTTGAGGTGAAGGCCACAGCCGGAGACACTCATCTGGGTGGCGAGGACTTTGACAACCGCATGGTGAATCACTTTGTAGAAGAATTCAAGAGGAAGCACAAGAAGGACATCAGTCAGAACAAGAGGGCACTGAGGAGGCTGCGAACAGCGTGCGAGCGAGCCAAGAGAACCCTCTCCTCCAGCTCTCAGGCCAGCATTGAGATCGACTCCCTGTACGAGGGCATCGACTTCTACACGTCCATCACCAGAGCACGCTTTGAAGAGATGTGCTCAGACCTCTTCAGGGGAACACTTGAGCCTGTGGAGAAAGCCCTGAGAGACGCCAAGATGGACAAGTCTCAGATCCATGACGTCGTTCTGGTTGGTGGATCAACAAGAATCCCGAAGATCCAGAAGCTTCTGCAGGATTTCTTCAACGGCAGGGACTTGAA
Organism: Squalius cephalus; assembly: GCF_949319135.1. Lineage (NCBI taxonomy): Eukaryota > Metazoa > Chordata > Actinopteri > Cypriniformes > Leuciscidae > Squalius > Squalius cephalus. The sequence goes on along the minus strand of NC_137122.1, from coordinate 42,740,253 downwards.
CAAGAGCATCAACCCAGATGAGGCAGTGGCTTATGGTGCAGCGGTGCAAGCCGCCATCCTCATGGGTGACACATCTGGAAATGTCCAGGACCTGCTTCTGCTGGATGTTGCGCCACTATCTTTGGGCATCGAGACTGCAGGCGGAGTCATGACGGCCCTCATCAAACGCAACACCACCATCCCCACCAAACAGACCCAGACCTTCACCACCTACTCAGACAACCAGCCCGGTGTCCTGATCCAGGTGTATGAGGGAGAGAGGGCCATGACAAAAGACAACAACCTGCTGGGTAAATTTGAGCTCACAGGAATTCCACCTGCACCACGTGGAGTCCCGCAGATTGAAGTGACCTTTGACATTGACGCCAACGGAATCCTAAATGTGTCAGCGGTGGACAAAAGCACTGGAAAAGAGAACAAGATCACCATCACCAATGACAAGGGCAGACTGAGCAAAGAGGAGATTGAGAGAATGGTGCAGGACGCAGACAAGTACAAAGCTGAAGATGATCAGCAAAGAGAGAAGATTGCTGCCAAAAACTCCCTGGAGTCTTACGCCTTCAACATGAAGAGCAGTGTGGAAGATGAGAACCTGAAAGGCAAGATCAGCGAGGATGACAAGAAGATAGTTATTGAGAAATGCAACGCCACCATCAGCTGGCTAGAGAACAACCAGCTGGCTGATAAGGAGGAGTATGAACATCAGCTGAAGGAGCTGGAGAAAGTCTGCAACCCAATCATCACTAAGCTTTATCAGGGAGGGATGCCAGCTGGAGGCTGTGGAGCTCAGGCACGTGGCGGATCAGGGGCCGCTTCCCAGGGACCAACTATTGAAGAGGTGGATTAAAACACCTCATGAACTGAATGCTGCAGGGACTGATATAAATCTTTTCTCTTTGGTTCTTCCATTTTGTTTTCAGGTCTTATTACTTTATGATTCCTTTGTTTACCCCCCCTAATGCTCACACCTTTCTTCAGTCTAGAAATTATTTGTAAACCATCATATCACTGTACAGTATTAGTTTACTCCATCTGCTCTTGAAAACATTTTGCTACCAAAAAAAAAGTGCTCTGCAACTTGACATTTAGTCAATATGTTTTGACTTAAAAAATAAGCTTGAAATTTCTAAGAGATGTTTTTACATTATTTTTCATTCGTGTTTTCTTACAGTTACATGTTGATAAATGTTGTGGTAAAACTATGTAAATAAAATGTTTAATATTTATTTTAAAAAGTGTTGTAGTTTTTTTTTAAGTAGTTTAAATCTAAACAGTGACCTTTTATTTCTTGAAATAAATAAACCAGTAGATGGCATTCTCAGACAAGAGTCAGGCAGTATCCATGTATTATGGACTTGTCACATTGCATATATCAAATAAATATCTATCAAAAATGACTACAGGCCATAAAGACTGACATAATAACACAAAAGGCACCGAGATTATAACCAGAGTTGAAGGTGCAGATTCACTAATGACTTGGGACTAAAATCTTTCTACACATTTATGCTGTAGTTACTGACATAAGCAGCAGGGGTCAGTATGTCCTGACTGTAAAACACAAACACAAATCCCTCTGCCGTATTTCCTGGAAGGCTTTGAACCCAGGCATGAGCACAGTCAAAAAGAGACTATGACATGATCTTCCTCGACTTTAGAGACTGATCCCTGCCTCATCCAAACACCCTTCCAATACAAATTAACTGACTTCTTCATGGAACAATCCCTCACACATACACATACATAAGATGTTTAATGGAATTATGCATTTCATCTGGTGTTACTAAAATGATATTGAATGTCAAATTGTAGCACACATTGCAAAGATGCACAAAAGTACATGAGGTGACCCTTACTGTACTGCTCATATCCTATTTCAATGATTCAGTGTCAGATGTGTGAAGTTATTTTGACGTTCAATACATCCTCAAGATTAAAGCAAGACTAGCACCACAGGTGACACTGTTCACAATGGCTATGTGACTGCAAACATGTATATGACCGTTTATACGTATGACTTATAAATGGACAAATATTCTGAGAAAACACTAATGTGTGAAGTTGTTTCTCTTTTTAAAAAAAAAAAAAAAAAAAGATTATGTTTCATGATGCATAAATACACTCTTTTAAAAAAGTGATCCCAAAGAACCATTTAGGATTCAAAGAACCTTTCAGTGAACAGTTCTTGAGAGAACCATTTGGTTTTTTTAGTGTGATGATGATTTTAATAATCTTAAGAGACTTTTCCACCATATAGAACCTTTTGGGTAATGGAAAGTTTTTAGTGATTTTAAAGGGTCTTCATGGAACCACAGATTCCAATAAAGAACTTTTATTTTTAAAAGTGTAGCAGTTAAAGAAATATTTAAAACAAGTTAAGTTCAGTTTACAACATTTGTGGCATAATTATGTTTATTACAATCAAATGTTTAAATTATTTAAACTCCACTGCACTTACAATGGATTTTAATATAGGAATTTGTGAAGGATTTAAAAGCAAAAATGTGAAGCTTATAATTTGAGAAAAGAACTTACATTAATTCATCTGTTAACACTTGTGTATTAATTGAGCTGTAAAATGATGTTTAAAATAATAATTTATACAGTTTTTAGGGTTTCAGGCTTTTCGTTTACAACTTTGTTGTAAAATTAATTATAACTTTACACAGAAAAGGTTAGTAAGCAATTTTTCACACTAAAATCATACTATAATGTCTTGTGGTGATACAATTGGAAAATATTTGAACATTAATGGATAGGCCTCATTCACTTTCCTTGTGACTCAGAGTTGTTGTTTTTTTAAGAAAAGGAGGGGAAAGTGGACATTTTTGTGACAATCAACATTATGCCACAAATGCTTTCAATTGAACTTAACTTGTATTGAACCCAAAATATTCCTTCAATGCTACTGAAGCTATTAGTTTTAGTCATAAGTAACACATTCGACCGTCATTGTAACAGCTGCTCGTGAATTATAATGAGCACTGATTAGGGTAATTATGCATCAGGCATGTGTGTTTCTGCTGTGACTGGAGCCAGTAAGCTGTTTAGCCTTTACGAGATCAATACAATGTTATGACTTCATATGGTCCCAACAATATCACAGAAAACTCCAGAAATAGCTAGAGCAGGACTATACGATGACGCAGCTTAGTGGGTGGAGCCATTCCGCCTGTGCTGGTTTTTGATTGGTCGAACTCGCTGGTGCTTTCGAGAAACTTCAACAGGGCTGTGTAAGAGAATATAAAACAGGACTGTGGCAGTGCTTCGTTATTAACTTCGGGATAGTTCGGAACACATTGGAAAGAGCGAGACAGCGAAGTGTGCCATCTTCTATCTAGACAACGAGCCGCAATACACCTGCCACAAAATATCTAAATCATAAAAGGTAAGTGGAACATTAATTTAAACTGCATTGTTCTTTTTCTATTGGGTTTATATACTTACGACATAAACTTGTACATTTACAACTAGCTTTATATCAGACATGAAATGCTTGCAGTGAATAATGTTTTATTCTATACTCATCTGTTTCATGATTAATGTCAACAAAAATAGGTGATGAAAAGCCACCTAATGATTTAATAGCCTACTTAATTTATTTACGTTTTTAACAAATAATTATATTTGACTATGTATTATATTTAGTCTTATTATACATTATTATTAATAATAATAATAATAATAATAATATGGTGTTCTCATTTTTCAAATCATTAAACAATGAACACAAAAAAAAAATTTTATAAAGAGACAATTATTGTTTAACTGCAATAATATATTAACTGCATAAAATTAATTTCATGGTTAAAATTGAGCAGTTTTACATGGTAATTTTCCTATTTCTTTTGCTTGTTGAAGACAGGTAGACATTAAAAGCAACCAAACATGTCGTCAGCAAAAGGAGTAGCCATTGGAATTGACCTGGGCACCACCTACTCCTGTGTGGGGGTGTTTCAGCATGGAAAAGTGGAGATCATCGCCAACGACCAGGGGAACAGAACAACACCCAGCTATGTTGCCTTCACTGACACAGAGAGGCTCATTGGAGATGCAGCTAAAAACCAGGTGGCCATGAACCCCAACAACACCGTGTTTGATGCCAAGAGGCTGATTGGCAGGAGGTTTGATGACCCAGTAGTGCAGTCTGACATGAAGCACTGGTCCTTCCAAGTCGTCAGTGATAGCGGAAAGCCAAAGGTTCAAGTCGAATACAAAGGAGAAAACAAGACATTCAATCCTGAAGAAATTTCCTCTATGGTCCTGGTGAAGATGAAGGAGATTGCTGAAGCTTATCTGGGGCTGAAGGTGACAAATGCAGTTATCACAGTTCCTGCCTATTTCAATGACTCGCAGAGGCAAGCCACTAAAGACGCTGGAGTGATCGCTGGGCTCAATGTCCTCAGAATCATCAACGAGCCCACGGCTGCAGCCATCGCCTACGGCCTTGACAAAGGCAAAGGAGCAGAACGCAACGTCCTGATCTTTGACCTGGGTGGAGGCACCTTTGACGTGTCCATCCTGACCATTGAAGATGGCATCTTTGAGGTGAAGGCCACAGCCGGAGACACTCATCTGGGTGGCGAGGACTTTGACAACCGCATGGTGAATCACTTTGTAGAAGAATTCAAGAGGAAGCACAAGAAGGACATCAGTCAGAACAAGAGGGCACTGAGGAGGCTGCGAACAGCGTGCGAGCGAGCCAAGAGAACCCTCTCCTCCAGCTCTCAGGCCAGCATTGAGATCGACTCCCTGTACGAGGGCATCGACTTCTACACGTCCATCACCAGAGCACGCTTTGAAGAGATGTGCTCAGACCTCTTCAGGGGAACACTTGAGCCTGTGGAGAAAGCCCTGAGAGACGCCAAGATGGACAAGTCTCAGATCCATGACGTCGTTCTGGTTGGTGGATCAACAAGAATCCCGAAGATCCAGAAGCTTCTGCAGGATTTCTTCAACGGCAGGGACTTGAACAAGAGCATCAACCCAGATGAGGCAGTGGCTTATGGTGCAGCGGTGCAAGCCGCCATCCTCATGGGTGACACATCTGGAAATGTCCAGGACCTGCTTCTGCTGGATGTTGCGCCACTATCTTTGGGCATCGAGACTGCAGGCGGAGTCATGACGGCCCTCATCAAACGCAACACCACCATCCCCACCAAACAGACCCAGACCTTCACCACCTACTCAGACAACCAGCCCGGTGTCCTGATCCAGGTGTATGAGGGAGAGAGGGCCATGACAAAAGACAACAACCTGCTGGGTAAATTTGAGCTCACAGGAATTCCACCTGCACCACGTGGAGTCCCGCAGATTGAAGTGACCTTTGACATTGACGCCAACGGAATCCTAAATGTGTCAGCGGTGGACAAAAGCACTGGAAAAGAGAACAAGATCACCATCACCAATGACAAGGGCAGACTGAGCAAAGAGGAGATTGAGAGAATGGTGCAGGACGCAGACAAGTACAAAGCTGAAGATGATCAGCAAAGAGAGAAGATTGCTGCCAAAAACTCCCTGGAGTCTTACGCCTTCAACATGAAGAGCAGTGTGGAAGATGAGAACCTGAAAGGCAAGATCAGCGAGGATGACAAGAAGATAGTTATTGAGAAATGCAACGCCACCATCAGCTGGCTAGAGAACAACCAGCTGGCTGATAAGGAGGAGTATGAACATCAGCTGAAGGAGCTGGAGAAAGTCTGCAACCCAATCATCACTAAGCTTTATCAGGGAGGGATGCCAGCTGGAGGCTGTGGAGCTCAGGCACGTGGCGGATCAGGGGCCGCTTCCCAGGGACCAACTATTGAAGAGGTGGATTAAAACACCTCATGAACTGAATGCTGCAGGGACTGATATAAATCTTTTCTCTTTGGTTCTTCCATTTTGCTTTCAGGTCTTATTACTTTATGATTCCTTTGTTTACCCCCCTAATGCTCACACCTTTCTTCAGTCCAGAAATTATTTGTAAACCATCATATCACTGTACAGTATTAGTTTACTCCATCTGCTCTTGAAAACATTTTGCTACCAAAAAAAAAGTGCTCTGCAACTTGACATTTAGTCAATATTTTTTGACTTAAAAAATAAGCTTGAAATTTCTAAGAGATGTTTTTACATTATTTTTCATTCGTGTTTTCTTACAGTTACATGTTGATAAATGTTGTGGTAAAACGATGTAAATAAAATGTTTAATATTTATTTTAAAAAGTGTTGTAGTTTTTTTTAAAGTACTTTAAATCTAAATCTAAACAGTGACCTTATATTTCTTGAAATAAATAAACCAGTAGATGGCATTCTCAGACAAGAGTCAGGCAGTATCCATGTATTATGGACTTGTCACATTGCATATATCAAATAAATATGTATCAAAAATGACTACAGGCCATAAAGACTGACATAATAACACAAAAGGCACCGAGATTATAACCAGAGTTGAAGGTGCAGATTCACTAATGACTTGGGACTAAAATCTTTCTACACATTTATGCTGTAGTTACTGACATAAGCAGCAGGGGTCAGTATGTCCTGACTGTAAAACACAAACACAAATCCCTCTGCCGTATTTCCTGGAAGGCTTTGAACCCAGGCATGAGCACAGTCAAAAAGAGACTATGACATGATCTTCCTCGACTTTAGAGACTGATCCCTGCCTCATCCAAACACCCTTCCAATACAAATTAACTGACTTCTTCATGGAACAATCCCTCACACATACACATACATAAGATGTTTAATGGAATTATGCATTTCATCTGGTGTTACTAAAATGATATTGAATGTCAAATTGTAGCACACATTGCAAAGATGCACAAAAGTACATGAGGTGACCCTTACTGTACTGCTCATATCCTATTTCAATGATTCAGTGTCAGATGTGTGAAGTTATTTTGACGTTCAATACATCCTCAAGATTAAAGCAAGACTAGCACCACAGGTGACACTGTTCACAATGGCTATGTGACTGCAAACATGTATATGACCGTTTATACGTATGACTTATAAATGGACAAATATTCTGAGAAAACACTAATGTGTGAAGTTGTTTCTCTTTTTTAAAGAAAAAATGCTTCATGATGCATAAATACACTCTTTTAAAAAAGTGATCCCAAAGAACCATTTAGGATTCAAAGAACCTTTCAGTGAACAGTTCTTGAGAGAACCATTTGGTTTTTTTAGTGTGATGATGATTTTAATAATCTTAAGAGACTTTTCCACCATATAGAACCTTTTGGGTAATGGAAAGTTTTTAGTGATTTTAAAGGGTCTTCATGGAACCACAGATTCCAATAAAGAACTTTTATTTTTAAAAGTGTAGCAGTTAAAGAAATATTTAAAACAAGTTAAGTTCAGTTTACAACATTTGTGGCATAATGATGATTATTACAATCAAATGTTTAAATTATTTAAACTCCACTGCACTTACAATGGATTTTAATATAGGAATTTGTGAAGGATTTAAAAGCAAAAATGTGAAGCTTATAATTTGAGAAAAGAACTTACATTAATTCATCTGTTAACACTTGTGTATTAATTGAGCTGTAAAATGATGTTTAAAATAATAATTTATACAGTTTTTAGGGTTTCAGGCTTTTCGTTTACAACTTTGTTGTAAAATTAATTATAACTTTACACAGAAAAGGTTAGTAAGCAATTTTTCACACTAAAATCATACTATAATGTCTTGTGGTGATACAATTGGAAAATATTTGAACATTAATGGATAGGCCTCATTCACTTTCCTTGTGACTCAGAGTTGTTGTTTTTTAAGAAAAGGAGGGGAAAGTGGACATTTTTGTGGCAATCAACATTATGCCACAAATGCTTTCAATTGAACTTAACTTGTATTGAACCCAAAATATTCCTTCAATGCTACTGAAGCTATTAGTTTTAGTCATAAGTAACACATTCGACCGTCATTGTAACAGCTGCTCGTGAATTATAATGAGCACTGATTAGGGTAATTATATAGGCATCAGGCATGTGTGTTTCTGCTGTGACTGCAGCCAGTAAGCCATGAATGTGAGTGTCAGGCCACTACGTGTGAAATGCAGCATTTCAAACCCTCTCCCTAGTTTAAATCAGTGTCCATGGCATGACAAGGACAGCCCTTTTGGGAGCAGAGCATTCCAATCAAAACCTGACCCACCAAAGAAAGTACAACCTCAAGAATGGAGGAACAATAAAACAAAAAAATACCTCATCAAAAACAGAGCGGGACAGTAAAGAGGATCCATGTACACATATAGCATGGACACATGACATGCTCTTAAAAAACATCCTGGTACAGCTCCTTGATCCCCACACAAATTCAGTACATTTAGCTGTTTGTTTGTGTGTTCCATAGTAACCCTAAATCTCATCCTAATTGTATGGGAACAAATATTGTAACTCTATAGTGGACAGGACAACTGCACACTTTTAATTTATTATCAGACAAACAGATACCCATACTCACACCCAAACACATGCAGAATGCTTATAGTTCACCTCTAAGTTGATCCCATCCAGTGTTTACACATACTACAACCACATTTAAGTGCTTAGAGCCCGGTTCTGTCAACACAGCATTGGCTCCCTATTAAACATCTTATAAATTTTAAAATATTGCTGATTACTTACAAAGCACTAAATGGTTTAGCTCCCCAGTACTTGAGCGAGCTCTTAACGCATTATAGTCCTGCGATCTCAAAACTCTGGCCAGTTGATAATACCTAAAACATCAAAATCGACTGCGGGCAGTAGATCCTTTTCCTATTCAGCACCAAAACTCTGGAACAGTCTTCCTAACATTGTCCGGGAAGCAGACACACTCTGACAGTTTAAATCTAGACTAAAAACACATCTCTTTGACCTAGCATACACATAGAAAATGATACATTCCTATTATTCAGATCAGTTCAATTATTATTAGGCTGCATAAATTAGGTCAGCTGGAACCGGGAACACTTCCTATAACACCCGATGTACCCGTTACATAATATAGAATGGCATCTACGCTAATGTTAGTCTTTCTGTCTTTCAAAGCTGCTTTGAAACAATCTGTATTGTAAAAAGTGCTATAAATAAATGTGAATTGACTTGACTTGACGTACATAAACCAAACTAATACATAGTAGATTATTATATTTTTTTTAAATAAATGGTATTGAATAGCATTAAATGCTAGTAATCGTCTGCCAGGTTTAAGTGTTTCCTTCTAGCAGTAACAAATGGTAACTGATAAAAAGAATGTTATGCATAATATATAGTAATTATGGTACAATAGTAACTGCATGTAACATGTGTAACAAGGACACAGTAATTACTGTATTCGTTAATCAGCATTTTAATTCAATTTAATAGATTAATCTGTCAGTCTTTGTCCACTTTAGTTTTATTCTTTGTTTGTGTAAAAACAGCTACATTGTTGACTGGCCAGGCTGCAGAAATTCACAAAACAAAATATATAAAATAGATGTTATCATTATCATTAGCTGACGTGAAAAAAAGATATCTGGAAACAACTAATGCATTTTCATGATTACAAAACCAGCTAAAAAATAAAAATGGCCACAAAATAATTTTCATTTTAGAACATTGTATACATTACCTGGCAATAAAACTAGACTATTCTTATAAATTTAGCAGTTTTTTAATATTTTGCAGTAACATTTTTAAATGACATCAGTTAGTGCATTAACTTTGACATTCCTAAAACACCACAACTAAAACAAACTGAAAACTAAAATGAACTGTGAGAAAACTAACACTAAACTAAACTTAACCAATTGAAAATGTCTATATAATAAATGAATATATAATAGCACATCTACCAACACGAGCATCAGCAGACACGAGGTGCACATGCTCATTCTGCCGCTGCTGATGGTGATGGTGGTGATGCTGCTTATAGGATGATTATAATGATTAGCTGCTACAACAGCACATTGGTGGACCCGTCCACTTAGGTGAAAACATCAAGGGTTGCTAAGAAACAATACTTGTGGTTGGGCCATGTAAGGCTACAGCCTGCAGCAGAGCAAGAGGTCAACACCCCTAAAGCCGAGCTAAATATAACCTGGAGGAGAGAGAGAGAGAGAGAGAGAGAGAGAGAGAGAGAGAGAGAGAGAGAGAGAGAGAGAATTTGTTACACTGTTAATTTGTACAATTAAAGTAGTACATTTAGATTTAAGTTATGTTATAATATTTTATTATTTTGATGTCTTTATAATTATTCTATGCGTTCCAAGCTTTGGCAATATTGTAATATGTACAGTCATGCCAATAAAGCAATTTTGAATTGAATTGAGAGAGAGAGAGAGAGAGAGAGAGAGAGAGAGAGAGAGAGAGAGAGAGAATTTGTTACACTGTTAATTTGTACAATTAATTTAAGTAGTACATTTAGATTTAAGTTATGTTATAATATTTTATTATTTTGATGTCTTTATAATTATTCTATGCGTTCCAAGCTTTGGCAATATTGTAATATGTACAGTCATGCCAATAAAGCAATTTTGAATTGAATTGAGAGAGAGAGAGAGAGAGAGAGAGAGAGAGAGAGAGAGAGAGAGAGAGAGAGAGAGAGAGAGAGAGAGAGAGAGAGAGAGGTTTTTGAGATAGAGTGTTGGGCTTTCTTTGGGATATCCTCTGCCCTCTCCTCTTTCAAGAATACCCAAGGACAACCCTCGCTATTATTAATAGCAGTAAGAAGCTGTTCCCACAGAAATGTTCCTTCATTGTAAAAGCTGATAACTGTTTTTTCACAGCTGTGACATCTGATGTACCCAACCACCTATATAGATAATGTTTGTCCCTGCCTTTATGACGGTCGGTGCATCTTTTATTTCATAGAGTGAGATGTGTCAAAACACATTAAATCATAAATGGTTTCAAAGGTGCTACTATTCATTTTACCCAACTTAAATAACAAAGGAACAAGTTTTATTGCATTAACTGCTAAGCCACATTGGGAATAAAATGTACAGTATAACACTTGTGTAACCTGATGTAGATTAAGTAATATTAAATCATATTTTCCATTAAAAAAATAAATAATTTAGAAGTTGCCACATGAGCACTGACAAAACATTTTTAGGGGCAGAACATTTTTCAAAGCAAGCAATACATCCCTTCCTAACGTAAATGTAAAACATAATTGTTTAACAACAAATAATTGTAAAAAGTGCTTTTCCGGGTCCATCCAGATGATCTTATGAATGTATTCACGTGCCTTCTTGCGTGTGTAGCCTATATAGAGGTGTTAGTCATTAAAGACCGGATTACGGCACCGTACTTTGGAGCCAGAGATTCAAATAACCAAGAATAGGGACAGTGCTGAGAATTTAACACCATTCCTGTTCAACACCTGTCACACACTTGTTTGGCACACACACATGTACACAACATACTGTACACGTGTGTAAAATGACATTGGCCTCTGCATATGGTACACTCTTAAAAATAAAAGTTCCAAAAGGGGGTTTACGCAGCAATGCCATAAAAGAACTGTGTGTGGTTTCCAAAAGAACCATTCAGCGAACAGTTTTCTTAGTGTAAAGAATACTTTAATAATCTAAAGAAAGCACATTCTGTGGAATGGAAAGGTTCCATGGATGTTAAAGGTTCTTTATAGAACCAATGATGCCAATAAATAACCTTTATTTTTTTTACAATATGCATGTTCATTTATGATTTAAAAAAGTGAATGAGAAAGAAAGGCCACATTAATCACTTAAGGAATTTGTCAGCGGCAGTTAACTAATAACAGCTGAAACGACTGTCAAATCTTCCCAAGCTGTTGTTCCCCCTTATTTTCCCCATTATTACTTTCTCTGATTCCTCAAGTGCACATTTTTTACTCTTTCACTCTTTCTTCATACTGGTTTCGCTATCTCCATTATACACTCCTTTCACTCGCCACTGTATATATTTAACCTTCAATTCATCCCTGCATCTTGGCTTTCCTGAGTCCCTCTTCTCTTTCCCTTGATCCGTCTTCCTGTCATCAGCAGCGTCTCTGTATGTTCCGCAGGGCAAGTGTAGACCTAAAAAGGAAGACACATACACAATGACAGTGTTACAGAAGGATAAATATACCCATAAAACCAGGGAACTTATTTCTTAAATCTTTCCAGTTAAACATCATATGTCCTGCTATCACCACTGAATGAAAACTTCCTGTTCTTAAAGTCCAAGTGCTTTGCCATTTTGTGCACTGCTATCTTTCACACCTAGCAGCTGGTTTACTGATAACGTGTAATGATATTTCATAAATATTTTCTACACACACACATACAGTATGTATATACATACATATATATATATATATAAAATGGCACTGTATCCCCCAAAATATTTAATTTAGTTGTCAAAAATTACTTATACCCTTCATAAATCAGGGTCAGGGTATATTATAAATCTTTATATACAAATTATTTTGTAACTTTGAATATAAGAAAATCCAATGACTCTGAATGATAATTTTTTTTTTTCTTTTTTTTTTTTTTGCAGCTATGTGAAGCATGCTGCAACATGAGCACAGACACGCCAGCAGCATCGGGACACATTCTGTGGGAGACAGGGAGGCACGTCAGAATCATGACACACAAGCACACCTGATGGGGCCAGGGTCAGAAAGGGAGCAAGGGGTCAGAGTTGAAAAGTCACAGAGAGTCAGTGAAAAATATTTAAAGTACTTTCAAGAGAGTGAAATAACAGGAGAAATACAAATGAAACGAAACAGGATGCATGAGACCTGTGTGTGAACTTCAACATTAACCCTGGCTAAGAATGGCTAAATTATGCTCTCCGTTTCTTCAGCAGCACTGGAGCTGTGGCTGGAGCAAAAATCCAACAATTGGGTTGAGCTGCTGCTGGTCCACATCACTCAGATCTATTTATACAGGACACACACAACTGCAACTCAATCTACAGTTACACAAGTACCAAAAGAACCATCAGCCCCCACCGACACACACAAGAGTGTCTAGTTCCACTGTAACACCTACATAACAATAGCTGAAGTAGGAGAACAAGTCTTCACGCAAACATTTCAGTGGGGAGAGGCAATGAATGGTTTTCAGAGACTATACTGAGCATTGTAGACCAGCATGAACATACTACGTTCAATAAAACATTTATGTGGACAGTATTATTTTTGTATTATTTATATACTATTTTATGTATATTTTGAATTAGCGTTTATTTTTGTATTTTCATTTTAGTTTAAGGTTTAGTATTTTTTTGTGATATTTTGTCATATTATTAATTTTCTTTTTTTTTTTTCATTTTTTATTCATTCATATTTATTTCAGTATATTTAGTTTTATTAATTTTAGTACTTAAACTTAGAAAATTAGAAATATTGTCTTGGCAACTAAGTTTTTCTATCTACTATTTATTTTTTTAGTTTAGTTTACGAAGATTATACTTTAACTGTTAAAGTCTTAATTAAAAACAACAACACAGATAGTGGGGTGTTCTATAAAGTGTGATGTCTTGAAAATAAGGGAATGAGTGATAGAGAGTGTTTGCCAAATATATAAAGTGTGAAAAAAGTAAATAGATGACGAATGAAAACATTATCATAAATGATCATCCATTGTATTGTTTATAATAAAACATACATAAGACATTTACTTACCCACCTGACAGTCTTATAATGCTCTGGTGTGCTTGTATGTGTAATGCACATTGGACTGCATGACCAAGTGCCAAAACATATGATAAGACTTATATATTCTAAATATTCTAAACGTTCCAATCCAGTCTGACTTCTGACCTGTAATGCTGCCTGAATCATAATCATACTGTACACTGTTGGTTCATTGGCCAGAGGAGAACTGGCCCCTCGACTGAGCCGGCTTTTTTCTCCACTCTATGTCACCTGATGGAGTTTTGGTTCCTTGCCACTGTCACCTTTGGCTTTTGGCTTGCTTAGTTGGAGACACTTAATATTCAACAATATTATTAATCTGCCTGCATTGACACCATTGTATGAGAACTGAACTGAGCTGGACGATGAAATCACTGTTTTCTCCAGAGCGACTGTATAGATAAATTAACTAAATTAATAACTTTTTTACAATAGAAATGAACCATCACTAAACTTACTTAAGTTGGACTATGACACTATTTTCTTCTCGATCTGCTGTACAGCCAAAACAAACTTTGTTTCATTATTTTCCTGTTATCACTGTGAAGCTGCTTTGAAACAATCTGTATTGTGAAAAGCGCTATATAAATTAAGAAGACTTGAATTGACTTGACTGTGTATTACTAGACCTTTGCAAATAATGTAGCCAATAAAAGTGAATATACTAAACACTGAGAATTTTTAAAATGGATCATGTCATGTTGTCCATGTAATGGATTTAGTTTCAGCTGACATTAGAATGACAGAGTGAACCCACTCTAAAGCAAATGATCTGCAAGCCTGACTTGATTGAAATGACCATCATTTGTCATTTTATGTTGTTAAAAATGATGATGCCAAATGTCTTAACCCACTCACACAATATCATTTTAAACAACAAAAGATCTCCATTCCACAATACAGTGGAAAAAGAAGAAATATTAAATGCAAAAACTTGTTTGTCCTACTTTATCCATTGCTTTCCTTCATTTACCTCAATTATCATCTTTTAATTAAAAGCATTGCATTTAAAAAAATAAAATAAAGAAAGTTTAAAAAAAGAAGAAAAGATAAAGAATGGGCATTAAATGAGCTAAAATCACATGGTGGTTTCTTCCTGTTGCCGCTTTGGTTTGACAAAAACTATTTAACCAGTCATCCATCTCTGTCTATTCATCCAAACTATCTGTCAACAAGATAAAAGATTATAAACATAGAGCCCTCATTTGTACCTTAACGTCCCTTCTTCCTACTTTTCCCTCCTCTTTCTTTCCCTCTTTATGCACTCTTGCTAATTAATCCCTCCTCAGACTGTTTTACAGCACACTTGCCATGTCTAAAGTGCTGCTTTACCCTCACTCACTTTTTCCATCCCAGGTGCTAATCCTCTCCGAAGGATGGAGACCTGACAGTCTTCATACATTTTCAAACGTACCCTCACATTATAGTTCTTATAGAATGGATAGATATTTTAATCCCGTACCGCGTAATTGTACCACATAATTATAACAAAGCCCTGCAAGTTTTTAATCCCCACAAAAATCCAAGTCCTTGGTCATGCATATCAACATCCCAAAATCATTTGAGCTATCAATCATCTGACCCTCCCCACCAAAGTCCCAACACCACAATTCCCCATTCACCATCTCCATTCCCCTGTTGGTGCATGTTCCAAAAACAGACCCCAATTTTAACCCCGCTTTCAAGGCTGCTCACACCCGCCGCAGTTGTCACCCAATTGCTCCAATCACATCTCTTCATCTCTTTTCCCAAGGCCTTGCCCCTTCCCCACCATATTTGTATCGTCTCAGCCAATAGGGGGCCTCCTCTGGGTGTGACCTGGGCGATGGTTTGCCTGGTGTCTTTATAAAACTCTACGGAGATGAGTGGAAGTTTGCACTTTCTGTCAGCCCTGCGCTCCAGAGGAAGGAGAGCAGAGAGAGAAAGAGAGAGGGGAGAGAGAAATCAAGGGGCCATCTGTTTTGTCCCTATCCTACACTTTAAAAAGTGTTGGTGCGTACTCTCTCAATCTTTTTTCTTTTCTTTTTTATAATTAAGGGATTTATTAGTTTCTCAATGACCTGTAAAAAGTGTTAAAACCGGACATTTCTAAATTTTTCTGAGTGGAAATCCAACTTACCTACATCTTGTATTGTTTTTGTGAAGTCTCCCCTTTGAGCAGACAGGATGGAGAACGCACACACCAAGGAAACAGCAGAATGCCTGGCCTACTTCGGCGTGAGCGAGAGCACAGGCCTCTCTCTAGATCAGGTCAAGAAAAGCCAAGAAAAGTTTGGATTCAACGGTGAGGAAAGCATGGACAAGTGGATGGAGGCTTCTTAAAATATGAATGGATGTTCGATTACAATGAAACGAAGTTGGAGTGAATTGACAGAACAAGCAATTTTGAAGCAAGAATTCCCAACTTAGTATTAAAAATGTGTTTTGTGTAGAATGATTAGTTGTGATTAGTTAGTCATGAGATGAATGAGACGAGTTACACTGTATCTTAAGACTTATTCAAATGCATTCAAAACTGACAGAACACATACATCTTCAGAAGTGTTTTCTTACCAGAAGAAATTAGAGCTCTCAGCCAAAGGCGAAATAACCCTGAACAGATGCACTGATCCATGCTGCACAATAACATTAAGTTGCAAAAGCAAGATTAGAAAGACAAAGAAAGAAAAAAGTGACAGCTGAAACACAGGAACCATTTTAAGCCTACAGGGACTTCAGTAGAAGGTCAAACAGAAGGGCAAATTGCTAGACTACTAATTGAATAGTTTTATTTGTGCAATCTAATTTCAGAATGAACCATATTATACAATTATTTAATATGCTATGTTGTGGTGATTGTTGATGGGAAATATATTAATGTCTAATTCTAATGGTTCTGTTTTGACCACCTCCTCCATTCGTCTTGTCGACTGGACTAAATCAACCAATCACAGAGCTGCCCGCTGAAGAAGGTACGTTTTTCGTTTACAGTTTTTATAGCTTTATATGACAAGACCTAGACCTGGAATTGATGGCATGTCTGTATTTTACGCATAATGTCTGTCTATCATATGCATCTATCTACCTACCTTCTCTCTCAGGCAAGACCATCTGGGAGCTGGTGGTTGAGCAGTTTGAAGATCTCTTGGTCAGGATCCTGCTGTTGGCTGCCTGCATCTCTTTTGTAAGTAAATAGAAACCCCATGGCATCATAATGTAGTCTAAATCTTCAGAAACCTCCTAGCTTTCCACAGGTAGTGATTCAGTAATTCAGTAATTTCATAGCTTGGGTTATGCTGACCTGGGTTAAGACTAAAGTCACAGAGCTGTAACATTTTAATGACTTCACAGGCTTTCATTTATGGGTGCAGACAATGATTCATAATGTACATGAGAAGGACAGGGACACATTTCCCACATTCCCATCCGTTCCTGTCAATCAAGTTAAATGGTAACCCTTCAGCCCTGTGTCTTATATATGTGTGTATATAATGGGTAGACCATAAACCAGCTGTTTATCTGTGCCGGGTAGTATGGAACCCTTATGGTTGCATAAAACAACACCGCTAGCATGAGGCATCTTTTTTTTTAGTCCCAGATGCGCATATGCCCTTGCTGTTGAAATTTGAGTACATTCCATACTGATAATGAAACAGTGTCGGCACATAAAACTGCATTTCTTTCTTTCTTCCAAATCTGTTTTGGAATAAATGAAGCAGGCAGCATTAGTTCTGCTGTTTTGTTCAGGCCCATGACATCACAGCTGTCATTATGGCCTTAGAAGGCCAGGAAAGAAGCTTTGAAGTGAAGCAAGGACAGAGAAATAAAGGAGAGAAAAAGAGAAAAGAGTGAGCGATTAAGACAGAGAGAGGAAGAGAGTGTTATTTTAAGGTGGTCTTAAGCCAGTCCAAGAAACTGTATCCACCCACAAGGGTCAAAGATGGAAAGAATGAAAGACAGTTCAGTAGAAAGACTGTAAAGGTGAAGAAGAGAAAGACAGACAGCAGGTGCTACCGTGCCGTAAATCGAGTAAAGCATGCACACATGTGAGAATTACTGGAGGAGGATCAGCTGTACACTTCAACCATAACTCAATGTTCAGATGAAGTGTAAGTGTAAGTGTGTGTGTGTGTGTGTGGGGGGGGGTGCTTTCAGAGGGTACGCATTCACACACTCATTCACAATTTCACATGGTTCTTTAATTAAGACTCTAATGAGGTGCACAAATATTAGATCTTTAATCTATTTCTTTTCTACCTCTCGAATGGATCTTAGATGTCTCTCTCACACTCCAGCTCTCTCTCTCTGTTCATCAGGTACTGGCCTTGTTTGAGGAAGGTGAGGAAACCGTCACTGCCTTTGTCGAGCCTTTGGTCATTCTCCTCATCCTTATCGCCAATGCTGTGGTTGGAGTATGGCAGGTGAATATGCACATCAATTCTACATTCCCAATACAGTGGCCCCAAAAAGTATTTGGACACTGAAGGCAGCCTCAAAACAAAACAAACACACAAACAAACAAATCAATAATAAAAATAAATAAATTCTATAAAATGTCAAAACAAGATGCACTTATTTTTAAAGAAATATAAATAAAGAAATTATAAATATAAATATATACATACATATACATATATACATATATATATATATATATATATATATATATATATTTTTTTTTTTTTTTTTTTTTTTTTTTTTTTCAAGAAATAAAATAATCAACTTTACTTTATAAATAATCTTTACTTTTAGACATTTTCAATGGGATGCCATTTGGTTTGATATTTTGTGATCTAATACAATAAAATTCATACATTTCAAGAGAAACTTAAGAGCCCAAAACTGAAGAACTCAATGTGGTGTAAATTACATCACAGGTTAAAGGCATAGCCGTATTTACTCTAGTGGCCTCAGGAACACAAATGACGACAATGGTAAAAATACTAGAGGCTGGTCAGATTTCATCAAGGGTCCATGGGGCTGGCACAATAGTAATTTAGAAAGTATAGTAGGCTATGCACACCCTTGGAAGGAGAGGGCTGTCAAGGTGTAAAATCCTAAGGGGAGCAGGAGCTGATCTAGATGTTTGTTTTTACAGGAGCGCAATGCAGAGAGTGCAATTGAGGCTCTAAAGGAGTATGAGCCAGAAATGGGAAAAGTCTACCGCGCTGACAGAAAGAGCGTACAGATGATCAAAGCCAGAGAGATCGTTCCTGGAGACATTGTGGAAGTGTCAGGTATACCAATGGATCTGAGCATCTGACAGCAGAGCATCGGTAGAACAGAACGATCCCATAATCCTCACACACATCAGAATAGCACAAGCGTCTGAAAATGGAAATGCAGAGTAAGCAACACCTTCAAGCCAACTGTTACACTGTCAAGTAATGAGACATGAGACATGTGTAGAAGGGACAGGACTATATGGGATTCATGCCCTTGAGAAAGTGTGAGCATCCTTTTAAGGCAATTAAGGGGTGTGTGTGACAGCGGGAGGAAGCATATAGAGTAATGGGATCAGAAAAGGCTGAAAGAACCCACGAGAGCACGAGCAAAGAAAAGGCCTGTATATAAATACATCCCAGCACCTGTTCCTCTACTTGCCCTCTCTCGATCCCTAGCCCCTTCTCTTTCCCTCTTCCACCTGTTCCTTCCTCATCACTCATTTTTCTCTCCAGGCCTCTTGTTTACACCACTATGAAGGTCAACTTGTCCTTGCTTTTCTTTTTCATTTTTCATCCTTTTTGATCTCTAATCTTTCACCAAAAGATCTGCAAACATTATTGACAGTGACATCTTTAGACTAGATTAGGGGCCAATCCTGCTTCTGGTGGGTCATTTTCCTGCAAAATGTAGCTCCAACGTATCTGCTTGGATATTTCATTAATCCTACTAACCTTGGTTAGCTGGTTCATGTGTGCTTTAGTAGGGTTGGAGCTAAACTCTATAAGAAGGTGGACCTCCAAGAACAGGATTGGACAACCTAGACTGGACTAGAAAAATATATATAAATCATTGCCAAACCATTAATCAGATTGATATTCTAGAGAAGCTTTGAATATACGTAATTTTAGAAACTTTTATAATAAAATAATTGGAAATATTGAAAGAAAACATATCAAATCAAGAATAGGACTGATGAGACACCTTAACCCCTAACACTAAGTGTCACTCTAGAGCCTTTCTATACTTTGTTAGTAATAGTTTTGAGCATGTATTGTTCTTTATATATTCATGCTCTCAATTCATAACTTTTTCCTGTGTAGTTGGTGACAAAGTCCCTGCTGATATCAGAATCACCGCCATCCGCTCCACAACTCTGCGTGTGGACCAATCTATCCTCACTGGTTAGTCTCTGATTTACAATATCTGGCCTCCCAATACAAACAAAAATACACATACTTCTTTGGCCTTCTCTGACCTCCTTTATCACTTTATTCTCAGGTGAGTCTGTAAGTGTGATTAAGCACACAGAGTCTGTTCCTGACCTCAGGGCTGTCAACCAGGACAAGAAGAACATGCTTTTCTCTGTGAGTTTCCCTTCCTTCAGCCTTTTGTTACTGTTCTCTTCTTTCTCCAGCACTAGCCCTGAAACATCTTCTCCCTCTCATTGTCCCAGGGCACTAACATCGCTGCTGGCAAGGCTGTCGGAGTTGTGGTTGCCACCGGTGTCTCAACTGAGATCGGTAAGATCCGTGATCAGATGGCTGCCACTGAGCAGGAGAAGACCCCCTTGCAGCAGAAGCTGGATGAGTTCGGTGAGCAGCTCTCCAAAGTCATCTCCCTCATCTGTGTGGCTGTCTGGGCCATCAACATTGGCCACTTCAACGACCCAGTCCACGGCGGCTCCTGGATCCGTGGTGCTGTCTACTACTTCAAGATCGCTGTGGCTCTTGCCGTAGCCGCCATCCCCGAAGGTGAGAATACAGGAGTCATGAAACAAATCAGTGTGAAATCAAGAGTAAAATGCAGACAAGATTCACGACTCCTCTTTTCAATGCAGACTTTGTAAGTTGAGCAAATCCAACAGAAAGTATTTAACTCTTTTCTTTTCCGAGCAGGTCTGCCTGCTGTCATCACTACCTGCTTGGCTCTGGGAACCCGACGCATGGCTAAGAAGAATGCCATCGTCCGCTCTCTTCCCTCTGTAGAGACTCTGGGCTGCACATCTGTCATTTGCTCAGACAAGACTGGCACACTCACCACCAACCAGATGTGTGTTACAAAGGTTTGCAAGAATCTAACTCCAAAAGCAATCACTAATATACCAGTCATCTCGATACAACCAGAAAATCCTTCTCCTTTACACACCGTTTTAAGCTTCATTCTCTTTGTATTTAGATGTTCATCATTGATAAGGTGGAAGGTGAATCTGTGGCTCTTGACCAGTATGACATTTCTGGATCCAAGTACACACCAGAGGGAGAAGTGTGAGTGATTTTATATTTCTTAAGTGACACTCACGCACAAGCACACACAGACTCACCATTCTTCTTTCTTCACCTTGCAGTACTAGGGGTGGGAGTCCTGTCAAGTGTGGCCAGTACGATGGCCTTGTTGAGCTGGCAACCATCTGCGCCTTGTGCAATGACTCTTCTCTGGACTACAATGAGGTAAACAAACCTTTATTCTGTCTCAATCTCATCTCTGTTATTCCAGTTGTGGAGCAATAACAGAGCTTTACTCTCACTCTCTTTGTTTTACAGTCTAAAGGAATCTATGAGAAAGTGGGTGAGGCTACAGAGACTGCCCTGTGCTGCCTGGTTGAAAAGATGAACGTGTTCAACACTGACGTCCGTGGTCTGTCCAAGGTTGAGAGAGCCAATACATGCTGCACTGTAAGTTTCTCAGTCTCTTCTGAGCCCATTAAGTTCATTTTGGACAGATGTATTGTGTCATGACTGAAATATCTCAAGGATAGTTATGATAGTAGTATTTATTTCTACACACTTGAGTTTATGGCTGGATTTTTGTAATGGATTGAGATGTGCAACTGTTAAATGCCATGTGGCAAGATTGAATTTTCAGTAAATTCCATATCGGTCATTATATCTATGTAGTTTGCTGCTCTTGGTTTCCTAGGTGATCAAACAGCTTATGAAGAAGGACTTTACTCTTGAGTTCTCCCGTGACAGAAAGTCCATGTCTGCCTATTGCTCCCCTGCAAAGGCCTCCAAGGCCCCTGTTGGAAACAAGATGTTCGTCAAGGTAAGACCGATCCTTAAAATGAACTAGTAAAAATTAATACCTTAAAATGAATCTAAAACAAAAAACCGTTATTGTTGTAGGGTGCTCCTGAGGGTGTGATCGAGAGATGTGCCTATGTGCGTGTTGGCACCACTCGTGTGCCCCTGACTGTGCCTGTTAAGGATAAGATCATGGCTGTGATCAAGGAATGGGGTACTGGCCGTGATACCCTGCGCTGCCTGGCTCTGGCAACCCGTGACAACCCTCTGAGACGGGAGGAAATGAACCTGGAGGACTCTACCAAGTTTGCTGAATATGAGGTATTTTTGTTAAAGAGAGATAAACATGGCCATATATTCCATCTAACATGATTTAACCCTGCCTTTTTCTTGCTTTCCTCACAGACTGATCTCACCTTTGTGGGTTGTGTTGGTATGTTGGATCCTCCTCGTAAAGAGGTTGTTGGATCCATTGAGCTGTGCAGGGCTGCTGGCATCCGTGTGATCATGATCACAGGTAAACCATGTTAAATTTTCAAAACAGCACAGGAACATGTCATTCTAGGCAGACTGTCAGTCTGTTTGTTGCTCTGTGACACAACGATTAATCCTGCTTTACCTCTTTTTTTAAAAACTATTCCTGAAAAAATAAATAAAACAGGTGGTCATATTGTGCACAACAGTAAACTTGCTTGTGATGTTAACTTCACAAGTTAGCAGAAATTATCACTTAATCTCCCACAATGATACTTCACTGGCACAGAACATTTGAAAAAAAGAAAAGGTTAATATTAATGCAGTAATCCAGAAAATATCATAATACTTCTCAACTTTTCTCGTTTCCAGGAGATAACAAGGGTACCGCTGTGGCTATCTGCCGCCGTATTGGCATCTTCACTGATGATGAGGATGTGACAGGCCGTGCTTTCACTGGCCGTGAGTTTGATGACCTGCCACTGGCCCAGCAGAGAGAGGCTGTGCGTAAGGCTTGCTGTTATGCCCGTGTCGAGCCCTCTCACAAGAGCAAGATAGTTGAGTTTCTTCAAGGATTTGATGAGATCACTGCCATGGTAAGTGAACAGAATGGAGCAAATTCAATGGGACAAAAGACCATCTTTGACCAGACAGGATCTTGGTCACTTGGTCAGAAAATGTCATTCCTTTAAGTTGAAGTGGACTGCATAGTAGTTTAGAATCCACTAAACTTAACATGCTTGTTTTTTACTATAAAATGAAGTCTTACCTTTTTAATATTCCATTACCCCCATTATACATACTCTAGACTGGTGATGGTGTGAATGATGCTCCTGCCCTAAAGAAGGCAGAGATTGGCATTGCCATGGGCTCTGGCACCGCTGTTGCCAAGTCAGCCTCTGAGATGGTCCTGGCCGACGACAACTTCTCCAGCATTGTGGCTGCTGTTGAGGAAGGCAGAGCCATTTACAACAACATGAAGCAGTTTATCCGCTACCTCATCTCCTCTAACGTCGGTGAGGTCGTCTGGTGGGTGACAGCCTCTCGCTCACACACATATGTCTATTTACCTTCTGAAATCAGGCATAGGTTGATTATAAACCTTATTTATTTTCTCCATCTTCTTCAGTATCTTCCTGACAGCTGCTCTTGGTCTTCCTGAGGCTCTGATCCCCGTTCAGCTTCTGTGGGTGAACCTGGTGACTGACGGTCTTCCCGCCACCGCTCTGGGCTTCAACCCACCTGATTTGGACATCATGGGCAAGGCTCCCCGCTCCCCCAAAGAGCCCCTCATCTCTGGCTGGCTATTCTTCAGGTACCTGGCCATTGGAGGTATGCTACTTTCCATTCTTCTGATTTATTCATGATCCATTATAGGTTCACCATGCATTCATACCATTGTACCTTCCCTGATTACATTACATATTCTGTTCAATCCCTTTTTCTCTCAGGTTATGTTGGTGCTGCAACTGTTGCTGCTGCTGGGTGGTGGTTCATCTACTGCGACGAGGGCCCCATGGTCTCCTTCTACCAGCTGGTGAGTCTAGCATCATCTTAACTATAATGCTACAGGCAGTGTTGCAGTACTCAAGACAGAGTCCAAGACCATATTTTCTAGTAAGACTAGTCGAGATCAGCTCTTTCAAGTCAGAGTGTATTCCAAATGCTCCTAAAAATATGGTCTTGGACTTGAGTACTGCGGCACTGGCTACAGGGATACAATAGTTGCTGCCTGACGTCTCTGAATGTTGAGAATGAAGCAATTGCTAACTATAAAATACAGTAACAACGTGATACATTTCACAATAAAATAATAATACTGTACCTATTCTCTGTCCCCAGTCCCACTTCATGCAGTGCTCTACTGAGAACGAGGATTTTGCTGGCATTGACTGCGAGGTGTTTGAGGCCGCTCCACCCATGACAATGGCTCTGTCTGTGCTGGTCACCATTGAGATGTGCAACGCTCTTAACAGGTCAGAACTGACCTACTCCAAATCCAAACATCACAAAGTAGCTCAATGTACTCTTTTTTTTTTTTTTGCTGATTGTAACATACATTGGTGCATGTTTTTGCAGCTTGTCCGAGAATCAGTCTCTGCTGCGTATGCCTCCATGGAGCAATTTGTGGTTGGTTGGAGCCATGTCTCTCTCCATGTCTCTGCACTTCATGATCATCTATGTGGACCCTCTGCCTGTAAGTACTGCATCCATCCAGCATGCTAAATTTGCTTCAGTTTGTGCGTTTATCAATATAACAGGCTAAAGGGTCTGCCATTAGGGGGCGACCAAAGACATGTGCCCAGGAGACCATGATTAGGCCCAGCCCATAGACACTTACATTTCCCAAACACATAAAAGTGCCAATATTTTTCTTTCTTTAATTAATTTGAAGTTTATTGCATCGTTCTGTTGAAATCCAATTGCTTTTTATCATCTGTCATTTCTCATTTGCTAATCCCTGCCTTTTTTCTAACAGATGATCTTCAAGCTAACCCATCTCAATTTAGAACAGTGGATCGTTGTACTGAAGCTTTCTTTCCCCGTCATCCTCATTGACGAAGTGCTCAAGTTCGTTGCTCGCAACTACCTGGAGCGTGAGTAACAATTTAACACACACACAAAAACACTGACAAATTTAGATTTACAAAATATTAAATAAATGATAAATACATTTTCATGTAAATATATAACAGTTCCTAAATACTGATATTTAAACTAAACTAAAAACTCTAAGCATATTTAAAATGTAACATACAAACACAAAACTAAACAACAACTTACTGTATGTAATGAAGACTTGACTAATTGAATATTAATAAGCAAATAAATTCCCATGATGATTTATTAATTTCCCTTTTAAAATTGTATTCTCCTATATTTATCACTTTTTTTTAACCCTCCTCTCTGCACCCCATTTTTTCCAGTGGTGTAAATATTCCTCCTCTTTACCCTTCTCCTTCTTACTCTTTACTCAATCCCCTATTTAACCCCTCTTTATCTCATTCCAGCCTAATCCTGTTCCCCTCCATATTCCTGTAACAAAGCAAGGTATCCCACAATCCTCTCTGTCTCTGCCTGCCTGCGGCCCTGTGTCTGTTTGTGTTTAGACAAATTGTGCTATGTTCTTTGGCTTGTTGATTGACATGTAAATATCATACTGTCATTCATGGAGCTCCTCAGATCTGAATCAGTGAATGACTGTACAGTAATGCTCCATATAGTAATACATGCCATTGTAGATGCTTAATGTCTTAATGCCAAATTCATCCTCATATATGTGGTTCTGTCTAGTTAAAACAGTACAGATTCTGCTCAATTAAAGCAATTAGTTTAAAGAATATTTACATACTTAATTATGACTTTAAAGACATTTAGGATTATGTGCTGCAAATCAATGTATGCCTATATTATTCAAACTTTATAATAGTGTTGTGGACTAATCTTTATGGCATCCTGTCTCACATAACTGCTTTTCTTTAACAGAGAAAGATGAGAATCTAGTGTCAAAAAAGTGGGACTGAAAAAGAGAAAAAGAAGAACTGAGAAAAACACCGAAAATTCACGAGGAGTGAATAAGTGAACACTGTGAACCAGTGAAAATCACCCATAAAATGTTAAACCTTATTGAACAAAGGAAAAAAAAGTTATTTAAATAAAAAGTGTTATGTATATGTATTAAGACTTAATATATATATTGTTATGAACAGTATATTCCACTGAAAATGCTATTCTTAAAATAAAGATGTGTATAAAAAACAAGCGTGGTCCGATACCATCTTTTAGTTTATTCTTCATTTTTCATATTTAATGCATTCAGATGTGTTACTAACATTGTGCTACATTTGCATTAACATTTATTAGCCCCATTCAAACAGATTTAGTGTTTTATCACATATCATTAACATATCATTGATCTTCCACTGCTCATTGGCTCAGGCACCAGATACTTCATAATGAAATGATGGCTCTTTCCAGTAAAATGACTTTGGCCATAAACTTATTTGGCCATAAACATAAAATTATTGTAGGGTAGATAATAGTATAGTGAAGGGTAACTGTAACACACAAAATATATGCAGATTTAAGTGATGACACCTTTTCAGCACATACTGAGTTTTCGCTCTGCCGGAGAACAATAAGTTGAGAGAACGTTTAAAAATCATTTGAGGTATAAAAATATTACATGTTACATTTTCTTATCCTGTTTAAAGTTTTAATGTATTTATTGTAAAGTAAGATAAGTTTTATCTTTTGGTTTTAAGTTAACTGAAGGAATATGCTAACACTGTTGCTGGTGGTACTCAAAAGATTTCATCATGGCCGGGGACAATTGTAACACTAGTTATGAATAAAAATTTTATGAACTAAAAGATTTCAAATCACACAAATAAGCATGATTTCACTAGTAATTTCACAAAACATTATATTCATATCTAGTCAAAAACTAGTTACACTTAAAATATATATTAAATAGTAAAATATTTTAGTAAAAATGATGCATCTCATTTCTAACAGTTGTATTCATTACCCACTTTTACTTTAAACAATTTTTACACAGCTAATAAAATAGATTAGCACCAAAAATATTCAGCAATTAAAGCCACATGTAATAATATTTGATATTATGAGTCTTTCTCAATATATGTTTATTAACGGTACTGTTACTTTGGTACATATATTTTATTTTCTTATTGCAAAATATGGCAGGTTGATCTATAGTAGTTTATTATAATGGGGGGAAAAAATAATGATGTACAATTGACCCCAGTCTCCATCCCCAGTATGTTTTTGGTTTTGATTTTTGCTGGTGACAGGTGCTGATAATGAATTATATATTTATGTCTGTCAGTATCTATTAGGAAAGAAGGATTAGGCCAGCAAGATACAATTTACACTGCAGTAGCATTAAGTCTAGTACAGACAGTAGTTAGAATTTCACAAAATTCAAGTATTAGCAATTCCATTTTGTTCAGATTGATAAGGAATCATGTTTAGCCGGTATGTTTTGAGATCATTAGAAGCATTGTGAATCCATGTGTGCAGGAATGGTCTTCGATCAATGTCAATGCATTTCTTTTAATGTAGGCAGCCCACCTCAACTTGGCCCTTTCTGAGGACCACCTCTTTGCCCACAGAGTCTCTTCCTTTTGGTCTTCCGAATGTCACCTGTTCTTATATTTATTGTTTTATGTGGCATCTGCAGGTAAATCAGTGACTTCTTCAATCTCCTCCCCTAGGATCTGCTTGACTTGGTTCAATGATTCTGCTTGGCGAATCTGCTCCAATTTCACCTGAGAATGCAGAGAGAGGAAATTAAAAACTATTTAAAAACAATGCAAACTTTAATACAAAATCAACAAGATAAAAAATTCAAACTGTCACAGTTCTAAAGTATATACCGGTAACTGGATATATACAAGACTTGTGAGCTCACTACACGACTGTCAGAATACAAAAATTGCAGCAGGACATTCAAGTCATGTCAAAAATTAATTAACTACAAAAGGTCATTATTGTTTAAAATAATTTTTACTTGTTTGAGGGCAAATTTTTTCTAATCGTAAAAATATTACACAATGTGTAATTTAATATGAATGTTGGGTTATCTTTTTTTTTTTTTTACATTTATTTTTAATCAAAGATTTTTTAAAAACAGACATACACAGAACACAATAATAAAATATACATAAATAATATTTTTGTTTAAAGTTGTTTTTTGTTCAGGCTCCCTCCTGCCTTATGCTCTCTCACTGAATGAGATACATTACTGTTGCATGGTTCAAACTACAAGAATGTAGCAATAAATTCAAACTAAATATCATGTGACATGTCAAAAATTGCATCGCTGAACTGCTCATGCTTAAAGTTTTAGTTGCAGACCAAGTTTTGTGTCCAATAGCAAAATCAGAGTAGAAATCATGTAGTGAGAGCACGTCCTTTTGTATACATCAAAATAAAATTGATTGTCAACAGAGACTGCATTGCTAGAAGAGTAAGAACTTCATGCTGATCCAGTACCTGCAGTGACTGTGAAAGATGCACAAAATCCTTCTGCACAGCCTGACTAGTGTCTAGTTGAGTGCGCAGACTGATCACCTGACTGCGATACTCTAAACACTGCTGCTGTAACACCGCCTGAAAGATACAGAGAGATGTAAACTACTATGTAATAAAACTCAATCATATTTTACACACTTTACACACCAAGATGCAGGCCTACCTTCTCCTGGATGTGAGATTTGTTCTCTTTCTGAAGGTGAGCAAGTGCCACCCGCAGACCCTGCACCTCCACGCGACACTCCTGCAGCTCAGCCTTCAGCTGCACACACAGATGGAATAATGGCTACGTTCTCACTGGAATAACGCATCGTATATACACTGATAGTCTTTGAAACAGTTATGCAATACACAACAAACATTTTCAACAGCACTATTCTACATGGTTGTCACATGGCTGTATTATGTACATGTTTAACTTTGTGAGTGCATACAATTATAAGGGATGAATGGGATTATTTTTCCATTTCGTAATCCAATTTTGTGTAAAAATGTCTTAAGTTTTCACAATGTGATTAAATAATGAGATGATCATGTTATTAAAAAAAAGTATATTTAGAATTAGAATTTTTATATATATATATATACACTCACCTAAAGGATTATTAGGAACACCATACTAATACTGTGTTTGACCCCCTTTCGCCTTAAGAACTGCCTTAATTCTACGTGGCATTGATTCAACAAGGTGCTGAAAGCATTCTTTAGAAAAGTTGGCCCATATTGATAGGATAGCATCTTGCAGTTGATGGAGATTTGTGGGATGCACATCCAGGGCACGAAGCTCCCGTTCCACCATATCCCAAAGATGCTCTATTGGGTTGAGATCTGGTGACTGTGGGGGCCATTTTAGTACAGTGAACTCATTGTCATGTTCAAGAAACCAATTTGAAATGATTCGAGCTTTGTGACATGGTGCATTATCCTGCTGGTAGCCATCAGAGGATGGGTACATGGTGGTCATAAAGGGATGGACATGGTCAGAAACAATGCTCAGGTAGGCCGTGGCATTTAAACGATGCCCAATTGGCACTAAGGGAACTAAAGTGTGCCAAGAAAACATCCCCCACACCATTACACCACCACCACCAGCCTGCACAGTGGTAACAAGGCATGATGGATCCATGTTCTCATTCTGTTTACGCCAAATTCTGACTCTACCATCTGAATGTCTCAACAGAAATCGAGACTCATCAGACCAGCAACATTTTTCCAGTCTTCAACTGTCCAATTTTGGTGAGCTCGTGCAAATTGTAGCCTCTTTTTCCTATTTGTACTGGAGATGAGTGGTACCCGGTGGGGTCTTCTGCTGTTGTAGCCCATTCGCCTCAAAGTTGTGCGTGTTGTGGCTTCACAAATGCTTTGCTCCATACCTCGGTTGTAACGAGTGGTTATTTCAGTCAAAGTTGCTCTTCTATCAGCTTGAATCAGTCGGCCCATTCTCCTCTGACCTCTAGCATCAACAAGGCATTTTCGCCCACAGGACTGCCGCATACTGGATGTTTTTCCCTTTTCACACCATTCTTTGTAAACCCTAGAAATGGTTGTGTGTGAAAATCCCAGTAACTGAGCAGATTGTGAAATACTCAGACCGGCCCGTCTGGCATCAACAACCATGCCACGCTCAAAATTGCTTAAATCACCTTTCTTTCCCATTCTGACATTCCGTTTGGAGTTCAGGAGATTGTCTTGACCAGGACCACACCCCTAAATGCATTGAAGCAACTGCCATGTGATTGGTTGATTAGATAATTGCATTAATGAGAAATTGAACAAGTGTTCCTAATAATCCTTTAGGTGAGTGTATATATATATATATATATATATATATATATTAGTGGTGGGCCGTTATCGGCGTTAACGCGCTGCGTTAACGCGAGACTCTTATCGCGCGATAAAAAAAATATCGCCGTTAACCTATTCTCCAAGTTGGGTTGGGAGCGTTGGGAGCTGGCTCAAGCTACACAAGCTATGATGACGCAATCTACCCGCGGCCGCGAGGAACACCCGGCTGCAACGCATCATATTCGTCGTCATCTTAAGTAAACACGGCTGAAAGTGAAAGCTGGTGTAAAAGATCCGTGCAACATCCATTATTTGGACTTGGTTTGTATTTAAGCCGTCCGACGTAGACTGTGTGGTGTAACAGTTCGGTAAGTTAACACACGACTAATCCGTTCTACCACCTCAAATTCAAAACGAAACATATCACTGAATACCAGCGCGCGCGTATTATTCCCAATATATCTTAGTGAGTGGTGTAGCACATAATCTCTTTTTATTAAAAGCGCCCGATTTTAAGAATCGTTGTTGTGTTTCTTTTTAACTGAAAAGACATCAGTTAGACAATATTCTAATTTTAAATGTGGGGTTTCATAAGCTCCAAGCCATAATAAACATTAGACCTACTTAAGTCTCTGCAGCTAGTGTACTTAAATGTTATTTATCTGCAAAATTATGTTGTATACTTACAGTTTTGCACAATATATGTTCTCAAAACTACATACACCCTTTCAAAAAAAAAAAAAAAGAAAAAAAACCATTTAGCAGTTGTTTAGCAGGGTCTGTGTAACCTGTTCTGAAATGGTTTTATTATAATATCGTTATCGCAAGAGGCTGCAATGTATATCACAATATGTATTTTAGGCCATATCGCCCATCCCTAATTGATAGCCTATAGTAGTTGATAATAACATAGGCCTACCTAATGTTGCCTACGGACGGTAACAGTACAGTAGTAACCTTTTACAGTCTATGAGTAGAACAGCTTTCTCAAGCAGTTTGTGATGCATTTTGGAAACAGGAGATGAGCACCTGGTCTAATGCGCCACCTGGCTTGAGAAACCCGTTCTCAAAGACTTATTTTTATAGTCATTATTTGGGTAGCACACATACTCTGAATGCCTTCGGCAGAATTCAAATGAGCCATTTTAATCTAGATTAATCTAGATTAATTTCAAAATTAATCTAGATTAATCTAGATTAAAAAAATTAATCTATGCCCACCTCTAATATATATATATATATATATATATATATATATATATATATATATATATATATACATGTTTTATATACAACAACAACAATAATAATACACCGATGATATCACTGGAAATGGTAGGCCAAGTTGGACTAAAAGCAAAGGACCTAAACTTATGGAGAAATCCTACACAGGTTACAATGGCACTGAAGTACAAACAAATGGGATTTGACGTTCAAAAGATATCTTGAAGGAATTATTTAATTACCTTTTCCCTTTGGATCTGTATGCGGTCTGTCTCTACTGTTAGGCTGGCAAGCTTGACTGAGGGAGAGAGATTTTAATCACAAACTGACACTGGGCACACTAAAATATCAACACCTATCCTCAAATAACAACTAGGATCTACACTAGAAATGAATAAAAGTCAAAGTATACATGACTTGCCTTCTAAAATCTCTGGAGGAGCAGATGTGACAAGAAAGATGAGGAGAGGAGGAGGGAGGAGAACACATGCACATCAATGCAGAGAAAACATTCAAAGCTTCAACAAACAGTTGAAACAATTGTGCAAAACTATACAGATTAAATGCAATGTAAATCACTTTGGATCAAAGCATCTGCCAAATGCACAA
Organism: Squalius cephalus; assembly: GCF_949319135.1. Taxonomy (NCBI): domain Eukaryota; kingdom Metazoa; phylum Chordata; class Actinopteri; order Cypriniformes; family Leuciscidae; genus Squalius; species Squalius cephalus. The sequence continues at coordinate 42,708,303 of NC_137122.1, read as the reverse complement.
ATGTAATGTAATATATTATAGACTGACCGCTCTCCTCTGTGCGTGTCTCCAGCTGTTCCTGTAGGTTGACGATTTCAATACGAAGCCTCTCCTCACAGTGAGCTGCCTATGTATAGAGATATACACTGACTTAAAGTCTCTTAAGCACAAATACACACACAACATTCAATTCTTCCAGACCTCTGTCTTCCTTTCATCAAATCCGCTTGTAAACATACTGTACACACTCGCTTACCTCTAGAGTTGGACTGTGGGGCGGAAGGCTATTTTCATCCACATCAGTGTCTTCACCTTTCAACTTGGAGAGCTCATTACAGACTCTCTTCTGAGAGTAAGACAGCTCTGCCTATGTAAAAAAATACATGCAGACTCTTTAAGAGTTTGTGATCGCATCAGGATTTTGGCTCATGGAGTCAACCTACTACTTACCAATCTGCTCTGAACAGCATTTTGTGACTGGCTAAAAGATTTCTGTAGGTCTTGAAGGAGGGCCTCAGAAGTCTGCACCTGAGACTGAAGTAATGACAACTGCAATAAACAAAAACACAAAGATATCAATATATGAGAATTTGTTTGGCAAGTAATCATCTGCAGACATGCTATATCAGGGTGTATGCTCAGAAATTAAACCACATTAGAAAAATATACCACATTATATACATCCATTAAAAAGTTTGGTGTCAGTAAGACTAATACTTTAAGTAAAATTAATACCTTACATTAAATTGATCAAAAGTGACAGTAAATACTTTTATAACGTTACAAACCCTTTCTATTTCAATTAAATGCTGTTGTTTTGAACTTTCTATGCATCAAAAATATTTTATTTCCACAAAAATATTAAGCAGCACAACTGTTTTTATCATGAAATAAGAAATTGAGCAACAAATCATCATGATTTATAAAAGGATCATGTGACACTGAAGACTGGAGTAATGATGCTGAAAATTCAGCTTTGCATCACAGGAATAAATTACACTTTAAAATAGACTAAAGTTAAATCTTATCGACTCTAAAGTTTTGAACAATAGTAGATTGTATAAAGCTGTATCTCAGATCATTTCTTTATCTTACAAAGGGGAGAATTTAAGACAGTTACAGTCCATAAATGCAATGTAATCCAGACATAAGAGATGGTAAAATATTTTTTTGCATATCTGTGCTTTTTAATTTGTCCATGCCAAAAGATCTGTGGCGAAAGACAGGAACTGAGAGTTTCTGTACCTGTTTTTGTGTCTCTGTGCTTTGCACATCCAGTTCTCTCTCCAGATCAACTTTCTGCTTTCGAAGCTCCGTCACCTCCTCTTGAAGCTCTACAAGCTATAATGGCATGGCAAAATATTCAACAAATAAGTTGAGAGATGGTGGCATCATGCATTGACATCAGTGATCACTTACGCACAAACAACAGGCTAGAAATGTCCCACACTTTTTAAATGGTATGATGTTTTCAACTGTTTGCAACTGTTAAGGGCTGCACTCATGAAGAGCAATTTCTAATTAATAAGATATTTTAGAGCCAAGTGTAACTAGGAAAACGTTCCATTACTTTTTAGTATTGTGTAAATTTCCAGGCCTGGTAACAGCAGTTTTAAAATTTCCTGATCCAGTTGTCCATGGCAATAAAAAAACCTGCTTGAAAGACTAGAATTATACTGACATGTGCTTGCAATTTGTCCCAGTCAGCATGCGAGACCAGCCTGTGTCCTGGTGGTGGCAGGTAGATGGCTTCAGGCACCAGCGTTCCTGTGGACACCAGTGAGGCGGTGTCTTCTTGAGGAGGCGGATGTCGAGGCATGGAGGGAGTGTCCATAGAGAAAGAAGACATAGAGGCAGAGTCACAGTGCTGGGGGAAGTAGTCCATCATAAGGCCTGTTGTCTCTGTATCTGACGTCTCTCCCAACAGCTCCAGTGGATCAGAGTCGGACCCTGAGCCCTCATGGTCAGAACCTCGCGGGGGAGAGGAGTCACCCAGTGGTCCCTCACTGTTGGGAGAGGTACCCTCCAGCTTGCCCTTTTTTAAGGTGCCCTTATTGCCCTACATGCACAATGAGAAGTGAGAAATGATTTAGAAAAACACTAAAAGTGAAAGAGGGACACTGTAATACAGAAAGTGAAAGAAGTTTGCAATAATATGAGTAGGGGAAAAATACTTGTTTCCTTTTTGAGACACATGTAAAAAAAAAACACCAGTGCTTGTGTCTCGGCCTGAGTCGTTGGATAAGAGAGAGGAAAAAAGAAAAAGAGGAGGGACACAGAAAAACACTAACCTTAGTGTCATGGGGCAGAACGGCTCTCCTCCACTGTGCTCGCTCTGACTGCAAAGCAGATAATCTGGCCTCATACTGAGCAGCTGTTTCTAAGGGGGGAAATAACAGAAGAACTGGATGTCATGGAATTGGAATCAGTCATTGAGTAATTATGAATTATAATTATGTATAATTACATTGAGTAATAATAATTATGTATTACGCTTCCAGTTCTTTGGGTAAAATTCTACTTTGTGACATTCAAGTTAGCAAATGGAATGGAAAATGCATCCGACTTCTGAATTGTGGGATGGCTTATCGAACAAAAAAAAAAATTTAGGGTGAGATTTTATTGTATCGATTGCATTTACATTTATGCATTTTGGCAGATGCGTTTATCCAAAGTGACTTACATTACATTCAAAGTATACTATACATTTTGAATCAGTTCAGTTCCATACTCCACTGTTTGAGCAACAGGAATGCAGTTGTTAACTGGATTGTGAAAAGCAAGTGTTGCATACCGGAATGGAGACCGATTTAGAGCGACCGGGTTTAAATACGTCAGCAGAGTAAAGTGATTCATATCACATTTTGATTGAAGATAAGGTAATTCTGATACTGCTGCAAAAGACTCTACCCTTTACAATTTCATTAGTTAATATCTCATTATTTTAAAGTGGAAACACCCCCTACCCTTGATATGTGGATTTAAGAGGTGCTGAAGAAAACCAGATTCTCACTCACAAGCTCCTTAAAGACACTTTGATATGGTATGGTGTTCCTTTTTGGATACTGTACTGGCAGACTCCATAGACAGTTAAGCTAAGAACCCTCTTTTATTGACATATTTTGGTATGTGTATATATATGTGTATATATGTGTGTGTATATATATATATATACACATTTTTGGTAGCACTTTAGTTTAGGGTCCAATTATCACTATTAACTAGTTGTTCATTAGTATACATATTACTTGGATATTGGCTGTTTATTAGTACTTATAAAGCACATATTAATTCCATATTCTGCATAAAAATATTCTATATCCCTTAATCCTACCCAATACCTAAACATAACAACTACCTTATTAACTATTAATAAGCAGTAATTAGGAGTTTGAGGCAAAATCATAGTCAATAGTTAGTTAATAGAGAATTGTACCCTAATCTAAAGTGTGACCCAATTTTTTTTTTATAATTTATTTTTAATGTATATATACATATTTACATTATGTGTTTTTATGTAATATTCTGTTCTAATTTTATTTGTTTGTCAGGTATTTTATTTTACTACTTTTGTGTACGTAATTGTTTCTTTGTTTTTTTAAATTAATTACAGCAATAATATTGCAGAGTCTCAACTAGTGGTGAATGGGCTTGTTATCTATGCACTTGATATTCTGCGTTAAAAAAAAAATGCATCAAGAAAATAAGGCCAAAAAATTAAGTATAGTAATATACTTAAGTATAGTGAATTAAGTAAAGTAAAACTCTCTCATCATTTTCTCTCCCTTATTTCAAACCTGTATGCAGTTATTTATCAGTGAAACACTAACTTCATAAAAATATCATAAAAGTAGTCCAAATGACTTGTGTCAGAAGTCTTCTGATGTATTGTATCAGCTCTGTGTGATTTAAGTCATTTTTCAATTATATTGACTGGCTCGCAATGAAGAATTACTATAAACCAGAAGACTTGAGAGAATTCTATAGACTCCTTTAAAGACACCATAAAACAAAAACTAACAATTCTTATTTTATGGTATACTGTTGTGTTTCTTAGAAATGATTTATCTGAGTACATCATCTTTTTTTCTTTCAAATTCACGTGCCTTCTTAATCTTTGATCAAAAACATCAACTCCCCGTCGCAACAACATTTCTTCTTTGATGGCGTGTGTACCGACGCGAGTGCACGACAATAACCCCTGTCTTCCAGTCTCTTGTCACTCACATAAGATTGCAGCAACTAACAAATCTGACAAAAACAATACAATCAATTCCCAATAGACAAACCCTACATTTTTTCTCGTCAGAGAAGCCGTTTTCTTCCCTACTATGACGTAAATCCGAGTAAAAAAAAGCCATCTCGGACAAGAAGTAAAAATGTTGGGCAGGACTTGATTTTGTCCATGGCGAATTGATTGGATGATTGTGGTTTGCTATTGCTGTGATGTCACGTGAGTGACAGGTTGTCCCGCCCTCACGTCAGTAAACATCATCAGAGAAGAGCAGTTGCTGCAAGAGTTACTTTGATTAAAGATTTTACGGTCACATGAATTTTTTTTAAATAATGATGTGTGCAACGATAAATCAATTATAATAAATACTATAATATAATATTCAATAAAAAATAAGAACTGTTCATTTTGATTTGCAAATCATTCGACCATGTTTGCTAGCGTGAGGGCGGCAACAAGAAGTCAAGGAGTGGAGTGACAAGGAGTGACAACCTGTCACTCACATGAGATTGCAGTGTAGGGCTGAGCAAACATGGGCAGAACTGTTTACTGCCCTAGTACTTCAGAAATCCTTTCAAAGGTGTACATGTGAATTAAACGTGGCACAATGGCCTTTCTCATCACAGTATGCTAATGCCTATCTAGTACAAGGGATTTCATCACTATGCTGATTGAGGACTGTTGGGACACTCCAGGCACAGGATGGTTCTGTCGGGAGAGACAGAGTCGTTTGCACCTCAATGACACGTCTGTACCATTTGCTTCACAGGACATATGCTTTCAACTACATACTGTTTACTTACTACTGTGTTCTAATATGTAACTATGCCATGTTTGGTCTCATCTGACAGCCTATAAACTGAAATGAATGGTGGTGAACTTAATAGAGATATTAAAGTATCCTAATGTACAATCTAGGTACTATTGGTTAAACGTGCATTGAGGAGAATATGTTAATGTTCTTCTCCCCCTCTTGATCACCACCCATTTGCCTCATCTTTTGGTTTCCTGTCGGTCGGTTTCGGTGTTGGTATTCCACTCATGTTTAACAATGCTTTGCTCGGGGTATAAGAAGGAAAGGTAACTGTTGATCTAGGAGAAAGGCTTTAACCCTGCCACTCCCGCACAGCGGTGCGTAACCTCATACTAGGAGAAAAGCTTTTACGGCTTCTTCTTCTTCATTATTTGTTACAACTAAGTTTCTATACAGTATGTTGTTCCATTCTACTGTCTTAAACATGTAACTTAATAAATAACTTTGCCTGCTTTAAAGGCTTTAAAATCTTTCCTTTTATCACTGATGATGTTGAAAGCTAAAGTGATTATTACTTTCGTTATCTAAACGTTCAGGTTAAAACCTACGTTTTCCTATCAGTTCTAAGAAAGACCTTTACCTTTAAAGAATAAGAGGTTAAAGAATAACAACAACGTTAATGGTGTCATATTAATTATATTGGAGTCAGATAAATATTTGAATTATACACGTCATCTTTCAACTACCTTTCGTTCCGATTATCAGTTAAAAAATAGCAGCGTAAGCTTCCAGCCTTACAGTAGCAAAAGCAAACCACAAGGATCCAATGATCCAATCAATTCCTGATGGACAAAATCAAGTCCTGGCCTACATTTTTTCTTGTTTGAAAGCCGCTTCACTCAGATATATACATATCACCATAGGGTAGAAAAGACTATCACAACTTCCATTTCATGCTGACTTTAAAGCATTGACCAGTCTGTGGCATTTCTGACACATACAGAAGCTCCACTTAAAGGGGGGGTACAATGGTGTTTCATGTATTCAGAGTTGTTTACACTGTTAAAGAGATGGATTCTCATGCTAAACATGGGCAAAGTTTAAAAAAAAATATTTTGGACGAATAACGTAGAATTTCTGTGTCCCGAAAATCTTACTTCCGGGTTGGTAGAAGTTTCGGCTGTTTTTTTTTCGATCGTGGATCTAATGACGTAGATCAGAGTGGAACTCCTTATATGAGCATTTCTCTCGGAAAAGCTCGCCCGCGAGCACGTCGACCAGAGGAGAGCGAGACCGCGCACATCAACGCGCTTCAACAGGAAATCATCGGCAGCGCTGCATAGGATTTGTTCAAGAATGTCTCCAAAAAAGTGTGTATTTGGATGTGAGGGAAAGCTTACCGTGTTCAGCTTACCGAAGAACCCAGTGTTACAGGAACAGTGGATGCAGTTTGTTTTTCCGGGGCAGCAACGGAGTGTAGGAAGTGCGGTTATAAATATGTTCTGGTCATTTGAGTGACGAATGTTTTATTAACAAGGCCTCGACGCTGGATTTGCAAATCGTTTGCTATTAAAACGTGGAGCGGTCCCAGTGATAAAAGACCCCATTCATGTAAGTACAACTGGATCAGATTTCTGTCTTTTGCTGGAAATCAGCGCTTGACTCTATAGCTCCGCCTCCAGGACCTCGGCTTTTTCCGGAGAGAATCGGAAAGCTGTTTTTTCTTTTAAAATTATAATAAAACTAAACACTTTTTGGAGATATTAAGGATGCACTACTACTCTATAGGTACTCAAGATTAACATGAGATTAGGTGAAACTGTGCATGTTATGTACCCTTTAACCAATCAACAATCCCCAAACAGACTTGTGCTTTACACCTTAGGTGGACCATAGTAATGCAATCCCTCCCTCTCACTCCTCACCTCTCAGAGCCTCCTGCAAGGATTGGATCTCCTGGTCGCATTGTGTTTGCAGATCCTGCAGCTCCTCCTGTTTGCTCAGCTCACAGATCTTCGCCACACCCTGCCAGTGTTCCAGCTGAGCTCGGCACTCGATTAGCTGCGTCTGTAGTTCTGCAGGGAAACAATACAGAAGGACTTCTGAAACTCTTCTAAATAGTAGCCTTGTTCCCTTTCTTATCCTCCGTCTTATTTTGAAAGAATCGTTTAAAACAGGTGCATAATATGAAAACAGGTGCGTGACAGATAACTAAGTGACACACATGAAAGAGCTCAACTTCATTAACAAGATGGATTTTGCCAAAAGCAGATTAACCCTAAAAGTACTTGATTTGATTTGTCCAATGCCTATTCACGATTTAAACCTGACACATGGTAAAGATTCTTATATCGACTCTAGTCGTAAACACCTGTTGATTTATACTGCACCGCTTTTCTGCTATTATTCTTATCAATAGAAAACGGTCCACAATTTGTGTAAAACCCATATGTAAAATATAATGAGGTATGTACGCTTTATTTAAGATTTGTCAGCTACATGATCGGATATGTTTGCAGGTCGAGCTCAAAATGGTCATTACTTACGGATTTATGCTATCGTGCTATCGAAATGATCGTAAATACTAGTTTTCCCCTCTCAAGTGCGATGAGCTCGTAATGACGACTTCAGAAGTGGGAAGTAGGAAATTTCCGATAGCACATGAAGACAGCGTTAATCTAAGAAATCACGGAATAACTGACAAAAATGTTTACATCGACACACTGTAATTTAACATGTACTATACCATCATTATCCTCACTGCGCGATGCTGGTGTGTCCGACACTTCCATGGTCTCAAGTCATTTGTCTCGATATTTTCGTTTCGTTTCGATATTTTTCCATTCGTCTGCATCCGTCTTCCTTTTCCTGTGTGAAGTGCAGCAGGGCCGGGCTTCAGCGAACTGCACCAAGAGTTCAGGAAACAACTTTCCCCGGTTCAATCCTGCGGATGTTACCTAACCATCCTCCCTAGAGCCAGCCAGCCAGCCACACACACACACACACACTGGTTTAAATCTAGTGAGCTGAGCTACACAGACCGCGCTTTTGGGCCTCATAGGCGTCCGAAGACTGAGGGCGCGCGCCTGTGATGCTGTCTAGGTAGGCAGCTCACTAGATTATTAGTCGGATCCAGAGAGAGGATGTGGACGATCCAAGAGATCCCATGCGGTCTTCGTTGAAAATATATGCAAAGTAATGACGTTTAACGTCTTTTTTTAACGCATCAATTCAATGACAAAAACGAGTGAAAAACAAATACAAAAATACTTTTTGTAGACACCGCCGGTTGTTGATTACAGACTCTATACATATAGAGGACAATAATGGTCACATGATTTTGTTTTTTAACATTAGATTCTGATTTCATAATATCTAAAATGTACAAATTACAGCAAAACAAAACATCTGAGATATGATTTTTCACACTAATGCAACAGATTCCAGGGAGGATTTGGATGTTGACTTTGGCCTAGTTAGGAATCTTTCAAGTCCTTGCTTTGAAAGTTCCTGAATGCCAATTAAAACCAATACACATACATTTATTATATTTTATTATCACAACAGCAATAAGTTGACATACAAATGTAGGAAACCATGGTATGCAAAGGCCAGCTTAAATATTTCTATTAAAATTTATAATGATGTGAATAAATACCAGGAGTCATTAGAATCTCATGCCATATATGAAGGGCTCCTCATTCTTCAGTCATTGTGGTAATTTACCATACAATACAGAGTATTTTAGGTACAAGGCAGAGAAGAGGATGACTCTAAAAATGCTAATACACAACAATAGGATATTTCAGAGCATTAGGTCCAATCTCATAATGTGGCCCTTCAATTAACCTTTACAGTACAATTGTATTGCATTGAGATAAAAAATAAAACATAGTATTGGTCCACAGCTCCATCATTATTTAATGCTGGAAGACAGAGCTTACAGGAGCAGTAATGTGTAACTAAGCGCCCATAAAATAGCTTATCCATGTCAACTACATTAGAGGAATGATTAGATGCAGTTTAGTGGTACTGCTGGGTGCTGTGTTCTTCCCATCAAGATCCTTGACGTGTTGAATCCCTCTCAGTTCATGTCCTGATCACCCACACTCTGACGCAGGTACTCCTCATAAAGATTTTTCTGCAAAAACACACAGGGAAATCATTAGATGAGTCAGTCATCACTGTAGCCGTCTTTAGATGCGTCACCAATACAAATGCACACTATACCTTTTTGGTCTTGACCACCTCCTGGACATACTCCAGTTTTTCCTGAAGCTGTCTCTTTTGTTTCCCAGAGAGTGTTGGTTTAGTCCTAAAAGTACAATGAAGAGAAAAAGAACACAGACACAATAAAAGTACATGGCATGCATAGTATAGAGGCATGCATTAGGCATGAATTATTCACTAATATTTCCCTCTGCTGCAGGTAATTAAATAAATATATAAATAAATAGCTAGATTTTTTTTCTTTACCCCAACAAAATTCACTAAACTTCCATTCTGCTGCAGGCCTTTAAAACATATTTATTATTATATAAGCCCACAAAACCTCTGCACTATATTCCAAGATTCACAAAATTAGTCCTTACCTCTTCTTCAGACAATTGCATATTTAAATGAGTAAAAATATATATAAAGGAATAGCTAGGAGGGAATTTGAAAATTATTCACTAATCTTTCCCTCTGCTGCAGCTCTAAAATACTAAGTAATAATAAAACTGCTTTTTGTAATTTTTGGAGCTTGACTGTAAAATATTTTAATATATAAACTGTAAATAAATATAAATATATAAACTAAGATACTTCTGGTAAATATCTCCTTATGTGCACCACAGAAAAAGACAAACTTAAGAATGAGGGTGAGTAAATTGCAATTTATCCCTTTAAACTACAAGTGTCTGCATGTATAAAGCCCTATTTGGGCAGTAATTGTTTCTCATGAGGACATAACAGGGGCTAGTCAGTGATTTTATTGCCGTCCGAATCCAGAATGTCAGTGTTTTTCTCCCACCACCCGCGTAAACATCCCCGGCCGAATTACCTACTGTTTTTTGGCAAACACCAAGGTCATGTGGTAATTAAATTTAAATCTACATCTCTTGAGTTTACAAGAGGTAAAGAGTGGTTTTGACCACTGCGGAGCACCGTACGATATCGGTTGCGCTTCACTGTAATTTGTATGCATTCTAAATATGTATACTTCCATTACTGAAATGCTGGGAATTATTTACAAGAACAATATTTCATCACCGCTCCACCTCAGTGAAAGGAGAAAGATGGAAAAAAAAGCACATAAACATTTGAAATGGGCTGTTACAGCAATAAAATGTATTACAATTATATAGTAATCTATACATTAAAAAAAACTAAGCTATTATTTCCATATTTTTAAAATGATTTCCATCATTTTGAGATAAAAATGCAAGACAGAACCATTTCAGCGTGTCTATCTTCCTATTTTTAAACAGGAGATTTAATAGAATATTATTTTCCTATTATTTCATTAAATATGAATTTATTCATATTATTCAAAACAAATGGCATTCTATTTACAGCAGACAATCATGCGACTGACCACGTAAGCAGCGCGTTCCCGGGATCGTAGTATCGCAAAACTCGCTCCTCCACCGTGAATAAATCGCCATCCGAGCGCATGAGTTTTATCACTGAGGTGCCATGCAAATTTATTTTTACAGATATTCACATTAGAAACAATTACCATCCGAATAGTGCTTAAGTTTATAATCTGCTTTTTTCACCTGAAAGAGAAGCGTGCAAGGAGGAGAAAGATGAAGGACAACAGAACCAGTCCAGCACAACTGTACAGCTGCACTTCCACTGACAGGGACTCAAACGCCTTCACTGCAGGAGCCTGAACACACAAACCCACACTTACATCAGCATCTACAGAGAATCACAAACACACATACACATGAATGCATATACATACTAACCACATATAGTGAGAGTGCCTCTGTGCCTTTATCACCCAGCATGAGCACCAGTATATCTCTGGAGAGGCTGCCAAGCACCAGGGCGACGAGCAGCAGCAGGGGCACAGTGAAACCCAGCATGCCCAACAAGCAACCCTTAAAACGTGCTCGACGGTTCTCTATACTGCAGTGCCTATAGGGAGTAAAACACACAATTGCAACTGTAATAGCAGGCTTTTGCAATTGTATAGGCAAATGCCCATCTAAGAATGCACTACCTGTCATTATCAAGTGTCTCAGTGATGGCCTCAGTGATGAGGTTACAGTCCTTCTCCAACGAGTTAAGCGTGTTCTGCACAGTCTGATTAATGGTCTTTTCTATAGTCCGACACACCTCCTCAATCTGATTGACACATCGGCTGGGCTGATGATGGAGGCAGTGAGGAAAGATACATTAATATTACAAAATAAGCGGTTGCTGCATAAAATGGCGAGGAGCTGAAATATTTATACCTTGTTAGGGTTGGGAACGTAGATTGTGGGCATGTCAAAGCCACACTTGTTAAGTCCTGGACGCTTGCATAACTCCTGCACAATCTGCATCATAACTCTCTGAAATAACCAATAACACAGCCATCAATGTGCCATTATCAAGCAGTCAAACAATAACTATTTTAATTAAAACAGTCACATGCACTACCTTTTAAAAGTTTGTTGTCAGTAAGAATAATTAAAAAAAAATTTTTTTAAATTAGCTTATTAAGTAAGGACCTTTTAAATTGCTGGAAATGATAGGAAATACATTTATAATTCTACAAAAGATTTATATTTCAAATAAACACTGTTTATTCAGTGTCTAGACTAGAACCTAGACTTTCAGCTTTGCCGTCACAGGAATAGGCTAAATAGTTTATTTTTAAAAGATATTAATATTTTTAAATACATTCAAATAAAAATATATGAGCATTGGTGAGCAGAAGAGAATGGCTTTGAACGGTAGTGTGCATGCAGAATAAAACATAACAGTGAAGACGAGTGTGTATAAGAGCAGTTTACTTGTCGATCAGACTCTCCTCCAGCCTCATCAGCTTTGCTGAGATAAAAACGGAGACGGTCCCCATGCTTCTCATTCAGTTTCTCTACAATGCTGAGTGTGCGCTTGCATAAAGCCTGTCCCATTGGGTCAAAGAAGACCAGGATCAGGTCACAGAGCTCACCTGATGTAGACAGGCAGAATCGTAATACAGAGACATAATTATATTAGGATCATAAACATACATTTAGAATGCTAAACATACAGACATTAAAACAATGTCAACTCCTAAACACACACCGAGCCACAGAATAGCTTGGTCCACATCAAAGGGGTACTTCATATCTCCATCCACCAGACCAGGACTATCAACAAACGTCACCAAGCTGAAACGTTTCTGTCGTGAAGTGCAAATCTCAGTGCCGAGGTATTCTGACACCCCTGAAATTGAGAGAAAGTTGCATTTTAGACAGAAATTCATGCACATTTGCAATGTAAACCTAAATGCGTTTAGCCCTGCTTTTAATACACTTTCCAAAATTCAACAACAAACCTTTAAAGTCTTGCAGTGGTTTGAAGTGTGGATAAAGATGGAGCGTTGCGTTTCCCTAAAACCAAACAACAGTTGTTATACAATAAAAGGTGAAATACATTTATATCAGTGGTGCCACACAAAACTTTCATGAAAAACGTATGAGAGGATCAAACTTACAGTGAGCGACTCCCTCTTTCGCCCACTGGTAACAAAGCTGAAGCCCTGTGTCTCTATAGCGACCCCTGTCCTTTGTATATGCTCCTCCACATACCTGCAAAAGCAATAAAAACATGGGTTACTGCTTGCGAGGCTTTCTCAGTCTCACACTTACACTAATCTGAGTGCATGGTTGTAATGCATGTATATAAGCCTACCAATTGATAAAGCTACTCTTTCCAGCTGAGTGGTTCCCCATCAACATCACAGTTATCTTTTTTCGGGGAGGCAGCAAGGTCACCCCAACAGTCTGAGCGATTGATATGAGTCCTAACAGGACAAGGGAATTAGTGGTTAGACAAACTGGACTGGAAAAGAAAGTGTCATTTATTTTGAATCCAGGTTCAGAGACTGAATAAGTGACAGTTTCATTTTTGGGTAAACTAACCTTTAATGTCAGAAGAAAACTTTACAGATTACAGGGTAATGAATGCAAACAGGTGACATTTTTTTGGCACACTAAAGTGAATAAATGTCAAACCAACAGGCGTTTTAGCTATCCGGCTACCGTTAGCACCTCTCATCCACGCCTGGAGACAGATCTAATTTCTGGACACCATACTAAACCAAATAAATGAATGAGAATGTAATCGTTAGTAAAGGGATGTTTTTTTTCTCTAACCGCTATCCGGTTCGATGTACATCTGATGGCAGTCCCTTAAGATGCGCTCGTCGCAGGACACACTGCCAGATATGGAGTCGGCATTTGCAGCACTCCTGCTTTTGATTTTCCCGGACATAGCGATGTACAATTATGGGCTGTAATAAAGCAGCGTGTTTTAGCGTGTACAAAGTAAAACTGACAAGTAAAATTGTATGAAATGTAAGAAACTACATAAAAATTTTACTCACATCCAAATGAAGTTCAAATCGCCCCGGTCTGCTGGGTAACTGTGGCCACGTCACCGCGACTCACCGGATTTCGCAGAGCATTATGGGGGTTGTAGTCTTTATTCCGTTTCGCTCGCGCTGTTTCTGACAAAGGCGATTTCTTGTTTCCGCCCTTGACTATTTATTAATCACGTCGTCTGTAGACCATTATGTAACGATTAATCATTTAGGAGTTGTGCCCTTTCTACTTAGAATGCCATTAAATAAGTTGAGAAACTTATTTTATTACAACTGTTGTATGAAGGTGCCATGTTAATTTATTTTATATATATATATATATATATATATACATATATTATTTATATTGTACAATTATAATATTATACATATTATAATATTTATATATAATATATATTTCCATTGTAAAAGTCCATCATACTTATCACTTATGTGATCACTGCACACTACTTTTAATGCCCTGTAATGTTAAAAATGATAAAATCTCCTAACCTAATTTCAATGGAGGTGAAAAATAATAAAGTTTAAAAAACACGACAAAAGTTTTCATTTATACCCCATACTTTAATGTAAAGAATTCAGGTTAATATAATATACATTAATGGTTTAGCATTCAAAGAAATACTTTGCTACACAATCATAAACACATTTACATGGCATGTCTGCTCTAGCATGATCAGATCAATGTCTCTGTACATGCTCCTCAAATGTTAGATTATACTTACAACATTCTCATTGACAAAAATGCACGAAACAAGACGAACATAAAGATGAATTACATCTTATAAGCTGTAAGTGAAGTATCTAAAGAATATCAGTCAACTGTGGACCATCTCTATTCTACAGCCAATAAGCCTGAAGCTAGCTCACACAAACACACTTATGAGCAGATGTTCATTTGTTGGGATTCCTCAGTGACGTGGTAAATTAAAAGATGAATTCAACCGAAATGACTGAATTTGGAGGCATGAATCATCCTTTATGCAAACTTGCTCACACACACATACACACACACACGCATATTGCACATAATCCTCTCTAAGCCACACACACACAGTAAAATAATTTCACTCACACTACCTCGTTCACAAAGACCTCGTTCTTTAAAGTAAAAATTAATTGAATAAAAAGTCATTGGATCTTGGCATTTTGATCACACTTTGCTTAAACCTCATGAATTGCACTTAATAGGGAGAATTTGAGGGCTTATGTCAAAATCCCAACAAAAATCAAGAATTTTTTGAAACTGAATTTAAGTGGTTGATTAAGAATTTTAGCACAGTTTCTCCTAAGCCTGCCTTGCACACCTCCAAACACATAAAACACACACACACACAAACCAAATCACCCAAGATATATAAAAGAAAGCATATCTCATGTCATTGCAAGTGGTGACAGCAAGTTAAAGCAAAGGCTGAAGGCTTCAGTCCCAGCCATTATCCTTAATCATGTGAGATAATTCAATAATAAACTTCCCCTCCTTGTACTTCTGACTTAACTCAAATGCCTGCTCCTGTAGAGGAAGGGAGAAAGAGCACAAAAACAGAAATTGTGATCAGACTGTAGAGTAATGATAAGTAATTTAGGCATGTGTCCTATTTCATTTTCTCTAAAACATAATACATACTTACATATTTCCAGCCCAGTGTGGTATGGCAATTCTCACAGTAAATATCAGCCACAGCATGAAGACCGGTCAGCAGCAGCCTTTCCTCTGCTGGACCACAACCCACGTTCACCCTGAAATCACAAAATGGAAGTTAAACAAAATATTTCCTCTATCAAGATGTGATCTAATTTCTTCCAGAAGTGATACTCACACAGAATTGAACAGGTAGGCACGTCCTTGACTGCCTTGAAATGACTGAAAATACACAAACATGCGAGTCTAACGCAAACAGCATCACAATTCACAAATCTAGCGGTAAATGTGCCACAAAAGTCACACAAAGTAACTCTCACCTTTGAAATGAGGTCATCATGGTTAGCCAGGTGTGCACGGCAGTGGACGCAGCTGTAGCGACGGTGACAGGAGTCCAGGTAGGCCTGGAAAGTTTTGGCCTTGGTCTGCTTCACCATGTCTTTGAAAAACAAACACAAACAAAAACAATGTCAGATCATACCTGCAAGGATCAAAAGTCCTGCTGGCCCTTCTCATCTGAATCTAACCACGAAAACTCGAAGGCAAATGCTACAAAACAGCTTTGACTGCCAAAACATTTCAGGGCGAGGTTGCCAAATAGTCTTGCGTAGTTAGGAAGCATGGCATTGACATAAACCAGTAATGTTGTGAACATCAAAGCAGACTAAATGCTCTGAGATTGATTTTTTTATGCATGCTGGATGTGACATTTACAGCATTTTTTTTTTGTTTAGGCAATTGAAAAGCATTTTAATATCACCTCATATCCTTATTCAGAGATATACCAGGAAAAAGGAAACATCCACATGACCTACTTTGCTTGGCTGCCCACACTGTAGTTACCCCATATATGGCCCGCCAGGCACGAGGGTAAACAGGAGTGAGAGGCAATGGATAACTAGTATGGCATGCAGTAATAATACAGGTTTAGATACAATTTTGTGTTATACAATCTTAACAAAGTTACTAAATCTCCACAGACATGCTTACGATTTTAGTTTCGGTTTTTATGGACTTAAGTGCTACAGCTTGGCCCACAATGCAGCTGGAAAATAACGATGCACGAGTCGCGAACGAATCGTTCATATGAGTCGGATGCTTTCAACGATTTGGTTGAACCGGTGTGCACAACCGATTCGGAAAAGACAGAAAATATGTTAATATTCAGTGAGTTTGCAGTGAGCCCAGAATTTGACTGATGGGGCAAAAAGTAATTTTGCAAATCGCAACAATATTACAAATAAAGCTTACTGTAAAATAATTCACTTTGTGTCAATCCATAATAGCATGTGCCAAAACTCTTATTTAAACGTAAATTCAAATTGAACTCTTAATTAAATTTAGAATTACCATTCACATTGTAAATGTAAATTAATTCGGTACTAAATAACATTTGATTAGATGAATCACCACTGAAATAACAATAATAATAATAATAATATCCAAACACACGAAATTAAAATAACATCATATAAAGGCCAAATTTAAAAGAAGCTGTGGAAAGACGCGTCGGGATGGGGGACAACTCTATTGCGTAATAATAACACTTAAAAGAACCGAATCGTTTTTTGAAACGAACTGTTCGAAAGAACCGAAACATGGAATTAATTCGGACTTCCAATCATTTCTGGGAAATCTCACTAACTCGCGCGGCTAGATGCCCACTAAATTAACGTTTCAAATTAACCTCATAAACATATTCAAGTAATATAGTCGCTTCATAATTTCAGCATATTATTATTCAGGTTCTCAACCCATGAGTGGAGCCGTCTTACATTACGTTAGACCCTTTCTAACATGCTCGCTCCATTTGAAATGCTACGCAACAATAAAAAAGGACCCACCTATATATGAATGATTTCTTCAAGACAAACGCTGTTCGCAGTATTGTCACCAGAAGAGAAGCGTGCTCAACTCAACGACATGAAGCCTGAGCATTCACTGAGCTCACTTTGAGCGCACTCAACCAAACAACCGTGCGGCACGCTGCGCTTTTCCTACAATTCCCTCCTTTGTGTCCCTCCTGTCGACCTGCTCTAATGGGCAAAGCGTGTGGTATTAACTGAAAGCCTCGTAATTTCCAAAACTCAAACAAGCCACCGTGCAGAATATGTCGCAGCCGAATATAATCCGTAGATTTGTTTACTGTATTTTTTTGAGGAAGTGTCTTATACGTCATATGGCGCAAAACAAACCGCCGTCGACCAATCAAAATCCAGAAAGAGACGTCCAGAATATAGGTCAGCCAATCAGATGCGCTCTTCCCGTGCGTTTGAAGTCACCTGAACTATACAGTTGCGTTAACGTTTCAACTAGTCAAAACAACAAAGTCCTCGTGTTTTGGTTATCTTATTAATCGTATCGCTTTTTTGGAAGTGGCGATTTTTGTGTCCCCTGGTTGTTCGATAATTAATGAGTCACGTAGACGATTTGAAAATAGCATGTATGAACCTCGGCCGACGGTTTGTATGACATACAATGTTTCTCCAAAAACGAATGTATTTTTGGATGTAAATAAGATTTCACATTTGATAAAAGACAGTGCAGGCTTTGATGTCGACTGATTCTGTGTTGTCACAGCTGGATGGACTTTGCACGGTCTCTCACTAAAGTCGAATAACGTTTGTTTGCAAACATGGGCAGGGAGGCGCTAACTGACTGACTGAAAACCATAATAAACATGCAATGGACATGGTGGAATAATAATGCAAGGACCAAAGAAAACACCCTTAAACAGTTCAACCGTAGAATATGAGATCCATTTATTTTATGTGTTACACAAATTGTCCCAAAAAGATTACATGAACCAAGTTTCATGTCCTTTATGGCCAGTGTTGATACTGTAGTGACATTAAAATAAACTTGTCTTGCAAACTGCATTTTTACAGTGTTTGTCTAGACAAAGGTACACTAAGTGTATTTGATCATGTGGCTTGTTTGCACCTAATATAGTTTGATAACAGGGTGGGATAGTCAGACATGACTCCAGTTGCTCCTGCGGCAAATGCAGCCTCAATATCCTGTTCCTCATTGCAAACAAAGAGATGAATCTAAAGAAAAACAGAACGAAAAACATGCTTTTCTTTTAATTTTGAAGCATGTAGGTACTCACAATTTGAGACCAGTGGCAAATTGCATAAACACAGCCACTGTTAAGACAGTCTTTTTTTTTTTTTTAAATGATGACTAGCTTGTAAGACTAGTTTAAGCAGTTTATGCAACCAGACAGTTTCTAACTGAAAACACAAGTTACTCAATACACTATGTGGTTTCTTAATATTACAAAACAGGACATGATACAGCATGGCCACAAACCTGAATTCCTCGGTCTCTGAGGTGCTTGAACATCCCTTTTCTCAATGTAAGTCTGTCACAAAAAATATGTAGAGCACAAAATCATTTCAAACTAAATTTAATTTGTAGGTTTATTTTGACACCACTACTAAGATGTTACCTTTCAATTAAAAAGATGACCAGACTGCTTCTCAAAATCCACATATCAGGTATATAATTTCTGTAGGAAAGAGCTCAGTGAATATGCATCTGTGTGAGTACCAAGCACACATAGTATGGGAATTGTTAGTGTATACAGACCTGTTGAAGATTTGTGGCAAGTAGAACTGCAGGAAACTTTCTCCGAGGGGAACAAATGGCAGAAGACCGGTGTAGTACAGCAGGAGCAGCTGTAAACCTCGATTTACAGAGAACATGTAGGGCATAGAGGAGTTCTGCCATTGACAAAAAAGGAGACAAAGATGTACAGTAGTTAAGAGCAAAGTATGAAAACTATTTATTACTGAAACAAAACAGGTAGAGTGGGACATAAATGCACACGCACTGTTTTGCGACAATTTCTCATGATGGAGGAGTCAACAGAGGCCCAAACTGAGATGCCTTCTCTGTTGTATTTTTTCACAAGATCAGAAATCTGAAAGAGACAGTGTATAAAACCTAATGTTATTGGGGGGGGGAAAAATAGGCAGGCTTAGTAAATACATGTACTTAAATATGGTTGAAAAATTAGGAGAGAAAAATATTAGGGGCCATAATGTGCCTCAGGTATTGAAGTGCAAGTCGATAATGATGATCTTGCCTTCTCAATCAGCATGGGGTTATTCTCTTTCACTTCAATGTTCACAGCTGTATGAGGAAATTTGCAGAAAACATCCTCTAATAATGCAAAGTTTCTATCAGATCCAGTGCTGAAGTGGCCTGTACAAGGGGAATGAATAAGAGTATAATCATTATGCATTAATAAATATATTAATATATTTTGGCAATTTCATTGCTAAAAAACACAAACCTGTATTGAAGGTGACCTCGACCGTCTCTTTATAAGGTGGCAACTCCTGAAAAGAAATATGAAAACAGAAAACATCTTAACCAAAAAGTTAAGTTTTTATACATGTAACACTGGTGAGAACTCAGAGACGAGGGAGGGTAGGATCCAAATGCAGTTTATTAAACAAACAACAATCAAAGCACAAGGAGCAGAACTGAGGACACCAAAAACACATCCAACACTGGACAAGACCCAACCAAGAACACAGAGAACGTGTAACAATACTCTGTCGTTCAAAATTTCTTAATGATTTTTAATGTTTTTGAAAGAAGTATATTATTCTCACAAGGCTGCATTGATTTGATCAAAAATACAGTAAAATAGTAGCCTGGCAAGCCAGACCTACATCAAGATGTTAGGTCTGGCAACTCTCCATAGTCCCTCTAAAAATCCCTCTGCACGCAATAGGACAGCGCTACAACCAATCAGAGCAACAAGCGGAGCTAATCGGTATCAGAATGAATAGAGAATCTCTCTATGGCTCTGATCGGTATATTAAACTTTTTCCGTATCCAGTCGGCAAAACTACGAACACATCTTCCTTTTTAAAAAATGACTTAAGTGCCGTTCTTTGCTCTTTTCTCAAAGAAAAACTTAACTGCAAGTCCTCCAGTGTCAAAGCCGATTCAAAAGACCGCTGTTCTCCAGCAGCAGCCGCCATTCTTTGTTTCTGTCGCTACTCTGTCGTCATTTTGTTAAGCCCGCCCCACCGACTCTATACATGACGTGATTGGCCTGACCTAATTTAGGTTTTTGCAGCAAAAAGGTCTATGGAGAGTTGCTAGACTACCCTGGCTGCAAAATACATTTTGCTGCCGCTAAGGTGCGTCTAGATTTCTAGGCAAGTAAAATAGTAATATTGTGCAATATTATTAGTTTAAAGAATTTTGAATATATTTTAAAATTTAATTTATTCTTGTGATGTCAAAGCTGAAACATGTAATATGAAATATTCAGTGTCATATGATCCTTCAGCTAATACGCTGATTTCCTGCTTAAGAAATATTTCTTATTTTATCAGTTGAAAACAGTTGTACTGCTTAATATTTTTGTGGAAACCGTGATTCATTGTTTTCAGGATTCTTTGATGAATAAAAATATATATATATTTGCAATATTTGTAACATTATAAATGTATTTGTCGTCACTTTTGAGTAATTCAATGCATCCTTGCTGTAACTGTAACTGTAAAAGTACTGTCGTGTAGGTCCACAGGGAAACTGCATTTTTTTCCCCCATTCATGACAGTGTAATTAGAGAATTATTTGTAAAAGCATTTCAGGAGAAAATGTTAATGTTGACCTCTGACCTCCAGGTTTAAGGAGGAGACAGTGACATCTTGCCCAGTCTGCCTCAGGAGGTTCTCATCATGTGACACAATCACATGACCATCTTTCGTCAAGTGACAGTCCAACTCCAGCATCTCTGTGCCCACTTCAACAGCACTGAGAGGCAAACAGAGAGGAATTTTAATCAACAGTCAGGGCAGATGCTTTCAGTGAATAGTAACTTTATTTATATTTTATTCTGTTCCTCACAAAAGCTATCATATGAATTTAGACCAGTTGATCTCACACATTTAGGCTCCAAGGCCCATCCTTTTATCCAAGATTTGATAATCGAAGGCCCTCCTATCTAAGCTGATATGTGCCTCTGTTACTTCTGTTTTAATTAAATAAATAAGCTAAAAAAAATCATGCAATAGCATTTTATTTAAAATTATGCTGCTAATATAACAACATTTAAATAATTGTAAGACTTATTGGGCCCCCTGGTTGAGAAAACACTGCTTTAGAAGAATTGACATTTAAAGCTACACTGTGTAGGATTTTCTCCCATCTAGCGGTGAAATTGTTTATGACTACCAACTGAATATTACTTTCTAGCCCCTCCCATTCCGAGGGCGTTTTAACTCCTACGGTGGCCGTATTATTTCAAATCTGCTGGCAGTCGCGAGTAATCTCCCCCTCGCATTCGTCACGGTGCCGATGAGTGTAAAAACGCGAAAGGCGAAGCTTAAATTTCCAGGTATGTCCCTCTTTGGCTAATGTATTTTCAAGATGGAGGCGCAACATGGCTGCCGCCATTCGAGCAGAAAGTCAGGAGAAAATGCTCGTATGTATTCTAAATGTCAGATTCTACCAGGCTTGGGAGGGTTACTTTAAAAATGTATTCCGTTACAGTTACAAATTACTTCATAAAAAAAGTATTCAGTAACGTAATCCAAGTACCTTAATATGAAAGTAATGTAACTGATTACTTTTGGATTACTTCAAGGTCACATATATAAATAAAGTCAAGCAAGAAGACATATTATAAAAAAAACAAAACAAAAAAAAAAAAACCTCTTTTATTAATAATTTGGTCCAGTGTACAATATTTGCTAAATATACACACAGCGACACAGGCCTGAATATATATTTATGTAAAGGGCTATACAGACATCTAGTGGCTAATGTATGGTATTACAGATTATTTTGTTTTAATTTTAACTAATTTTTAACTAAAAAATAAAAACACAACATTTAAATATTTACATTTTTACACAATCTACACATTAGTTTATTTTAAAATAGGCCTACATGTTGACCAAAGCCGCCGTGATCTTTCTTAATTTG
The DNA here is from genome assembly GCF_949319135.1 of Squalius cephalus. NCBI lineage: Eukaryota > Metazoa > Chordata > Actinopteri > Cypriniformes > Leuciscidae > Squalius > Squalius cephalus. The sequence continues at coordinate 42,686,165 of NC_137122.1, read as the reverse complement.
CCTGACTGAACTTGGGGCGTTGGCAGTGGGAGTTCCCCTACGTTACCTAGACAGCGAACATCCCGTTACGTGAGAAAAGAAAGGATATTTTGGGTACTAAAAAAGCTACTCTCCTAATTTCTACAAAATAGCAGCGGAATTTCCATGAATTAAAAGCAACTTTACCCGCTGGCAGCATCGTTTCTACTAGCAGCAGTGATTCAATCTGCGTCTGAGGAGATTGTAGAAAGCTGTTATTTGCACATGCACCAGCACGTGGCACACGTGAGTCATTACTGTCAACAGAACCAGGAACTACTCAAGCAGCGCTTAATATAGTGTTATTATGCCAAAATACTTATTTATTTAGTTTTAAATGAAACCGTTGTAATCCTGAAAGTATTCCCCTTTTTTTCAAAATGTAACTATAATCTGATTACTACGTTTTTTTACGTAACTGTAACGGATTACAGTTACTGGATTTCTGTATCCTGATTACATAACGCCGTTACATGTATTCCGTTACTCCCCAACCCTGGATTCTACGCTTAAGAGAATACTTGATTAGTTGGTAGAAGTAATTACACATTAATGAGCACATATCATTTTGAAAGAACAAAGTGTTTTTTGCTAAGAATCAACTTAAAAAATTACACAGTGTAGCTTTAATGAAAAAAACATATGAAGCATTTTATTATACTTGTTTTGAGGCATTTTGGAGCATGTTCTAATAAAATCATACATGTTTGGAAAAACATAATGATGAGTAAATAGAGACATAAGTACACATTGTATGATTTTGGGCTGTCCCAGACACGGTGGTCCTACGCCGTACAGTGAGAGAGGTTCAAAGATGGCCATTGTCACGGTCTTGCGACCAAAGATAGCCTGCAATAATTTTCTGACAGTGTCAGAAATTTAGCATGATCATCAGTTGTGTTTGCTTCGGGTGCGTTTTGCTTTTTTATGTTTTTAATTAATTTGACGTTACATAATATATTGTTATAATGCTGTCATATTTTGTGCAGGCAATTAGCTTACTTCGCTGTAAATAGAAAAGCCTGACAATATCACTGCATAATATACTTTACAGTATTGTGGTATTCCACCATGTTTCTTAATGACACGCCCCAACTCGGAAAGAATGGAAATCCCGAGCTTCCCACTCGTATTTCCGACATTGTGTCGTTCATGTGCGTTCAACTCGTAAATACGATCTTTACGACATGACATGAACGATCCATGATGTCGTATAGTGTGATTTGTAATGATCTTATATGGTTGCAGAAATCACACAGTTTGTATAGCAGGCACAAAAGGATTGTGAAAAGATTAGAGCATTAGAAGGACTGACCAGTCATACAAATATAAGTAAGGACTTAAAAGAAGCTGATACTGATACTGTTCAGTCCGAAAGCTTTGAGGCATAGCTTCCCACTCACTGTGTAAAGGCCTCCATGGTGTTCTCAATCCTTTCACCACAGCCTGAGGACAGAGAACAAACAGGTCAGAAACTGTGGACCGACTCTCATACACACACAAACATAAAAATTCCTCAAAGAGTTAATCACTCACTCAGTCACATATTAACTAGCACTTTATATACAAACCCCATGAGGAAAACATTCACAACCGCTGTCACAAACACAGAATTATCTAATGCCTTTCACAACAGTTTTATGAAATAGTCTAGTCACAAGATTTCTCTAACAGAAGTTTGTAACTTTTGACGCTGTATGATATGCCATCTATCCTTGAAGGAATTTGGCTGTGACATGCATAGAGCAACAATTGTGGTTAATTTTTAACGAAAAATTAATTAGTCAACTGCAGCATTTTTACAATTAATTAGGTTTAGTGGCTTAAATCTTAAACGCGAAGGCAAGTATCCCAAGGCCACGAGGTGGTTCTGACTCAGATCAGGTACTGTACCTCCCCTGTGAGAGATGTGGGTGCAGTAGAAGGCTGTCTGCTTCCTCCTGTGCAGAATATGAGGGTTCTTCAGAAAGTACAGTGATGTGAGAGCGTAGCCCCCTACCGCCGGCAGCAGGTAGTACAGGTAGCTCGCCATGATTCCCACGGGAAATGGAAAGATGATCTGATCTGATCTTTGAAGGAAAGTTTTATTTTAATTTGTTCATTCAAAATGTGTATATTACACAATAATAACAACATTAAATAAATGTTATTATATTCAGGCCTTGTTTCACAGACAGGGCTTAACTTAAGCTAGGCCTTAGTTCAAGGATTTTATAAATGTGCCCCTTAAAAAAAAACCATTATGGTGTGCATCTTGAGACAAAACAATAGAACTGACATATTTTAAGTTATTTATCAACTTATTATATTTTAAATTGCTTTCAGTTAAAACAGCTCAAACATGCATTTTAGTCTGGGGCTAGCCTTAAGCCTTGTTGGTGAAACCAGGGGTAAGTATTACATCTACTCATTAAAGCAAAAGTGTCAAATAAATATTTTTATGTATGTGTCTATTGTGTGTGTATATATATATATATATATATATATATATATATGTATATGTATATATATATATATATATATATATATATATATATATATATATATATATATATATTAATGAATATTTAACAATAATAACTTAAGTAATATACATATACTCATCAAAACAAGTGTAAAATAAACATTTTAATGTAGGCTATATATATATATATATATATATATATATATATATATATATATATATATATATATATATATATATATATATATATATATAAACAAATTAACCATCTACTTTTTCTGTTTCTCCCATAAATGATGGACCCTTATCCAAAAAAAGAACAACTTACCTATTTGCTCCTTCAACTCCTTAATTGAGATACGGTGTATCTGATCCAAGAACACGGCAACTCCCACAAGCACCTGTCTTCAATGCTTATGTCAATATGACTGTCCTTATCTTTCCTTTTTCCCCCCTTGTATCTCTCACTGCTTACTAGTTTCTCAGCCACTCCTGTTTTGAATTCCTATACCTTGCCTACCTATCATATTACTTTGCAAGAAATGTTGCACAATGTGCTCCAAAGCAAAGCAAAACTACACAGCAATGTAAAGGCCCCTCCTTTTTCCCTTCACTCCTAATATCAATGCAACCGCAGGAGGGAAACAGACCTACATATGAAATCTTTCTTTCTAGGTATCTGTTTGCCGTAATCAGTCAGTCATTGGTAGTTAGTTACACTCTTTGTGACTCCTAATTCCCTCCTCCTTTTTTTGTGACTAAATGGGGTATGAGTGTTTAGGAATGCGGTTTGCTTGACTTTTTGAATACATGTGGCAAGTGGAATCCCAGCACATTATTCTGCTTGCACTTTACATGTGCTTCATGACTTTATAGTAAACATAAAAAGCAGGAAAAAATTGGCACACCAAAGCTCCATTCCAAAAATGTAATAAGGTCTCTCACACAGGTGATGTTTTGAGCACGCTGGCTCTTCATCAGACAATTAAAAATTTAAACCAACAAGCCTTTATACTAACAGGTGATTAATTAAGGATCACGTGACTTATTATTTCTTTTGTCAAGCGCCCAACTTGAGCATTTTTGTCAGTGATGTGCGTGCTTTTGTCCCATTTTTGTTTAGTAGTAAACATATACATGTTCTCACTAGTGCAAATTAGAAGGGAGAAACAACAAAATGGGGATGAAAAGCACAAGTGGCTTCTGTCGCTTCTGTATCATTGCTAGTTGGTATAAGGTAGTGGAGGACACTATTTGATGTTTGGTCAGTATTCATGTTTTCACACATTTCAGTGTTTAACAACAGCTTACGGTGGGATGTAAACTCACAGTAATATACACTCTATTGGTTCTGCCAGTCAGCAGAACATTTTTGTTTTCTATTGTTCTGGTTTTGTATAGAATTGCTGAGAGACTGTTACTGAACAAATAAAGGGAGGCAGAGACAGATGGGAAGTGAGGCTGAGATAGACACTAATAATCCATTCCTAATTTGTAACAGCATTGATTCAGCTCAGTCTCATGTAAAAATGGCAATGAATCAATGTATTAGGTCACAGTTTTGCATTTGAATCAGTGGTACTAGAAAAGCACACCCTCAACCCAAACAGCTTGATCTGTCTTGAAGAGCAGAACGCCTCGGAGCTGAATTCTCGAACCATGCTGGAACATGTTGTCGAAAGCTGAGGAGTGGTCCAACTGGACTAGCGACTTGGCATATGTGAAAGAAGAAAAAGGTAAAAGAGCTCCCAGAAAACAAGACAAATATTAGTCCATTCATTATCCACAAAATAATTAATCATCAACTTCCAATAACCTTTGCTCGGTTTAAACTTGACATGCACATGATCCATACTTTATTTTTCCATAGCTAAGGAAAATTAAGTAGCTTTTGATTGCTATGCCACTCCCTTGACAGGAAACCAGATAACTTCTTCCATCATGACTAAATATGGCTAAAGGCAAATAACTGGCTTTCAGATCGCAATTTATTCACAATACACTTTGGAACAGACCTTCTAACTATTCCTTTTAAACTGGAAGTGAGGTCATAAATGCATTGTTAATACACTAATGCAGAGAAAAGATAATGATCTATATCTGAGTGGCAATAAAAAAAAAAAAATTGAGCTCAATTAAATTTATTATTTTTGCTATAAGTGAATGAGCAGAGCAGTTGATTTTAATTTGACATATGCACAATTAGGTTTAAAAAATAAAATAAAATAAAAAATACCTGAATTAAAGGAGAATTTGAGAATTCATATATTTTAAATTCAAAAGATTTGATGTTAATATATGCTACAGATATGATTATTTAAAAAGATAAGTGGTGTACATCCATTTCAATTTCATGTTTGTTGAAAAATATTGTTTAATTGTACATTTTTCTGTTTAGTAAAAATCTGTCAAGCAGGATTAAAGGTTTTCTTTATTCTTAAAAAAAAAAAAAAAACCCACAACACAAGGACTTACAGTATCAGGAATTTTATTTAATATATGTATATAATTCTGTTTTTGTTAATTGTTTAATTTATTATACCATAAGCATATACATAGACTATAACCATCCATAGCTCAGTTCTCTCGACAATCTACCCATAACGTTTAATCATCTTTTAAAATAATTCCTTATAAGATTCAGGGAAAAAATAGACTCCAGAAAGAGTGAACAGCCAATTATTTTTCACACCCAAAGCGAACAAAATGAAAGAAAAGCAAAACATACTTTAAAAAAGGACAAAAGTTTTTAAATCCCTTTTCAGTTTTTAAAATAAAAAAGACCACCAATATAACACCAGCAATAATCATAATAACAGCCATTAAAAGAACATTATGATATCTGCCTCCTTTGCAGGCTTTTGAAATCATATACTGTATGCGTGCAGGTTTATATGTGAGAAATACATGTGTGTGTGTGTGTGTGTGCATGCGTGTGTGTAAGACTGTTGACAGTCCTCATGGTCCCATTCACAATAAGCATATCATTGCCATTGACAATACAGTAATATAAATAATCTTTTTCTTGGTAATGAATGTTTCCCTCAGATCACAGAGCGGGATGATCTCCCCTCCTCATAAGGAAGCAGAGAAGAGCAGCTTCTGGTTGGAAAAGACAGACGTACAGACATGGGACGCGACCAACCGTCATTGCCTGTTACATTAGATTTTACCCTAACAAGTGGTGGATTAAGAAAGACTAAAGCATAGAAAGAAAACAGACAGAAAACAAGAAACCTTTTGTCACAGGAATAGATATAACAGAATAAAATTGCACTAAAAACTGAAACGAAACAAAACGTTTGGTCGGGAGACACAAAGTGCAGGTGCACCGATTGAAAAATGTCACGTGATTGACGTGCGGTGTGAATTTCCTCTGCAGTTGGGGCTCGTCTCAATGGGGTTTTACACAGGGGGGGGGGGGTTATTCATTTATGCAAATCACACCCTGTATTTATACAAAAACAGCTAGACACTGTGCCATTTTAACTCTTCCCACTTGAACATGCTTTCCTCATCCACGACTGGCCAAAAGCAATGACGGTTTCTTTAAAAACAGCTCTTTTTTTTCTCCACTGAAAACATGTAATAAAGGCAGGTTGTTACGTCTTAGAGATGCAATGCATGCAGAGTAAGTCAGTTCGAGACTAGATGAGCCAATCACAGGCAGGAGAGGCATGAGGTCAGCAAGCCCTGTGGAAAAGCCCTTTGAAAAGTTCTGACATCACAGGGAGGGAATGAGGAAAAAATGTGCTATGGCTCTGAAAGTGTTAAGCTTGGCTATGATTCCTCAATCACTTCAGGACAAGTGAAGAAAAGCAAAACAAAAGAGAACAAGGATGATGCGAAAGAAAGAGTAAGGGACCGATATCTGCGAGTAACAAAGCCAGAATGTGGGGAACTATGTGTGACTTATCAGAAAGGAATCATGGCAACAGTAGCCATGGACATGGTAACCAATGACAACTATTGTTATTCACAAAGAAATCAGTATCAACCCCCCATAAAAAAACAACAACAAAAAAAACACACGATGAAGGTCTGCACAGAAGCCACAGAACCTCCGTGAAATGAACAGACGAGCGAGAGGAGGAGAAGAGAAGGAGGGAAAGGAAGCCAACATTAAAAAAAAGAAAAGATGATACTGATGGCTTAATTTTCCCAAGAACATTGGCAAGAAATAGTCTCAGTTCTCAACAGTAGAACATGATATTTTACAGCAGATGATCCTATTCCATCTTGCTCTTTCCTCCGTTCAACCTGCCTGTCGCCGCTTCTCTTTTACGCAATATATTTCTCAAGTCAAAACAAGACCTTTTTCTCACGACAGAAAACAAAATAAAAGTCTAAGCTCATTAAATGTAACATCATTTGTCTTTGAATGAATTAAAAAAGAAAAGAAACACAAGCATTGACTTTATATTTCAAAAGATATTCAAATATAAATTCCCAACATTACAAAACACGATTTGTAACTGATCTTAACGTTCAAATTACAGTGTACATACAGATCGCCAACTTACAATACTCCAATGAAACTCAAAACCACTTATATATACACACACAGATCAGTCAGTGCCCATCGTAGAGATTCTCTTTCTCTCTCTCTCTCTCCATCTCTGTTGGAATGAAAAAAACAAAAACAAAAAAAAAAACACCCAGAACAGCACAGACCAGTAAAGAGACACCCTTCGAGAGAGACATAAAGAGAAAGAGACGGATACAGAGAGAAGCAGGGTATTGATAGAAAGGGTGAAAGATGCAATTGTTTCAGAGAGCAGGAGCTGTGTGCGGTATGCAAAGAGAATAGAAAGTCTGACGGCCCCCATTAATGGCGTTATGATAAGATGTTAGAAGCCCAAACTAGCGCACAGCTTCCCAGCAAGAAAGAGAGATGGACAGATAAAACAAAGCTGAAGTTTTCAAATGTACATTTTTCCTCTTTTTATCTTGTTTTTTTTTTTTTTTTTTTTTTTTATGTATATATGCATGTATATGTTTTCGCAGGATGTCTGGAGTTATCTTTATCTGAGACTCCACGCTGCTCCATTATTCTCAATGATGGCTGCAAAAAAAGGATTACTGACCATCAGTGGACATCAATAGGTTTAAACATGGTAAAAATAAATGCATAAAATTATTTAAATACCTTCCATTATTTTTTAACAAACTCAAAAAATGGTCTGTTCAATATATTAACATTCATGTATCGAGAATTCTTTTGAAGGTTATATCATTTCAAATGATCTTTTAATGAAAATATAAACATTTCTTTCATTAAAAGGTCATTTGAAATTATATAACCTTCAAAAGAATTCTCGACACATGTATGTTAAAATACTGAACAGACCAAATAATTATGATTAAGATTTAGTTTTTGTTGGAAAAAAAATAAAATAAAAAAAATATATACATATTTTTAAATATTAAAAAAAAAAACATGTTGAAGGAATAGTTCACCCAAGAATAGACAGCAGTAGTTTTCAAATCTCATTTGTACATGTACATTGAGATGCATTGCCAATACCAATATGCCAAATAATATGCACATGCACAAATTCAATTTGAGAATAACCATTCAAAGATCTTGCACAAATGTGAGTCATATAGACTATTTTAATGGTGTGTTTTTTTGTTGCCGTTTCGCAGTTTGACAACCTCTGGTCAACTTTTCTGGAAAAGTACAGCTTAAATATTTTTTTTAAAATTAATATCTTGTTTTTGTGTTTCATGGAAGAAACTAAGTCATATATGAAGGCGAGTAAAACTGTCATCAATTCATTTTTGGGTGAACTATGCCTTTAATTGCTCATTTGACTTCCTCTAAACTTATTTTAGTCACTTTTCTTGAAAACTATAATTTCTTAGATTTTTTTGTCATGTGTTTGTTTTTTTGTACCTGTCCCTCTCAAGAGCCCTGGTAGTTGGCCTGGAAGCGTGCCGTCTCCTCAAAGATGAGCTCTTTCAGCTTCTCTTTAGGAAGGTCGTCCAGCTCCATGTTGAAAGTGAAGGGCTCCTCAGCCACCGGCTAAATTTGCAAACAATATGAAATGCTGTTAGGCTTAGCTAACAGATATGGGATTGTACAGATGACAGATTGAAGGGGAGTGAAATGGATGAAGCTGGAGAGGGGAGAGAGAGATACCTCATCAGAGGGGTCATAGTACTGCTCCAGGTAGGGGTGGGCCAGTGCTTCCTCCACGGTTATACGTTTGATGGGGTTAAAGGTTAGCATGCGGTCCAATAAATCCAGAGCTGAAACGCAAAAGGTAGAAGTACATAAAGAAGTTCCACACTACTACGTTAAATCTATGATTACAAAAGAACTAATTCATTAGCCTATAAATCATGCACAGCTAACAAAACACACACCGATAGGATGTACACGTACAAACGCAGTAGTTCATTTTTCTTTTTTAGTCTTTCCAGCCAATGTTTCATTAAACATACTTGCACAAGGCAGCCAGACCATCAAAAGACCATTTGTTGACACCCACATTTGTTCAGTACTCCCACATGCACACACACTTGTATATGAGGTTTACAGGGACTCTCCATAGACGTAATGGTTTTTATACTGCATAAACTGTATACCCTAACACTGTGTCTGCAACAGATGTGACAGTTGTCGTGTTGAATCGCGCCGCAAAAACTGGCAGCTGTCTACACTAGACTCGACAAAGTGACCGTTGCGAATCCATTCATTCTTGTGTCAGAAGAAGTGCGAGTGCTTGAAGTAAAACAGAAATGGAATGGGACATCAGTTGGGAATTTGTCGTGTCGCACCACATCCAAAGTAGACCGCATTACTGAATATAATGGGTTCTCTTTAGATTTGTCACATCACGCCACTGGCGTCTGCTGAAAACACAGTGTTACACTAACCCTACCAATCACAGAGAACTTTTGGCATTTTTTGAATAAAAACAAAACAAAACAAAACACCATTTAGTTAGTCCCATTCACTAAACATTCCTAAAGATCCTAATGCTTGACCTTACCTTTGTTGTCTGCTTTGGGGAACAGCTTGGTCCATGGGATTTTCGGTTTCTGGGGTAAAGACTGGAGGTAGTTCCTGGCCTTCATGTTGATGATGCAGTTTAGATCATCTTGAGAGGGGGAGCCCAAAATACCTGGTTGATGGGGCAGGAGCAGGAAAATGAACACATAATGAACGAGCTAAAATGTTTGCATGCCCATATGAGTCAAATAACAATACAGTGGTCATCAACTGAAAATCATTGTTTCTACAATCTCCTTGGGTTTGCTTGTGTAAAACGGACAGCAAGGAAGAACATGATGCTGAATAAAAAAATAAAATGCTAATGCTAAAATGCTAGTAAAATGTTTAACTAACATTATATTTGTGCCTGGTTAAGCTTTTCAGTTTTTAAAAGGGAGTAGAAAATTCTTCTGAAAACAGTATTTTGGCATAAATTCATTCTTGTTAGAAGATTCTTAAACCAAATATAGTTAAACAAAACTATATGCAAAGAAGCAGCTAAATGTGAGTTCACTTGCAAAGGTAAATCATTATTTATATTAATTATATTAATAATAATACATTTTAATGATTGATTAAAGACATTTTTGCTTACTTTCATACATTGGTCATTGGTACTGTGCTGGGTTGCCACTTAAACACAGTAATAAAATATATATAATAATATTTATATAATGTAATATTTTATTTTAATATAAAATAAAATTTTACTAAATACATACTAAAATAGATTTCATGTCAAAAAGATCCACAGATCTACTGCTTTAGTATATGGTCTTGACATAAAATGTAATTTATTCCTGTGATTTCAAAGCTGAATTTTCAGCATCATTACTTCAGTCTTCATGCTAATCTGTTGCTCAATGATTGCTTGATATCAATGTTGCAAACGGTTGTGCTGCTTCATATTGTAGGGGAAACCATGATACATTTTTTACAGGATTATTTGATGAATAGAAAATTTGAAAAAACTTTTGATCAATTAAATGAGTCCTTTAATAAAAGTATTAATTAAATCTCCCTGACCCAAAACCTTCAAACAATAGTGTACTAGTGCACTTTTATGCTATTTCTGAACCTAAGCCCAGGGAAGTTAGCTGACAACATTGCACACTGTTCAGAAGCCGATAGTCTATTCTCTTCAGGGTGTTTCCTGCCCTCACTGATACAGTGCGTCACTCCTTACTACATGCAGATACATCAAAGTTCCTTTTTTATATGTTATGCTTCAGGTAGTGCAGATTTGAGAATAAAAGAGAAGTCGGAAAAAGAGGAAATTCCAATTAGCATTACACTCATGTTCTTACCCAGTATGTGGTTGAGCTGGTCCAGATAGTGCTTTCCAGGGAAGATGGGTCTGTTGGACAACATCTCAGCCAGGATGCAACCCACAGACCATATATCAATGGACATGGTGTAGCCCTGAAAGATAAAGAGATCATGTCAAATTATGCATCCAGTTTATATCTTAAATGCTAAAGACAAACACACATGCACAAACCTTGGAGTTGAGCATGATCTCAGGGGCACGGTACCAGCGAGTAGCCACATACTCTGTGAGGAATCCAGTGTGGTCATGTTCTGGATCGGCTATCCGTGCCAGGCCAAAGTCACAGATCTATGGGTGAGGAAATATAATCTCTATACAGCCCTCCAACAAGCAATTTTGCTTAAAAAAAGACCATAACTTCTATATTTAGCTTCATTAGGATCATTGCCTTCAGATTAAACAAAGCACAAGAACTATATTACTAAATTTGGTCCTGCGTTCCTCAAAAATATCTTCACCAAAATAAATCTATCGTGAAAAAATTCCACTCATTAAAATCAAATTAGTTTTATATTCATTTAATTTTTAATGTCAGGTTCAAAGCTGCTGTGTTATTACCAATTGTTTACTAAACACTACTTCTTATATTAAAGGGATATTTCACCGCTGTGAAGATGAATGTGTATTTAAATTGGGTCATTTATGTAGTAGAAATGTGAAATTATTTTAGAAGTTGGTGCCTTCTAGACTGAGAAAAGCCAGAAAATGTATTTTTGGCTCATGTGGATGAAAGACAACAACTCCCAGAATGCACTTCGCTGCCCTACGAGGCCACTCCAAAGCCACGCCTACCGGTTACAGAGGGCAGTATCGGAAGAAATGATACAACTATGCTGCGTTCCAGTCCAAAATTGTCATGCCCTTCACTCGCTAACTTCCCTTCGTCTCGTCCACTCGGATGTACGTCATTGCGAGTGCCCACTACTGGCGGAAACTGCAATGGGCTGAACTGAAACGTCCTAAGCCCTTGATCACTTGGAATCAGCTGTGGAGTTGATTTATTACTTACATTTTTTTCCCTTTAATAATTTGTTTAATGCGGCATCCAAATGTTTATAGGTGTGTTTGGGTTGTTTTAAATTAAAAAAAAATTATAATTAATATATATCATAGAGTTGTCTGTGTGGTGGTGATTAGACGAGATATGTGGTGACGTCACAATCGTACTGCATTGTGGGACATATAGGTGCCTGAAGTGTACATTTGAAGCAGACTCGCTCCCTCTGTCAAAATCGAGGGAACGAGGGTCTGTCCATATAAACTTCCATCGTCCACTTCACGAAGTGGAACGCACTTCAAAATGGCGGCAGGGATGTCTAACAGTGGACGGGAACGCAGCACTAGGCTACTAGTTGACTCGAAACTGAAAAGACGCCGTTTTATCATGAGATCCCACCCCCTATGGGCGGGTTGAAAACATGTGGAACGAGCTCCTACTACTGACTGTAGTCTCTAGCCTCTGGCCAAAAAAGCCTCCGATGACGCAAAATGATGATTTTTGCATCATCTGAGTTTTTTTTTCAGACACACAATACAGAAATCTCTCGTCTCAGGGGGACATGAGGGAGGGAAGCACGGTCATTCGAAAATACTACCGGGTTTCTACTGATACAAAGCTTAATGCTAATCGGTGAAGTATCCCTTTAAGAGTTTTATGTTTGGTTTGGCTGTTCTGACCTTGAGGTCACAAGTGGTGTTGATGAGAAGGTTTGAAGGCTTCAGGTCTCTGTGCAGGACATTGGCAGAGTGAATGTATTTCAGCCCTCGCAGGATCTGGTACAGAAAGTAGCAGATATGGTCGTTGCTGAGTTGCTGTGTCTTCAGCAATTTGTAAAGATCGGTCTCCATCAGGTCCTGTACGATATAGCTGAAACGCAGTTAAAGAACTACAACGTAATGCACAATATAACAATGAGATATACACACTATGTTCAAGATACATTTTGGCCTAATGCATTGTGAGCCAGTTGATGTACGTGTTTAAGGATACACATCCCTCATAAAGTCGATGCGGCGAGCTCTCAGGATGTCATTGATGCCTATGATGTTCTCATGACGGAACCGCAGGAGGATTTTGATCTCCCTCAGGGTGCGCTGGCAGTAGGTCTGATGTTCAAATGGACTGATCTTCTTAATGGCCACTCGGATCTTATTCACATTATCAAAAGCTGAGCTGCAGGCGGCAGGAAAAGAGATGATGGGAAGAGAGGAGAGAGAATTAAGAAAAAAAAATGTGCACGTATTTAACTTGTATAGAATGTGGAATAATGTAAGAAACAAAACAACTGATTTAGTGGCACAATTGAAAGTAAATGGAGGTTAATTTTACAAAATTGTTTGTCAACCTCAAGCCATACTAAATATTATATGAGCTGTTTAATTTTATATAAGGTGTCTAAATTGTTTAAACCTCTGTTATGTGTGTTTTATAAATAAAATTTCAATTATTATTTTTTAAATTAAAGGTTTGTGTGTGTATATATATATATATATATATTTATATATACACACACATACATTTATTACAAGACATATAATTTAGATTTATTAAATGTTTATCAAATTAAACATCGAATCAATACATAAAAATGACAACATTTTTATATAATTTTAAAATAAAAACCTGTGAGATTGCACAGGCCAAAGTATCCATACATCTGATGCGTTTAAAACTACTTAAGCGCACTGTATTTGTGGAAAACACCAAGTATCTAGATTCTATATATTTTTTCTTCTTCTTACGCAGCAGTCTGATGGCCCTAACCAAAGATATCCATAGAAGGCCTTAGTGTTTTATTACAGGGGGTTTGTTTACATCCTCCTGCTAAACTTGACAGTCATTTTGAGGATGGAGGGCAGACCAACCCGCTCAACTCTGAATTCTGCACCTTATCTATTTTAATGTTTACCATCATTTTATGACAGGTTATAAGCAGTTGACATTATATTGTAAAAATGGTGGGTATGTATTTTTTACAAAAACCGCAAAAATATTTCCTAAAACACTTAATCCACATTTGGCCGCATCGTAACCACGCCTGTTTTACGAGCTCAGAGTGAGATGTCAGATTGCTAGCTGTGGCGCTAACAGCCCTAGCGTGCAGATTCAGTATGCAAACAACTAAAAAGACTCCTAAAATCAAGAGTGACAAGGGACATTCAACGTCTGAACTAAACGCCTGTTCTCAATAACACAGATTCACATGCAGCAAGACACTGTTTGTGCCTTTAAACCAAGTGAGCTGCCTACTTAGATAGGATTTTTGAACATTTTAAACGTGCCTATGATGCAAAAAAGAAAGAAAAGATGTTTATGTAGGCAGTTCGCTGTGTTCTGAAACACAGCCAATGTTGAAGAAATGGGATTTAATCCAATGCATTACTCGAAATCTATTGTTAGCCCTGATATTCTGGGAAGGATATGCACAAACTTGTTGAGCCAAACTAACGTTAATTATTCTGTTGATTTCGAAACAACGCTTATAATCTGCTTTTCTGTCCATGAAATAGAAATGCGGAATGCTATTTGTTTTCGGCGAATCAACACCCTTTTTTTTCTTTACTACGAAGAGCTGATCAGTAGTACTAGCCCACTAATTCTCGCCCCGATCCAACAGTAACTGTTATCTCCCCCGAAGTGTGCGACTGCAAAAACGAGCAGTTTCCGCTTACCAGACCATTCCATAGGCCCCCTCCCCGATGTACTGGAGGTCGGTGTATCGGGGGCCAACGTCAAAATTTTGTCCCTTCACCGACTCCAGGCCAGGCTTGGATCCCGCCGCTCCATTCGCTCCCCCGGGTGCGACGGCTCCTCCAGTCCCGGCGGCGCTGCTATTCGAGCCCGCGGCTCCAACCGCCGCCGCGCTGCTGCCCGATTCCGCCATCGTTTCTGTCCACAAATCAGTCGACTTCGCTCAGTCTTTGGCGGGAGGGGGGCTCGTATTTGCCTTTAGATCAAAGACAGGTTTATTGGATAGCAAAGGCTGCCGTTATACGATGCGCTTTCTTGACAGTCGAAGAGGAGTCGTCAAGGCCCCCCTGTGGATGCGAGTGCGGAACGAGCGTGCATCTAAACCAAACGGATCGTGAGCGCGAACGCGCATTTCTCCTGTACAACATACGGGGGCGCGCGCTGCGCGTGAAAAGCCACAAAGCAGACGCATTTACACAGCGCTCGAGTGGGTGTGCAGAATGCCTCCCACGGTTACGGTTAGTAGGCACTCCGGCGTGATTTACAGTTTGTGGTTGGAAAAAAACTAAAGACAGAAGAGGGTATCTCAACAAGAGATGCAAGAGAAATAGTATACGAACTTGGCATATTTTCCATCATTATATATTATAATATCATTTTAGTGTTGTCAAATCGATTAATCGCGATTATTCGCATCTAACATAAACGTTTTTGTTTACATAATATGTGTATATATTATTATATTTATATATATATTATATACATGTCTGTACACACACACACACACACACACACACACACACACACACACACACACACACACACACATATGCATGCATGTATAAATTATGTGATACAGTATATACACACACATACACACAGAGACATATATAAAATATATACACATGTATTATGTAAACAAAAACCTGTCGATTTGACAGCACTACAGTATATATATATATATATATATATATATATATATATATATATATATATATATATATATTATATATATAACATTTATAATTTAATGCGTTTAAACCTGTCCCAGAAGGAATAAATTATGTGCATTATATTGGGTACGACTGTCCTTGTGATGTATAAATGAAAAAATCTACTACCAGAGAGATTTTACAGATCATACAGCAGAGCACCCTAGTGGCTGGTGATCATTACAGTAAGTCGCATGAATTGCGTCACTGAAGGGTTGGGCTGATCTCTCACTTCCTGGTTACTGCAGCGCTGGGTTTCATTGATTTGGAATGAAAACAGTTTCCCGTTACTGGGTTGCATCGGTGCAAGTAGCGCTTAGTCTTCTTGGGCTTCCGTATTCTGCCGGTACAAGTGGAATCTGGTTTGTAAATTACTGTAATAAATGAATGAATGAAATTAATTTACATTCTGAAACTGTAGTACTGATACAAGTTTGACAGCTATTATCGACAGCTTTTTCATTTCTTAATAATGTACGTTTTCTTGTAGTACCTTGTATTTTGTCTTGTGATTATTACAATTATTATTATTATTATTATTTTAAGAAACATCACTGACTTTGTGAAATTGAAACGTCAAGTTTAAATTAATGGTTTATTTGAACCCATTTTCAGCAGGAAGAACGCCATTAACAGCATTCCCAGGCTCTGTTCATCAACATCTGTCTACATGTCTCCTGTCGCGCACATTAAGGCTCGTTGTCCAGTATATCCTGGCTCAGACACAAGCCGCTTTCCTGTCCCAGATGACAAAGTTGACTGGAAGACAGACTGGCCCCAGTACAGCCCTGTTAACTATACGGCCTCCACTGTGCTGAAAAAGCCTGTTTGGGCTGACCCAGAGATTGGGTGAGTAACAACATATGTAAAACGCACCGTGAGTAATGAAAATAAATAATCAAATAAATATATTATTTTATTTGTTTTCATTATATAACATATACAGTGAGGAAAATAAGTATTTGAACACCCTGCTATTTTGCAAGTTCTCCCACTTGGAAATCATGGAGGGGTCTGAAATTGTCATCGTAGGTGCATGTCCACAGTGAGAGACATAATCTAAAAAAAAAATCCAGAAATCACAATATATGATTTTTTAACTATTTATTTGTATGATACAGCTGCAAATAAGTATTTGAACACCTGTCTATCAGCTAGAATTCTGACCCTCAAAGACCTGTTAGTCTGCCTTTAAAATGTCCACCTCCACTCCATTTATTATCCTAAATTAGATGCACCTGTTTGAGGTCGTTAGCTGCATAAAGACACCTGTCCACCCCATACAATCAGTAAGAATCCAACTACTAACATGGCCAAGACCAAAGAGCTGTCCAAAGACACTACAGACAAAATTGTACACCTCCACAAGGCTGGAAAGGGCTACGGGGAAATTGCCAAGCAGCTTGGTGAAAAAAGGTCCACTGTTGGAGCAATCATTAGAAAATGGAAGAAGCTAAACATGACTGTCAATCTCCCTCGGACTGGGGCTCCATGCAAGATCTCACCTCGTGGGGTCTCAATGATCCTAAGAAAGGTGAGAAATCAGCCCAGAACTACACGGGAGGAGCTGGTCAATGACCTGAAAAGAGCTGGGACCACCGTTTCCAAGGTTACTGTTGGTAATACACTAAGACGTCATGGTTTGAAATCATGCATGGCACGGAAGGTTCCCCTGCTTAAACCAGCACATGTCAAGGCCCATCTTAAGTTTGACAATGACCATTTGGATAATCCAGAGGAGTCATGGGAGAAAGTCATGTGGTCAGATGAGACCAAAATAGAACTTTTTGGTCATAATTCCACTAAACGTGTTTGGAGGAAGAAGAATGATGAGTACCATCCCAAGAACACCATCCCTACTGTGAAGCATGGGGGTGGTAGCATCATGCTTTGGGGGTGTTTTTCTGCACATGGGACAGGGGGACTGCACTGTATTAAAGGGACACTCCACCCATTTGCATTAAGCTTTGCATTGTTAGAAACCCAGTCATACTATTGAATGGTCGTGCAACACTCTCTCATTTTCCCCTGAGATGGGAGAAATCCGTTATTTACCTTTTACACTTCCTCCTACAATGACGCAAAAATCGTCATTTTGCATCATTGTAGGAGGAAGTGTAAGAGGGGGGGATTTCTGTTGAGACTACAAGCACTAGTTCCTCATCTTTCCCAGGGGGCGGGACCCGCTCACGCTACAGACCTATTACAGATCAGTGGGTGGGACTTTACTCTCTGAAACTGAAAGCAATATCCTCCATCTTGTTTGAAGCTAAGCTAACAGGCGCTGTGGAGACAGATGTAAAGTTATGACAATAGCGGAGGAGAGTGCTCAATATGATATAGAAGAAGAGGATTTCGGAAGTCTGATGCTTGAATCAGGTATTTGTGGCTACCTTTACAAGCCGCATTATAGCGAAGAGCAGCCGAGGCAGAAGACCTGCCTGCCGCGGACGAGGAGCCCGGACTGGCTCGAGTTAGGGCGGACTGGTGGCGCCGGTGATCTCACTATGCAACTCATAGACTGTAAGATGCAACTACGAACACAGAGATAGAGTCCGTCTGCGGCAAAGAATTTCAACGATGACAATTTCTCCTGGACGAAATCTCTGAATCAGACGAGGACACGGACGTTTGTGTTGAGAACTATCCTAGTTTCGCACCGCATATGTTCTGACTGAACATCCAGGTACCATGCAATAATTCACCTTTTCGAAAGAAATACAAACGACCAGTAATGCACTAATGAGTTCGCCAACTAACTAGACATTTTGTGTGAAATGAATTTCAAGCTCTGGTGGTAGCTAGCCTTGTAGACGGAAGAGTGATTTCTCTTATAGGCAGATATGCGCTTTCTGGATTAGTGGGAGTGGCTTGCGGAGCTGTGCAATGTGGTGCATTGTGGGAGTTGTTGTCTTTCATACAAATGCGTCCTGAAGTTATTTTTTGTCTTTCCTCAGTCACGAAGGCACCAAATTCAAAATTTATTTTACATTTCGACTACATATATGACCCACTTTAAATAAAAAACAATGTTCAAATGGGTGGAATGCCCCTTTAAGGAGAGGATGACCGGGGCCATGTATTGCGAGATTTTTGGTAACAACCTCCTTCCCTCAGTTAGAGCATTGAAGATGGGTCGAGGCTCGGTCTTCCAACATGACAATGACCCGAAGCACACAGCCAGGATAACCAAGGAGTGGCTCTGTAAGAAGCATATCAAGGTTCTGGCGTGGCCTAGCCAGTCTCCAGACCTAAACCCAATAGAGAATCTTTGGAGGGAGCTCAAACTCCGTGTTTCTCAGCGACAGCCCAGAAACCTGACTGATCTAGAGAAGATCTGTGTGGAGGAGTGGGCCAAAATCCCTCCTGCTGTGTGTGCAAACCTGGTGAAAAACTACAGGAAACGTTTGACCTCTGTAATTGCAAACAAAGGCTACTGTACCAAATATTAACATTGATTTTCTCAGGTGTTCAAATACTTATTTGCAGCTGTATCATACAAATAAATAGTTAAAAAATCATACATTGTGATTTCTGGATTTTTTTTTAGATTATGTCTCTCACAGTGGACATGCACCTACGATGACAATTTCAGACCCCTCCATGATTTCTAAGTGGGAGAACTTGCAAAATAGCAGGGTGTTCAAATACTTATTTTCCTCACTGTATATATTTTTCAATCCAAAACTGAAACTGAAAATTTCCCTAACAGATTTAAAAATGCACAAGAGAATCATAGTGGTTAAAATTAAAACGGTATACCTGATAATGTTTTTAAATATATGTGTAAAAGTTTCTTTTAATTCATTTAGACTATTTACACTTCCTTTAGCGCATTTTCCCCACTGTTCAATTCCTTGGACGGATCTGTGGACAGGAGAAGCCACGAGGGCCAATATCGTATCCAGAATGGAAAACCACTGTGAGTCAGAGTCAAAGTCAACTCACCTTTATTTATATTGTGCTTGTATCAAAGCAGATTCAGTGTAATTATAAAAGTTCAGTTCAGCTATAAGCGGCTCTACTGAAGACAATAGTGTAGTTATTCAGCTCGAGTCAGTTAAATGTTGATTCAATCCAGTTCAATAACTGTCGATGCTGCAAAATTAATCTATTATGAAATGAAGAGATTCAAAACATTAAAATACTAGGTCATCCAAAATATTGAAATATTTGCAGTATTTACAAGGCTTGATCTGCTGCTTATTAAAATCTACTCGCTGTAAATCATCCTCAGTAATCCACATGGAAGAACTGGACTCGAGGGCAGAGGATTACTGGGAAGGTGGGGTCCAAACCACGCTGCTGATCCAATAGTTACCAGGTACTAGAATGTATCATAATAAATGGTAACCAACCTTTCAACTGCAGTCTTTCTCCCATTTGACCGGTTTTACAATTCCATGCATGCAAGGTATTTTGTGTTCAATGTGGCAGAGTTCACATGCTTAAAACAATCACCCATTCCCGTTTCCTGTGGCTGCTTCATACAGGTGGAAAAGGGACTCGAAAGGACAACTTGTCCACCACACTACCTCACAACTACCCATGCTGCAATTTGTGTCCATCAAGAGGTTGGACTGCGGCGAATGGGCAATCCCAGGGGTGAGTATAAACTGCGATGCTAATGTAAGCATTTATCTATTATATATTTTTAACAGGGACCATCTCACACAATAAATTTTGAGTCAAATTTTCAGAATGGTTATTTTGAGTGAGCAGCATGGGTGGGGTGATTTTTAAGCTTCTTTTTTTTATTTAAATTCATTCTGCTAATGTGCTAACATAGGGTTATAATCTTTTGTTGTTGTGTGTTCAGGGTATGGTGGACCCTGGGGAACGCATTTCTCAAACATTGCAGCGCGAGTTCTCAGAAGAGGCATTGAACTCTCTGCAAGCGTCTGCAAGTGAGAGGGAAAATATCCAAAAGCGAATCACTAAGCTTTTCAGCTCAGAAGGTCTTCAGGTGAGATCATGTGTGGTTTTCAGTGTCTAAAGGTGCAGCCATTAGTGAAATTTCACGAGAAAAAAGCTGCATTGTCGATGGTGTAGTGATGCATGAATCACACCTCACAATGAACAATGGTAAGTGTGACCACACCTTAAGCGTTGCAATGCTTTATAACTCAGCAACTTTTTCTATAGGTGTATAAAGGTTATGTAGATGATCCAAGAAACACAGATAATGCTTGGATGGAGACAGTTGCGGTCAATTTCCATGATGAATCAGGTAAAAACAGTATATTGATGAAACTTATTAATATAAGTACATTGTTCTACCCCACGTGTTTGATTCAGTTTTTATCCATCTAGGCAATAGTGTAAGTGAGCTTCCATTGCAAGCAGGCGATGATGCTGGTCAAGTGAGTTGGATTGATGTTGACTCCTCCTTGGCCCTCTATGCGAATCACTTGCATTTCCTGGAGACCGTTGCTAAGGAAAGGAATACCCACTGGTAACTGGTAAAAGTGCCTTTCTGCTGTGACAGACATGAAAGAAAATCTAATTTGACAGAAGCATAAGAAGAACTGTAGCTTGGAGACATAATTCAAATGGAAACTAGAAAAATCAGTTCTGGTGCTGGCACATATTAATATGGAGTGTGACCCATCTCAACACTGCCAAAACTTGCATTCCAATAAGCATGGCTATGGAAAATGAGGGCTTACTAATTATTTAAGTCATTCTTAGACTGAACTGAACACTATTACCTGAATAAGAACTTGATCATCTTATGCATGTACTGTCTCTAATAACCAAATGAATAAGCCATATCGTACACTTACTCTGTGTGTTGCTATACCTTTTGTCTGCTGTGCTATATTTCAATAATTTAAAGAAAAGTCATTGGGCATCTGTGATACTTTGATACTGAAGTGGTTCAATTTCTTTTATTTTGACATACTCAAAAGCAACTACTAGAGCAAGAAATATGACAAGGTTTTTAGTCTGCTTGGTCTGAACATGAATAGTGTGAATTCTCTGAAAGCCTGTTTCTTTTGAATTGTTATTAAAGGGATATTACTGGTTCAATACAATTTTCACGAAAAAATGAGGGACATCAAGGCACTTCAGTTGTGTATATTCACACATTGCCTTTTTCAACAGATTTGATGTCATCAGTAATGCTGATATGTGAAACAAGGGAAAATAAATTGACGTTGGTTTTAACCTTGCAAAAATTGCCAGTCATTGTCGACTGAGCCATGTCGACATCACTGTTTATATTATAGTCTTAGAGTTCAATGACTCTTTCAGTTTGTATGTGCTGCTAGATTCAACATTTGGACATTCTGTAAAATAGCTATATATATATATATATATAATATATATATATATATATATATATATATATATATATATATATATATATATAAAATGTACGGCGGGTAAAACAAGTATTGAACACGTTACCATTTTTCACAGTAAGTATATTTCTAAAGGTGCTATTGACATGAAATTTTCACCAGATGTTGGTAACAAACCATGCATAGATGTCCATAAATTAAGTTATGTTTAATAATGTTAAATGACACAGGGAAAAAAGTATTGAAGACATGAAGAAAGGGAGGTGCAAAAAGGCATGGAAAGGCAAGACAATCAGTAATTAGAAAGCAATCCTGCCCCTTGTCAGTGCAAATGAATATCAGCTGGTTCAGTCTCAACTGATGGCCTCTTATTACCAAGGTGTCACACAAGAAACATCTCATGATGGGTAAAAGCAAAGAGCTCTCTCAAGATCTTCGCAACCTTACTGTTGCAAAACATACTGATGGCATTGGTTACAGAAGGATTTCAAAACTTCTGAATGTTCCAGTGAGCACTGTTGGGACCATAATCCGGAAATGGAAAGAACGAACATCATCTCACCATAAACCGGCCACGACCAGGTGCTCCTCGCAAGATTTATGACAGATGAGGTAAAACAATGATCAGAACAGTTCTTAAAGAGCCAAGGACCACTTGTGGACAGCTTCAGAAAGACCTGGAAATAGCAGGTACAATTGTTTCAAAGAAAACAATAAGTAATGCACTCAACTGCTATGGCTCCACGCCAGACTCCATTGCTAAAGAAAAGGCATGTTGAAGGTCGTTTAAAGTTTGTTGCACAACATTTGGACATGCCTGTGAGAATATAGTTTGGTCAGATGAGACCAAAATTCAACTCTTTGGATGCCATAATACACACGTTTGGAGGAGAAATGGCACTGCACATCACCCCAAAAACACCACACCAACAGTGAAGTTTGGAGGTGAGAACATCATGGTGTAGGGCTGTTTTTCAGCATAAACGGTAGGCTACTGGCAAACTTCATATAATTGAAGGAAGGAAAGATAAATGGAAAAATGTACATAGACATTCTTGATAAAAATCTGCTGCCATCTACCATGCAGGATGATGAAGATGAAATGAGTTTGGACATTTCAGCAAGACAAAGAACTTAAACACATGTCTTGTCCAAATACCCACACTTTGCACTTGACCACTTGTCTACTTGCATGATGTATTTTCTCTATTTGGCCCAAGTGTTCAAGTAGGTGTAAAGACTGCAAATATGTGTAGAACTTTTGATTATTCGATGGGACACACTTATAGTCTTGCAAAAAAAAATGCAAGTGTTTACAGAGCTGTTATTTATTATATTTTCAATACTTTGCATTTAAAATAAACTTCTGTCTGTTCAGTAGTCAGTAAATGTCTGTTCAGTAGTCGCTATGTAACTAACAGAAGACACATTTTAAATTGTGGTGCTTCTAATTAAGTGATAAAAACAGTTGCAAATGTTGTACAAAATAGGCCTACACATACCATACTCATCTTTGCATCAATAAAATGTGTAACACATTATGATTTTACTACCAAATTAAATGTATCCAATTAATTTAAATTAGAGTGGAATGTTTTCCTCGACATCTCGCGATTTCGGGGCACATGAGCTCCCGAACATAATGCATGATGGGATACGCTTTGCCTCGAATACCGCTCTGAAGCGAAGTGTACTACTGTGCATTAAGGGCACTGCAATTTGGTACAAGATTTGAACGTTCCGTGGGCCAACTCAAAATTTGCTTAAAATTCCAAGGACCAAGTTAAGCCAGAAAGGGTAACGTGCATTTTGCGGTAGTAGCGCCAAGAAGACTTTGGAATAGCTTCCATTACATGTTAGGGACGCTGACTCTGTACACGTTTTTAAAGAACAACTGAAGACTCATTTGTTTGCCATGGCCTATTCTTCCTTTTCATGATATTTTTTATTCTATTAGGCCTACTATTGTACTTTTTTTGTGTGTGTGTATCTATTCTATAGTCTACTCTATTTTACTGAGACATTGGTCAACGTGTTGTTTTAATAGTGCTATACAAATAAAAGTGACATTGACATTGAAGACTTTGTGTGGAAGAATGGGCCAAAATCACACCCGAGGAATGCATGCACCTAGTTTCTCCATACAGGAGTTATATTGAAGCTGTCATTAGCTTTTGTACTAAGTATTAAATCAATTTAAGCAAGCGTGTTTGATACTTTTTCCCGGTGTCGTTTAACATTATTACACTCAACTTAACTTATGGACATCTATGGTTTGATTTCTTTGCATGTATGGATTGTTTTGATCTATGGATGGTTGTTACCAACATCTGGTGAACATTGCATGTCAATAGCACCTTTAGAAATATATATATATATATTTTTATATTGTGAAAAATGGTGACGTGTTAAATACTTATTCTACCCGCTATATATATGTGTGTGTGTGTGTGTATCAATGAGATTCCATTACCATATGAAACCTGTGAATCAAAATATACAATGTAGTGACTCAAGTTTTCAGAGCACCTCAAAATTTATAAGAATTATCTTTAGTGTATGATTGTGTCCTTGACAATCATGATTTATCGTTTACATTGAAAGCTTCTCTACCATGGTCTATGATTCAAGATTCTGTAAATTATTCAGGTGCGAATATAAACATTTTGATAGGCTCTAACTGATTACAAAAATGCAACACTGGTTTATATAAATACAAGCAGCAAAAAAAAAAAAAAACAAGTTCATGAATATGCTAATTTCTGTACAAGTTCATGAATATGCTCATTTCTGTACAGATTTTTATATGCAAATATCTAAACCTACTCATTTTATTTTTGTTGGGAAAAAATATCACCAGTTTGAAAATACAAAACTACCACATAATTAGGAACAGTCCTAACAGTTTCAAATACATTTACAAGATGTAAGAAAAAGTTTGTATTGAGGAAGGAATGTGAAAGCTTATGAGAAACTAGAACTAAATGCTGTAACTGGTCCATTCACAGAAGTACTGATGTTGTGCAGATAAAAGTTGGCCAGCAAAAAAAAAAAAAACATTAAAAAAGGGAGTCTATACAGGTGTTGTTTCTGATGCTTCCAAATGTCCTCCTGGACTGGAAAGTCAAAGGAAGTAGTCAGCCACAGGTTTCTTAGAGGGGAGGCCTCTGGTTTCCTGAGGTGCAGCTTCAAATATGATAAACTCCTTCTGGAGATGCTCATCAAGCTCCAAAATGGCTGCCACGTTACCACACCTAAGAAAATATAACAAGAGAAGGAAATAAAAAAACAGTTCCTGGTGAGACGTTTCTCAGGAGCTGTAAATTAAGTAATGCAAAGCAGCATGCTCACGTCTAAATAATAATTTGTACAAACAAGTTATGGAACCACTGTAAGAGTGAAAAAAACCCCCACACACCTATAACAGTAGTTTGGCGCAGACCACACAGTTAACACGGTCTCACTGAAATGCCACTTGTAGCCCTCCATCACCAGCTGATGAGCTCTGCAGATCATGCTGATATCATTGGCGGCATTAAACTGTGCCACCACATCACTGCCAAACAGATATCCAGCCCCTCTTGGACTCACTCCCCACCCTGTGGTGTCTAGAAACAAGAAAGGGAGCAAACAATCTTAGGTCTTTAGCTCAACATATTAAAGGTCCTTCCTTTATGTTGCATTTTATTAGTCTCTCACCCTCAGGGTCAGACCACAGTAGGTCACACATGGGTCCATCATGAGGAACTTCCTGCTTTCGGTCAATAGTTCTGATCTGATCCAAAGTTTGAATAGATGGAGAAAGCCCACCATGCACACAAAATATCTGGGGAGCAAAAACAGTATACATACAGTACCATTAAAAAGTTTGGGGTCAGTAATTGTAAGAAGAAGAAGAAAAAAAACCCTTTTATTCAGCATGGATGCATTAACTTGATCAAAAGTGACAAAAAATTGTTTTACACTGATACAAAAGATTTCTATTTCAAATGAGTAACTGGACTGGAGTAATAGCTTTGCCATTACAGGGACAGTTCGATTTTAAAATTAAATTGTAATATCGTTTTTACTGTATTTTTGATCAAACAAATGCAGCCTTGGTGAGCATAAGAGACTTTCTCTTTCACACACACAAAAAAACCCTGAACTTTTGAAAGAGAGAGAGTGTGTGTGTGTGTGTGTGTGTGTGTAGTTGAGCGCAAGAGAAACTGTGTGTGTGCGTGAGTGTATTAGAGATACATCGATGTACAGTACCAGTCAAAAGTTTGGAAACATTACTATTTTTAATGTTTTTGAAAGAAGTCTCTTATGCTCATCAAGCTGCAGTTAAAAAAAAACAAAAAAACAAACAAAAAAAAAACAGTAATATTATGAAATATTACAATTTAAAATAATGGTTCTCTTTTTTAATATATTTTAAAATGTAATTTATTTTTGTGATGCAAAGCTGAATTTTCATCAGCAAGTACTCCAGTCTTTGGTGTCTTATGATCCTTCAGAAATCATTCTAATATGATGATTTGATACTCAGTTATTATCAATGATGGAAACAGTTGTGCTGTTTAATATATTTTTTTGGAATACTTTTTTCAGGATTCATTGATGAGTAAAACGTTAACAGCATTTATTCATAAAAACAACATTTATTCAAAATAAAAACATTTCTAACAATATAAATCGTTACCATCACCTTTTATCAATTTAACGCATCCTTGTTGAATTAAAGTACTAATTTCTTAAAAAAAAAATAGTTATTGTTCCCAAACTTTTGAACGGTAGTGTATATTGTTACAAAAGATTTCTATTCTAAATAAATACAGTTCTTTTTAACTTTTTATTCATCAAATAATCCTGAAAAAAGCATCTCAGGTTATAAAAAAAATATTAAGCAGCACAACTGTTTCCAACATTGATCATAAATCATCATATTAGAATGATTTCTGAAGGATCATAAGACACCAAAGACTGGAGTACTTGCTGATGAAAATTCAGCTTTGCATCACAAAAATAAATTACATTTTAAAGTATATTAAAAAAGAGAACCATTATTTTAAATTGTAATAATATTTCATAATATTACTGTTTTTTGTTTTGTTTTTGTTTTTTAACTGCAGGCTTGATGAGCATAAGAGACTTCTTTCAAAAGCATTAAAAATAGTAGTGTTTCCAAACTTTTGACTGGTACTGTATCTGTCGATTTTTGATCAATTTAAAACTATCAGAGGTGGTATTAACATTAAGTGTCATGCGCACAGAAGTCATTGGCACATGCCGCTATGCTAAGTGGCACATCCAGTGGCAAATACTGTTGTCAATGGCATGTGCCAATAAAACTTGTGACATGTGCCGATGGATTGCGTCATGTGCCACTGACATTTTTGCGGAGCATGTCACCGCATGTTGTGGCACCTTCAGTAGCTCAGTGACACATGCCACAGTCTGCTGCCCATTATGTAGATGTTGTAAGATATGCACTAAACAGCAGAACGACATTTAATTAGTTGTTTTCAAACAGAGTTTATTACATCCTGGGGCAATCGTTACAACCATTAAGCTTTTCCCTATTTAATATCTGCCTTGTGGCTTGTTGTATGTTT
This sequence comes from Squalius cephalus, assembly GCF_949319135.1. Taxonomy (NCBI): domain Eukaryota; kingdom Metazoa; phylum Chordata; class Actinopteri; order Cypriniformes; family Leuciscidae; genus Squalius; species Squalius cephalus. Next base: position 42,658,762 of record NC_137122.1, on the reverse strand, counting down.
TTATTATAAAATATATACGTTTAAAAAAAAAAAAAAATTTCACAATGTAATTAAATACATATTGTAAATACACAGTTGTTTTGATAACTCAACAATTTATTTTTCTATTTGCATAGGATTGATAGTTCAGCTGTGTCTTTTGGAATTATAAAAATTTAGATAGGTGGCCACAACTAAAAAAGTGAAACCAGCAGGGATATGTGCCACCACAAATTGACACTTACCAATCAGGTATTTCATACTGTAAACTACCATGACAGAAAATGCCACAAACCATTATAAAGTGACACCTATCATTCTGAAATGCATTATGAATAAAATTATAAAACTGGGACCAAGCATTCAGAAGTGTATTGGAACTTGACATTGTCTCTTCACAATGTAAAGTAGGTCTCTAGATATTATATTTAACTTGTTAAAAATGGTATTATTTCTTATTACATAATTCCATAAAAAATATTTGCGACATATTAAAGCCATAGATAAGAACCTTTTCTAACGTATAACTGAAACAAATAAACACGCAACACGTGGATCTTCATCAAATGTCGAAGTTTTGGTTTATCTTGCACTGGCCAATGTTACATTTATACCGACACTTACCGGCGTGCACGCAAAAATAAAGGTTTACAGTAATGGATGCGATTTATTTATTTCCTAGAATGAGCAGTTTGCATGATCAACAACATACAGTAGCGCTGGTATTACAACAATCAGTGGCAAATGTCACTCAAATACAGATTTGCCACAAACTGACTAAAAATATTACAGATTTATAAATGCAATACAAAAAATACAAAAATGCACTCTTTCATTAGAAATAGTTCACTGACAAGGTTTGTACTGTAAATATCCCACCTTTAATAGTCGAGTATATTTACAGTACAAACCTTGTCAAGTGAACTATGAGGGCAAAAAAATAAAATAAATAAATAAAAGCAGACAAAAAACAAAATCATTATCGAGATTTTGCTTTTAGGTCATATAATTCAGCCCTAGTGCGCACACATCTAAAACGCGCGACAGTTCACTTCTTCTTCTTCAGTTCACTTCTTCTTTTTCACTTCTAATTTATAATGAAAAAAGCCTGTCTTGGCAAGTATCCTTGTAAACATAGTCTGTTATGTCTTAAGCTGGGTTCACACACTGTACGATTTTGGCCACAATTTGGCCGTCTGAGACAAATTTAGTTTGACAGCCGATTAATGACCGTTGGGACAACATTTTACCTCTGACGAAATTCTTGCAGTCTCAGAAATTTTGACTCACAGTCCTGCAGTGTGACTTCTCCTACGACGACTGTCAAATTGGCTTTGCTTCTTAATTTATTTCAATTCGTGTTAAGTCTTAACAACGTGCAAAGAAAAAAAAAATCTATTTTAACGACAAAAGTTCAAATAAGACAGCAAGTAACAAATATTGGTATCTGTCAATAGTTGTTTGTTAAAATCAGTATCGGCCCAAAAAATCCTAATGGTGCATCCCTAACGTGTGTGTGTGTGTGTGTGTGTGTAGTAAAATGTAAAAGTTATAGAAAGTGGAAAGATACTAAAATATAAGAGGACCTACCTTGCCATCAACAATGGCAGAGAGGGATAAGTAGTCAAATATCTCTGTGCAGTACCTCCAGACTGTAACAGAGCCATATTTTCTAAGACACTCGTCATAAAAGCCATACACTTGTGTGATCTGCCTCGACTCGTGATTCCCTCTGATCAGCGTTATTCGGTCAGGGTATCGCACCTGAAGGCATAAACAAAGAACTGAGAATAGAACAGACTACAGAGTGTAGAACAACTTTAACGCAGCTATAACATTACAAGCAAACAAGATTCAAGAACTTCTGGACAGATATTGCACCTTAAATGCAAGCAGCAATAGAAAAGTCTCGACGCTATAGAACCCTCTGTCCACAAAGTCCCCCATGAAGAGGTAGTTTGTCTCTGGAACTTCACCCCCCACCTGAAAACCCAGAGGACAACAATCAGAATCAAATGACACACGCATTGGGTTTAAAAAAACTGATCTATCAAGGGCAATACAAATTTGAAAGTAAATTTACTGTGAATTCAATGAATGCCATGTTGCATGCTCAATTGCTTACCCTAAATAGCTCCTTTAAATCATAAAACTGCCCATGTATATCTCCACAGACCTGCAAACAAAACAGTGATTTAGTTTCAATTGCATAATCCTATGCAAAGTTAGTTATATATTACATTTATAAAGAAATACACACTGTGACAGGAGAATCTACCCTCTGAACATTACTCTCCTCCACAAGAATCTCCCTACAGAGCAAAACAACGACACTTGCAACATTAATTCAATAATCAACTCTATACAATCAGCAATAACCATTTAGATGCATATAAAAAAAACGAATAAGGCATGCACAATGAGACATCTGGTCTCTTGAACACCTGAGTGTAGGCATTACCTCGCTTTGGCACACAGCGCCTTGACCTCATTTTCCTTGATAAGTTCACAGCGTCTGAGTTGCTCGATCTGTCTGTCCAAGTCAATGACGTCCCCCATGATGACACACATGCATACACTCACAGAAATACTCCTCAATGTGAGGCTGATTAAAACCCTGTTACTGGCTCTCCAGTCCTCAGTTAGTCTCACAGAGACCACAAACACACTCCCCCTCCTGAGAAATGAAGAGACTATGAGGCCGTGCACATAATTACACACATCCAGATGATCCTGAAAGATGTCAAGATGAGAAAATAACTGCAAAACAGAGGCAGACACGCACGCACGCACGCACACACACACACACACACACACACACACCATCAGAAATGCTAAACAATCAAATGTATGCTTGGAAATCAGACTAATCTCCCGAGTCTTTCAGTGAGTTTAATTATAATATAATAGTAAGACTATAGGCCAAGTTGCATCCGAGGACTCTCATATTCATATTTTACATTAATTTAATATACAGAAAACTTTTGTTTGTATGTTAAGTTACATTAAATCTACACTTTAATTGCGTGGTAAGAGTTTCGGTATTAGTGTTAATTATGCATTATTATCATTTAAAATAATACTAAACTCATAGCAGGACTTTAAATGTAATATCAATGTAACATGTTTGGCTAACTAACAAATGAAATAAAACAAATTGAACTATATCTTTAACTTAATTTGAAGTATTTTAACCTTTTTTGTTTGTTTGGTTCAAAAACTAGCATTTCTAATACATTTGCAAAGCCTGGTCTACAAAGATAGTGTTCAGACAAAGCTGTTAGCATAAATACTAGTAACGTTAATGCTTTGCTGTGTGTTTTAAAAAGTTTTCTGTCAAAATAAGAATTGCATTTCACACGCTGAAATGTACATATAAATGCATATAAAATACCTGGGACTTTAGATTAAATTCGTTTAGGCATCCGTCGTTTCTTTTGTAGACGGTAGTTGGAAAAGCGGCGTAAGCAAGTGTGACCGTCGCATCAACAAGCCCGTATCAAACGTTCGGCTCTTCTTTCAAAATAAAGGTGCCGATCACCCGTTCTACATGACAGCATACATTAATTGCTCTTATTAATGACATATGTTTAATTTATTAAAAAATTGACAGCGAGAGAGGGAAAACCATTGATCAAGATACTTATTAAAGAGTGTTTTGTCATAATACACATGTACGTTTAAACCTCAAATGTAAGATATGTTATGATAAGACATGCTTTAACCCATAGTTAAAGTTAATTACATTTAAGAGGACATTATAACTATGTTAATAGAAATTAATTAAAGAAATACCGTTTTGTTCTTGTGTTCTCTTTCCAGAATGACGGTTGGAGTGTTGCTATTTTGAAATCTAATGTCGCTCTTTTTCCTGTTTGAGAATGTATGACGAAACGGACTGTGATTGGCCGAACCGGCGCGGCGAAACACGTCCATGATATTTGGCGCCATTTGTCGAAAACAATTCAACTACACTAAAACCTACATTATTACAGAATATGGTCTCTCATTATTAGTGTCAAATGCACTTTTAAATTTAGATTTACACGCATGGCGGGTTTCGGGTTGGATAGTACCACATGTTATGTTTGTTTTTCGCCGGTTTGGGAATGTATATCGATGTTTGGAAAATGTGTAGATAGATAGGCTTTGTGTTTACTTAAACTCGTTGCTGTATTCATAGTTTATACACTGTGATCTGTAATTTTGGAGCATGTATCAACGTATCACCGAAGGAAGGAAAAGAACCGGTGAGTGTCTGCAATGTTTATGAATTTTCTACAAACACATAACGTTAGTTGACAGGTAAACTTTTAATATATGCAATTGTGGAGGCATTGTTTATTCAAACTGTAAATGTAGCTCCGTATGAATTATGAAATTATACAAACAAACTTACATGTTGTAAATATGTTTAAATACACTTTGAACACTTGATTCAAGTGGCTTTGTTTTGTGTATTTGTCTTTAAACTCTTCTAAAACCTTGGCTTTGTCTGTTAATTCCTTACAGATTTTTAGTTTTAGGGGTGAAACGATGGCTGGTGCTGTTGCTATGGCAGCTGTCATAGAGGATTTTGAGGGTCAGGTATGTGTCATATAAAAAGTTGATATGTTGATATATGGCACTGCTTTTATATTCGAAATACACTGAATGATTTTCATCATTTGTCATTATTGCTCTGTTTCTCCAGCCATGCAAGAAATTGAGGAAGGATGGCGATGCACCATCTGTCAGAACTATTACCAACTACTTTTTGCCCAAGCCAGTGGAGAAACCGTTCTCACCACCACGGTCTAACAACATTATGGACTACTTTAAGAGAACCTCGCCTGCACAAGAAGTAAAAAGCTGCTCTCTGGTAGCTAAAGAGAACTCCCCACAACCTTCAGAGCAAGGAAGTGGAGAAGTCCCTGGAAAACCTATAAGAGGACAGGGGCAGAAGCGAACCAGGAAGGCCAAGGACCACAATAAGTCCAAAGAGGAGGATGCACAGATGGTCACAGATGATGTTGTCTTGATAGAGAGAACCAGTGAATCAGCTGTAAAGGAAAGGGATTCTGTTCTTGTTCCAGCTCAAGCCTGTAATGATAAAGAATCTGGCGTGAGGAAAAACAGCACAGAGGCTGATACAGATGTCCTGACGGTTAAGAGTTCTGGGGAAAGTTCTGAGCAAAAACCCTCTTTAAACCAAAGCAGGAAGAAAGATTGTGGGAACAGAAAATCTGCTGTGAGGAGAAACCGAAGGGCGAAAGGGGGCAGTGAAGAGACTAAGGAATGTGATCCTGATGCTCAAGAGCCTGTATGTGACGCTAAATTGGAGGAAAGTGCGGAAAAGAAAAGTAGCACCGTCACAATCTCATTTGAAGACTTCCTACAAAATCAGAACCAAGAGCAGGAGGAGAGCAATGCCATTCCCAAGACTGACACAGCTGAGACGTCAAATGAAGGCAACACCTGTAATGGTCAGGGTGATTCTGCAATCGGTCCTCTGCAGGTGTCACCCCGAACTCTCACAATCCAAGCTGAGGTGCATCCCATTTCCCCCGATCATCATGAGTCTGTCAAAGCTGCCAAGGATTTAAAAGTCGCATCCATTTTTAGTAGAAATAAAAAAAGTCAAACTAAAGAAGACAAAAGTTTGTCTGTTCCTATCCCAGAGGTTAAACTGGACGTATTGCCTGACCTCAAAAGGAAGTCTAACGTTGTTGTTCTCGAGGAAGATCTTGAACTTGATGTGATGGAATCCAGCTCCAATCCTCCTAAAAGCACTGAGGCGGAGAGAAAGCAGTTTATGAATGCCTTTAAGCAGCCTAGTCTTGATGGATTTAAAAGCAAAACCAGCAAGGGTCAGAGCAAGCAGAACCAGGTTCAAGAGAAGGATCCAGAGACAACAGACAAGGAACATGAAGAAAGATCTCTTGAGCACAAACCAGAAACCAGCTCTGAGCAGAATGAAGAACAGAAGACCTGTCCTGGGGGTAAAAAGAAGCGAGGTAGGAAGGCTGGGAAAAAGGGACAAGCTAAGAAAGCTGAAGATGCACAAGCTGCAACTCCAAAACCTGAAGAACCCGCCGCAGACATTGAGGTCAACAATGAGAGTGGGTCAGCTGATAACAACAACTGTGAACAGGCTGTCAGAGAGCTGAGGAGGTCGACCAGAGAGCTTTCACGCAGACAATCAGCCGCTGTGCTCAATAGTGTGTCGCAGAAGAAAGAGAGGCAAGAAAACACTGTGAAAGATGACGATGAGTCCCAAAATACACCCTTACCCTCTCTGGCCTCCACCCCAAAAGCTCACAGGCCCAAAAGGGGCATTTATAGAGCTGAAATGCTGTGCCCACCGGACAAGAAAGGCAGCCCCATCAGGTGAGACTAACTTTTTAATTTCCTACAATCTCCTTTTACTTTTTCTTGCATTATTTATTGTCTCATGTATTTGCCATTTTGTTTGATAGGATGAAAATCACCAGAGTATTTCCATCCTCTGCTACAAAAGCTGGTGATTTTGAAATATCAAGTCCTCTCTCCACACAGGTAACTTACATTTATGATTTATATATGTTAAAAAAAAAAATGCTATATATATTTTTTAAATATTTTAAACATTATTATTATTATTATTTAATATTTATAAAATTGTTGTATATAGTTGTTTTTAACTAAGAAAATCTATACAATAACATTAAAATAATAAATGCTTATAATAAATACAAAATAAATTATTTAATAATTGTTGTTATTGCCAGATGTTTTAAGATTAAAGATAACTCACAAACTCACAAAACTCTCATTTGTTAGGAATTACATGCAGATAAAAAAAGAAAACAAGCTAGAAAGCTGGTGCAGAAAGCCAAAGCTCTTCAACAAAGTAAAAAGGACACTAATAAGGAGAAAGACACTGTACGACGCTCTACAAGAGGCAAAGAGTCAATCATAAATTACTGTGAAGATGAGGTGAGATAGTGGATGTGCTTAAGTGAACTGGTATAAATGTTTTATAAATGCTGCTAATAATTGCTCAAGTTATTCTCTCATTTATATCAATGTCATCTTTTTAGAACTCTGTAGTTTTTTTGGATGAAACCGAAAGCACTCCAGTCACCTCACAGGAAAGTGACAAGAGCCAAAAGAAGATTCGTAGTTTGAACGAGGTTTTGGGTAAAAATGCAACTCAAAACAAAACATCCAAAACTCCTGCAGGTAACTTGGACTGACACACATAGTTAAAATGAAGTCAATACTTGCTTTAATAACTGAAGGTTTTTTTGGGGGGCAAACATGGAAACTGCATTCAAGTCATTTAAAAAATGCATTCGTGTCTATTTACGATTTCTTTTTCAGCTTCTAAACTGGCTCCTCTGTTTGTTGACAAAAAAGCCCAGAGAACATCTGTTGTCATCTCCATTTTTGACGACAGCAGGTATTACGCTAATGAAAACAGACAGTATTTGAATTGGCAAATTCTCTTCAATGCTCTTATTTTCTCATTAGTTTAAATATCTAATAAATGCTTTTTCCCAAACTAATCCCTGTCAGTCGAGAGGCATCCGAGAACTCGCAAGATGATGAACAGTTCAGAGCAAAGAGAGAGTTTCTGAAGAGCGGCCTTCCGGAGTCTTTTAAAAAGCAGATCGCAAAAACAGCAGCCAGCCGAGAGGCTTATAGTCAGGCCTGTGCTTCCTTCCAGACAGTGGTGCATGTTCAGCAGAGGTCTGCAGGTAAGCTGACAGGTCTTCTCCTGGTTAGAGCATTACATTGATGTGTGTGTGCTTGTTTCTCTATCCCGGTGGGGACTTCAACCTGAATGCACACTGACTCATGGGGACTTGTCACTGTGGGGACTTAAATTGAGGTCCCGATGAGGAAACAAGCTTATAAATCATACAGAATGAGTATTTTTGAAAATGTAAAAATGCAGAACGTTTTGTGTGATGGGTAGGTTTAGGGGTAGGGTTCATGTAAGGAGAGAGAATAAACAGTTTGTACAGTATAAAAACCATTACGTCTATGGAGAGTCCCCACAAAGTTGCCGAACCAGACGTGTGTGTGTGTGTGTGTGTGAGTGTGTGTGAGTGTGTGTGAGTGTGAGTGTGTGTGAGTGTGTGTGTGTGAGTGTGTGTGAGTGTGTGTGTGTGTGTGTGTGTGTGTGTGCGTGTGTGTGTATTTGAGAATAATGTGAGACTAATGTGTTAATTTCTTTCCATGTCAGATTGTTCTGTTTGGAACCTACAGTGGCCTACAAATCCTTTCCTTGTGTGCATAAAGGAGTCCTATAATTTACCAGCTGTTCAAATGATGTCTTTGGAGAAGCCTTTAGGTTATGCTACAGTTCCTGCTAAGAGAGCATTTTGCCAGAAGGTTGGTAATCTGACAATTTTTAGATTAAAGTTTTTCACATTTTTTTATTCAAAAGGCAGAATATTTCTTATTTTTATTGAGCAAGGATGCATTCAACTGATCAAGTGACAAAAGATATGTATAACGTTACAAAAGGAATCTATTTGAAATTAATGCTGTTATTTTGAAGTTTTTATTAATCAAAGCATCACAAATAAAACTCACAGTTTCCTCAAAAATATTAAGCAACTGTTTTCAACATTGATGATAGTAATAAATGTTTCTTGAGCATCATATTATAATGATTTCTGAAGGATCATGTGACACTGAACACTGGAGTAATGATGCTGAAAATTCAGCTTTGACATCACAGGAATAAATTATATTTTAGAATAGAAAACAGGTATATAACTAGATCAGAGATCGGAGATTCTACCCAACCTAAAAAGCCTCTGCATCCATCTAAAAATCTCTATGAACTGCAGCATATTAAAACACAGATAAATCAACTCATCAGCTTATAAGTGTGTATATCTCCTCGCCTTCCATTGTCAATTGTGCTTGTTCCTGTTGCGTGTCCTCGATCTGGAAACCCGCGTGAGCTTCGAGTCTGAGGAGAAGGTGGCGGGGAAACAACCCTCTCCAATATTTTGAATTTGAACTGCAATACCCATTTCAAACCACTAGCTGTCAATCTTACATACTGCACCTTTAAATTGTAATAATATTTCAAAATATCACTTTTTTTACTGTATATTTAATCAAATAAATGCAGCTTGGGTGAGCAAAGGAGACTTTTTTATGCATCCTGTATTTATGTACAGCAACGAATTTAACTTGTTTTTCTTTTTATTTATTGTTTAGGTTTCTTGTCGGAATTCAGAGTTTTCTGAGCCAATCAGACAGCATCTTTTAGAGGAGATGAGAATCTCCAATCCCTCCTTCCCTCATCAACGTTTCTTTATGCGGTTTGTTAAGAGACGTGAGGACTGCATCCTCCAAGCCTCTGCCTCAGGTGACTGAAAAATACAATTAATCATTTTGTTTTTGTTTTTTCTTCCCACATGAATATGTAATGCATAAATGTATTTATAATGAAACGTAACCCTGAATTATGCACAGATTTTTTGCATATGTCATTTATATGATTATTTGTAGAACCTGAAGGCGAGTCTAAGGTATCCTGCCCTGCTGGATCATCTGATGGCGTCGGAAGGAAAAGGAAGCGTGTAGATGAAGGAGAGACAACAGGCAAAGTGGGTAAAAAACCAAAGGCCAGTCACTCAGAAGGGGATGTTATAGTGATTGAAGAAAGTCCACCATCAGGAGGTCAGGCAGCACGGGATGTCTCTGACACAGTTCCATCTGGCAGAAGTCGAAGAGGTCGATCACAGAGGCAAAAGCAGAAAGAAGAACCCAAGCCAGCAGAGTTACTCTCACCTGTGGGGAACCAGAAGGACATTCACATTATAGTAGATTCCTCTGTCCCAGAAAATTCAAGCACAGAAGGTGAAAATTAAATAAGTTTGTAGACAATCTTTTCACACTCTGAGTAGTTATCTTCCTCTTAAAGTCTGTGTGAAAATTTTGGTAAGATTTTACAATAATGTTCAATTCATTAGCATAATGTCACATAATCCTTCAGAAATCATTCTAATGTGCTGATTTGATGCTCAAGAAACATTTCTTAATATTATCAATGTTGAAAACAGCTGTGCTGCTTAATATTTCTTGGAACTCATGCTGCATTTCCCCCCCAGGATTCTTTTAAGGATAGAAAGCTAAAAAAAAAAAAAAAAACAGCATTATTTGAAATGAATTTTTTTTTGGCAACAATGTAAAAGTCTTTACTTTTACTGTTGATCAAATTAGTGCAGCCTTGCTGAATAAAAGTGTTTTTTTTTTTTGTTGGTTTTTTTTTTTTTTTAACACCTCAAACTTTTGAACGGTAGTGTATTTATAAACTAACATTAATCTAGAATAATACATGCTGTACAACATGGTTGGTAATTGTTAGTGCATGATACATAATGAACTGAACCTAAAGTATTACTAAATATTTATATATGTTTATTAAACTTGTTTGCACTATATGTTGTTTAAATTTGGTTGTTCATGCTTTCATTTCTAGATGGAGTGAAAGAGGATGTGCTTTGGACAGAAAAATATCAGCCTCAGCACTCCAGTGAAATAATCGGGAATATGGAGTCTGTCCGGAGACTACACAGGTTGTTATCCTGCCAAGTTTAATCAAAGATGGTGAAAGTTCCCATTACTAATCTATGTGTCAGTGATGAATATTTCTTTTTTTGATAACATTTCTTCCCATTTCATTTTGATTGTTACCGTTAGCTGGCTGAAAGAGTGGAAATTGAGAGCTGACCGGGAAGAGAAGAGGAAACAGCAGGAAAAAAAGCAAGATGAGGACAGTAATGGTATGAAAAGATCCTAAATGACATTGCTTGCTGTTTTGCTTGCCATTTATCAGCTGTACCAATATTCATATTCTTGTCATTGTCTCAACTTTATTTCGATGCAGACTCCTGGCTCATAGGTGAAGGCCTGGATGAGACAGAAGATCATCTGTGTAACACACTTCTTATCACTGGACCCACTGGAGTGGGCAAGACTGCTGCAGTCTATGCCTGTGCGCAAGAACTGGGATTCAAGGTCTGGTTCATTTTTCATTTCACTTTACTATTTTGAGACTGTCTAGTGTCATTCAAAAAAGGAAGGTATTTATCCACCCTGTTTTTTTTTTTCCTTTAAGGTATTTGAGGTGAACTCCTCCTCTCAAAGGAGTGGTCGTCAGATCTTATCCCAGCTGAAGGAAGCCACTCAGTCCCACCAAGTGGACATCCAAGGTGTCAACGTTCACAAACCGTCCTACTTCAGCAATTATAGCAGCAACAGCACCACCATCAAACCTGGCACCTCTCCCAGTATGAATTTTCTCTTCCTTGATGATTGTATAGTGTGCATGACTATTCGGATGGGTTCTCAGTGTCTCTTCTAATCACAGGAAAGGTTAACTCCCCCAGAAGGGTTGTATCATCGCCCAGAAAGCCTCCTCAGTCTCCTCGAAGTGCTCCATCCAGAAAAGGTGGCTTGGCTCCGACATCTCTGGCCAATTTCTTCAAAGCAAGTGGAAGACCCACTGGCAAAGAAGCAAACAGTCAAGACAAGAAAACACCACCTGGTAATAATTCAAAATCCAGTGATCTAAGTCAAACACAAATATTGAAATGATATTGACATTTATTGTGAGCTATATTAAAGTGCCCCTATTATGGATTTTTGAAAATGACCTATCATGTAGTGTGTAACATAGCTCTAAAAGAATGAAAACATCCTGCAAAGTTTTAAATCTGAAAGTGCACTGTGTATAAAGTTATTGTCTTTTAAAAGTAAGAGTCGACTCTGAGTCAATTAAATGAATCGTTTTTCAAACGAGTCATAAGCCGTTAGCATATTGCCCGCCCACTTATTGCGCGCAGACACCAGGGAAAACTTGAACCTCGAACCGGCAGCTGATTCCTGTGGATACTGGATAGCATCATGTTGAGAAGAAGCTGTGCTATACAATGTGAAGGTAAAGCCAGTTTTCACTGCCCAAGGACGAGCATGTGAAGAATCAGTGGTTAAAATTCATCTTTACCACGATACCACAGCAGTAAAATCCTAAACGTTTGCTGTGTTCCCTTTATTTCACTGAGTTCAATGCAGGATTCGCAAACCGCTTTCTCTTATAAGATGGTGTTCAAAATACTTAGTTTTGAGTTTTATATTGTGTAGGTCTCCTGCTTACTGGCTAACTCACGTTATTACTGTCTTACTGAAATTCTTCTGCTAATCAGTTTGTGGGCCACTATTACCTATAACTGTGTCTATAAATGCAGATTGTCTGTCGTTCTCACTACTTTGAGGAAAGATTAAGCATGGAGCAAGATTTGTTTTACCAACGTTTGTTACACCAGTCATTCACATCAGTCATTCACGCTAGAGCTCGGCTCATGTATACATTGCATACATGCACTGTTACTGATACAGTTTCCACGTGTTCACCGCAATATATTAGAAAAATACTCCGTAAATAAATTAGTACAAGTAAAATAATCAGTTTGTTGATGGACGTGAACTTAATGCTGATGGTGAGGAATTACAGTTACAACATCTCATAATGTGCCTCAAACGGAGTAGTGTATCACTGAGAAACGTCCTGCTCGAGTTGTCCTTGCGATGGAGGTTCGGGTTGAATAACTAGCTCTTCCAGTGTTTCATCATTGGACTCGCGCTCGCATTGATATGGTAAAATCAACGTCATTGTTTGTTACTGTGTTTAGTTTACGGTGTAGGAAGCCTCATGACACACTGACGTTGTTATGGCAATGGGAGGTTTTGTTTTCGACACACGTGCTGCACGTGGTAGACCAATCACAACAGACTGAGCTGTCTGGCCAATCAGAGCAGAGTAGCTCGCGGAAAGGAGGGATTTAAAGAGATTGATTCATCTGACGAGTCGTTTGAGAATCATTGAAAATGTGGTGATGTGCAAATGTATATTATGAGAAAATGAAATTTTTGACCTTTGATGCATGTAAACCTGTTGTAGGAGACTCCAAAACAACATTAGGAAACTTTCAAATAGCATAGTAGGAGCACTTTAAGGAAATTGTTTTCAAGCTTCATGTTTGAGACCTTTCTAATGGCATTTCATGTTTTATCATAAGCATGTCCGAAAAAGTCTGCCAAAGCAAAAGAGATTGACAGCAAAAGCAAAGAGTGTCCCAGTGGAACTCCAGCCAGCACCAAGATCTCAGCTGAAGACCAGGGCAAGAAAACTGCCACATCCCTCATCTTATTTGAGGAGGTGGACATCATTTTTGATGATGACACTGGATTCTTGGCTGCAATAAAAACCTTCATGACCACAACCAAGAGACCAGTTATTTTAACAACCAGTGGTAAGTAAAGTTGGCAGTGAACAGAAATGTACTATGCAAGATTTGTGAATTAGTCATCATTGGACCTTTTTGTCCAGATCCGACCTTTGGTGCTACATTTGATGGGTACTTTGAGGAAATCCATTTCAAATCTCCTTCAGTGGTAAGTGCAGTTAATAAATTTTTTTCTACTTTTCTAATTACTTTCTCCTATATTCTTTTATATTGTGTTTGGTTTGTGATAGTCAACACATTGGGTTTTTCCAGGCGGATGTGTCAAGTTACCTCCAGCTGCTGTGTCTGGTAGAAAACATGAGAACGGACACTAAGGATGTGTCCTGTCTGCTAGATTGGAACAGCTGTGATATTCGGCAAAGCCTCCTGCACCTACAATTCTGGGCATGCAGTGGTGGTGGACAGCAGATACAGAGACCTTTGCCTTCATCAGGTAAAGATATATTTAATTGATTTAAAAAAGGTGCACTAAGAACTTTTGGATTTATGTTATAATATCTGTATATAGTTATCAAAAACCTCTTGTTTCACACTATAGATCTCAAAGAGAACGTCACGGGTGACATTCACCATCAGTCTATCAAAGCTCAGGATGTAAATGAGGATAAACTACCTCCTTGCCACACTGCATGCACAGAGACTTTGCTGGGAATCAGCAAGATGCAAACAAAAGATATTACAGATTTGCTGCTAAAGGTGAGTACTGAATTTGTGATATTTTCTCATTAAGAATGCAATGATATTAAAATTCTGTCCAATACCGTTAAACCGATAATTATTTTACGTTATTGGCAATAGGCAAAAAATGGCACATTATTTATATATATAAAAATTAAAAAAAATCTTAAAATATTTTAATATTAATTTCCCTATTTGTTCCATATTGTTGTTAAATTATTTTTTTAATTATTTTTTGTGTGTGTTTTTAAAGATTAAATGAGCATGCACTATGAAATATCCAATATCAATACCGATAATTATATATATATATATATATATATATATATATATATATATATATATATATATATAAAACTACATTTATTGGCCAATAACAGATATAGTACCAATATATTGTGTAACATTGGTATATATTTGAAGAGTTCAGATGCAAAAGCCTCTAAGTGCCATCTGAAATTTGCTTCTAGAATGATCATTTTTATCAAGCTCGTATATTTAAGTAATTTCACTTAAATGACAATTAATAGGTAATTTATATTGCCATTTAAGTGAAATTATTGAACTTAAATATACGAGCTTGATAAAAATGATCATTCTAGAAGCAAATTTCAGATGGCACTTAGAGGCTTTTGCATTTGAACTCTTCATTTATTCATACACTAAAAATATAATTGTTTAAACATTTGCAGAATTTGTTCCTGATCAATCTGATCTTATTTTACAGCACGAGTCTTCAATACTAGAGAGCATTAAGTGCTGGGATATTCTCTCAAAGGTCTGCAGAATGGGAGTGGAACTTCTCTACTGCAATATAGAGTGTCTGCTTCCTCTGCCAACTCGCCCTTTACCGCAGTCCACCCTCAAATCACAATCAGCACCAAACCCACAGTCCCAACCTGAGCAAGTACCTCAAAATGTGAGGTTAGAAGCTTTGGAAGAGCCCTCTGAAGAAGGTAGTCCCCTTAAATTGTCTTCCAGAATGAGAGGGCGAAAGAAGATGGGCAATAAAGACGTTTTCCAGTCTGATTCAGAGTCGGAGGAAGACTTCCTCTCACTGCCAAAAACCAGCAAAGATCCTGCTAAAAGCACTAATGCAGAAGCAGCCAATCTGTCCGTGAATGTGCCTGAAGCTGTGCCGATAAAACCGAGGCACATTGTGTTATCTGAAGCTGAAAGAAAGAAGAGCAAGCCAGTGAGGCATTGCTTAAGCGGTTTAGCAGAGTATATGGACCACATGTCCTTCCTGGACTCCTCATTGCACTACCCACCTTTGCATGGAGAGGGTTCCTGCAGACCACATGACTTTGGCTGGACCGGTGCGAAGGTCAAAAGTGGGATGACCGATGACATTCGGTTAGAGTGTGTTAGCCGGGTAAATAGTGTTAGTGTTGATGAAATCCACGCTGCATTGGGGCATTTGAGCTTTAGGAAGTGCAAGGCTGTAGTCTCTGAGGCCTGGGACAGAGCACAGCAACTGGAGGAGGAGATCAGAAGAGAGGCAGAAGAGGAGCTCACCCTCCCTGTGGCTCCACACAGAGATGGCTTCAGCCTCGCTCAAGTCACACCTTGTGAACCAAGGTGAGAATTCAGCCTTTCTGTGGTTTTTTGTTGTTGCTTTTATTTATACTGCATTTAATCCAAGGCTAGGTCATGTCTCTAGGTCATGTCACACTCGCTCTCTCTGTGTGTGTGTATATAATATATATATATATATATACAAATTTATCAAAATGCCATGCAGAAAATTTCCTGAAAGTTTTTCTACTTAAAGGAATAGTTCACTTAAAAATGAAAATTCTGTCATCATTTACTTACCCTCAAGTTGTTTCAAACCTGTTTGAATTCCTTTCTTCTGCTGAACACAAGGGAAGATATTTTGAAGAATGTCGGTAACCAGACAGTTGATGGACCAAATTGACTTGATGACAGAATTTTCATTTTTAAGTGAACTATTCCTTAAAGTTTAAAATCATACGTGTTATATATAAAAATGTCTTATATACCCTTTACAATAAGGTCTCATTTGTTAACATTAGCTAATGTATAACTTACATGAACTAACAATGATCAATACATTTGTTACTGTATTTATTAATCTTTATTAATGTTAGTTAATAAAAATTCAGCTGTTCATGTTAGTTCACAGTGCATGAACTTATGTTAACAAATACAACATTTGATTTTAATAATGTATTAGTATATGTTGAAATGAACATTAACTAAGATTAATAAATGCTGTAGATGTATTGTTAATTCTTAGTTCATGTTAACCAATGTAGATAACTAATGAAACCTTATTGCAAAGTGTTACCAAATATCAAAATGCCAATGCCGAAACTTTCTTGAAAGTTTTTTTCCACTAAAGTTTATTAAAATATGTATTAATGTTCTTAAAACTGCAAGTTGTGAGACAAGGATCGTGAAACCAAAAAATCTTCAAAATCATTGTAAACTTAACACAAATATTCTATATACCCATCCCTTGTCTCAATGTTTTACGTTTCCTCTCTGCCCTGTGAGGCGGTTTATACACAGCGTGCTGTAAGATTGTGTTCATTTTTGTTTTGTACAGGCTGATGGAGAGGAGAAGTGAGGTGCTGAATTCGCTGCTCTCCACCATGTCAGTTGGTACGCTGGGAAACCGGGCAGCAGTGGCTCTGGACTACCTCCCCTCTCTACGCGCCATCTGTAGGTCAGAGAGACTGAAGGAGCAGGGAAAGATCAAACGCAGGTGAGAGTTATTATTAGATTCATTTATAGACTGTCTGCAGTGAACATATGTCATTAGTGGTTACAAAATTACACATTTGAAAGAACTGTCTTTTTCTAAATATAGTGAGTTTTTTTTTTTTCTTCATATTACTGATTTATTAATATCAATCACATCATACTGTTAATTATAGCAGGCATCATTCGCTTCCACTAGGTGGGGCATCAGTGAGAAGTCTGGAGTATGTTCCTGTATTTTCCTGTATTTGAAATGGGCATTAAGACTGTATTATTTTAGTGTGTTTCCATGACTAAAAAGTCATGGATATGGATTATTTAAGAGGTATGGAAAACCTGTGGCAGGTTAGGAGAGAAATCTTTTGGTTTAAAATAGTATGCTGTACACTATTGTCTTGACCACCGTGAAAGCCTGAAATATCTCGAATGCATGACACACCCTTGTTTATGAACAAGAGACCCTGTTCTTAGTTACGCTCCCAATGTGAGATCATTTCCAGTTTTCCAGATACCACACTTGAGTTGAACAGTGACAATGGAAATACCCTTTACACAGTGGGCACATTTCACAAGTTAAGATTACACCCTATGTTTATAGTAGGCAAAAGTGTCACAAAGAAAACAACTGTCAAAAATCCTGCTGTCTCATGAAGGTTGAACACTGTATTTGATGGCTTAACATGGTAACTAACCACAGTTTCACAGTCTGAACTCGCATCGCATAAATATAATGTTTAGTACCTGATGCATTTGTTTTTTGCTGAACTGACAACGACATGTCAAATTCAACTTGGTCATAGTGCACAGGTCTAAAAAAAAACCCCACTATGCAGTGGAGGGACAGGATGTGGCTTTTGCAAAGCTTAAATATGGCATGAGGTCACAATTCAACAGATCAACGTTTTGTCGACTTGTTTTAAATTATCACATTCACTTGTCTTGTAGTGGCAAAACTACTCTGAAGATCCATATTTAACAAAATGATCATGCTGTTGTGTTTTTCCCCTACTTTTACAGGTTCTTGCACTATTTGGATGGTATACACTTCACTCTTCCTAAAAGCACAGTGGAGTTCCTGGCTTCCGAGTTCCCTTAAATTACACCATCTTTAGGCAGCCGCTTAAAGGCTGCTGGTGAACATGCATTTGTACAGTAATATATACTCAGAAGGAGTGTGGTTTTATGTTGTTGTTGTAGACCTCACATATTTGTACTGATGTTTTAAATTTGCTGATCATTTATGTTTTGTACTTTTTGTCATGCATCTTCCAAAAAGTTTTATCAAGTAATAAATGTGGATTTGCTATGTGCCAGCAAAGGTTTTTTTTTTTTTTTTTTTTCAAAACATGTATGTAAATTGCAAGAGCTCTGTAAACATGATGGTGCTATTGGAATTTGTGTACAGGTTGTGTATGATTCCCCCCCCCCCCCCCCCACCACCACCACCACCACCACCACCACCACCACATTTCATATTTTATCATGAGACGATAGACTTTACATTGTTTTTCGTGAAACTTTGAGTCATGAAGCACACTTTTCACTTCCACATCTCCTAAATGGGACGGTTTTAGTCCACTTGAATCCAGGAAGATAACTATACCTGTTAATCCTGAAAATGCAACATTTTTGTTTTGTATGCAGTCTCAGTGTGTGACTGGAGTTAATGTACTAGCTTGCAAGTATATTATAGCTGTTGGCACCTATGATTTAACCTAATTATAATAACGAGTTAATTCAATCTTTATAATCATTCTCATGTTTTGTAATATTTTACTATGAAATATTTTAACCATATTAAGCACGAAAAACAATACCCACAGTGAGCCACTGTTTACAACTTGGTTTCATTATTGCCTAATTATCCTCTCATGTTTATTATAGAGTAATGGGAGTTAATGGATTATTAAATGGATCACATATCTTAGGTGTAGCTCAGGGTTTGTTGTTTTCTCCAGGAAGTGAACACGAAGGGGGGTTTTAGTGAATGCTTGCGGAAGACCTCGAGTCCAGTAGCTGAGACCGCAGCGTTTTGCCGCTGAAGCGCAGACGAGTTTCGAATGTGACGCGACCGGTGCGCAACAGTTTTGGGTGGCTGAATGAAATATACTGCGAAACCGCACCCTCCGGGATAACCAACGCGTAAAGAAACGGATAAGCGAGTTGAAAGTCTGAACTACAATCTTTATGTGTTTAAAAGCATTTCGCCTATGGCAAATCGGGAAAAGAACAAGAAGACACTTCTAGAGTTGGTGAAGCTGTCAGAGAATAGCTGCTGTGCTGACTGTGGAGCTGCAGGTGAGTACAGGACCATTGACAACACTGCATTCACTCACAGCCAGGGCCGGATTAAGAATTTCCTGGGCAACCGGACTCAAGGCCCCCCGTAGTTAGGGGGGTTGGGGGGGCATGCTCCCCCGAGAAAATTTGGATTTCTCTGACCTACATATGTGCAATTTAGGACTTTTGAAGGCCAAAAAATTATAAGAAATAGGCTAGCTTTAAAACCTTGTCATTAGATTATTTGTCAATACCTGCTCTCTCCTCATCTTCATATTTCTTATTCTCTCAGTATTCTTATCCTGGCCTATTTCTACCTCTCCTAAAACTGAACTTTGACTGATAGTCTTTTCATTTTCGTCTGTGTCAGAGCCTATAGGCTCAACTGATATTTATACGTTTTATGAATCATTTTCTTAGACATGTTAATTTACTCAAGACTACCAGTAAAGCTGTAGCCTAAGTCAGTATTGTCATTAGGAACCTTCTGCAAGCTTTGGGATTTGAAAACGTCTGTTTTTAAATGTTAAAAGTAATTTTAAATAATACAAATTATAGACTACGTTTAACGCAGTTGGTGGAATTGGCAGACGTTCCCTTTTAGCATCGTGCGCTGTGGAAACGCGTCAGGTATAATTATGCAGCATTAATGCATGAATGATTTTGAACGAATATTTCATCATGTCGATATACAATGGTCACATAATGTTAAAACTAATCTTGCTATTTATATCTTTGTTAGACTACCGACCCTGTAGAACAAATTTCCGGCTAATATCGAACCTGAAACGAACTTTACAGCGCTCAACCAGCGGGAGTGCATTTCACGAATTAGTAATCGCTGGCGTTCAGCGGGGAGGGAGGAAAGTCTGCGTGAACCCGCGTAGATGCAGTTTATGCAGTGAAGACTGTAAAGAGTTTGATAACTTTATTACATTTCTGTGTATTTCCTACCTGTCAGGGCCCCCTAGATGTCATGGGCCCCTGGGCAAGTGCCCAGTTGCCCTAATGGTTAATCCGGCCCTGCTCACAGCCGGTATAGTTATTTGTGTAGTTTTACCCAGAATGCAAGTAATTATTGGAAAGCTCTCTGACACAATATTTTGATACACTGTTCATAGTTAAAAGTTATAGTTCTGTAGGTATTCATCATAGTAAAGTCATGGTATAGCCTTGAGTAAACAGCTTGTTATGGTTCGATCAGTGTAACTATGGCTTCTATAAACAAGTTGTTTCGAAACCAGCAGCATTCAGAATCTATTCATAGTTGAATTTTTAGGAAATGTCTTAAGAATTTTTTTTGACAGAATGGTTGGCAGGGTTCCCACACACATTCAACCCACGAATTTCCATGCCTGTTTGTGACTTTTCCATAATATTTAGTCATTCGTGATTAAGAAAATATATTTAATATAAAAATGTTTATTTTTCATTGCCTTTCCTGGAAATCACAATTTTAAAATTACTATGCTTTTCCATGAATGTGGGAACTTTATTTATCAATTGTTTGACTCACTCACTAACTTTTACTCTGTTATAACTTGAAGATCCAGACTGGGCTTCATATACTCTGGGAATATTTGTGTGTCTGAACTGTTCTGGAACTCATCGCAATCTTCCTACAATAAGTCGTATCAAGTCCATACGCTTAGACTTCTGGGATGATGAGCTTGTGCAGGTAAAAAGGAGCTTGTGAGCTAAATGTTTTTAATGAAAAGATATTGATTATTACATGTCACTTTTTGCATAGTCACTGTTTTACATGTGAGCATCTAGTGGTTCCATTAAGTCTTGAATGTGAACCCTAACACCATTTTGTTTCCTCTCAATGCATTTTCGGATGAGAAGTTCATGAAGGCCAATGGAAACCGTTCTGCCAAAAACTTCTATGAGAAATATGTCCCTGTCTTTTATTATCAGCCCCACACAGATGATTGCGAGTGAGTAGTCCAGGCTCTTCTACTGACTGAAAAGTCAAACTAAACACATTCATTTACAGCTGAAACACTACATTTATATCATAATGGAACAGATCTCTGATTTGGGAAGTTAAAAAAAAAGAAAGAAAAAGGGCTGATTAAGCAAAGATCTTACTGGCAAGAAAAAACGCTGTGTATTACTGTTGATCACAGTAACAGGAACTACTAATTCCACTAAAAGGGTATTGAAGTCCATTCCTTTGATTCTGAGTCAGTTGTGTTCTCGATTCTTAATGCTTCATTGCGCATGTATTAGTTGAATATATGTTCATATTCAACTGAAATTGTACAATCTACTTTAGTATAAAATACTATTGTAAGTGTACTACTGTAATATATATAGCCTAATATTATTACATCATTTGACTCCATCATGTAGCTCAACAAAATGTATTATATGTGCACTGAATAGGGTCCTTAGAGAACAATGGATTCGAGCCAAATATGAAAGAATGGAGTTTACAGAGAAAAATACAGAAAGACCCTTCACAGCAGGTAATCCATTTCAGATCCCAGAAGTTTTCTTTTAAACTCTGTACTTTAAATCATTATAGTGTAAAAAAGTGTATTATTGAAGAAAATCAGCTCAGATTGAGCAGCAGGTGAATCATTTCAAATGGCCCACACTTGAATAAAAAAAAAAAAGACAGATTAATAACTGACATTATGCTTAATGCTTAATACTTAAGTCTGTTCTATCTGCTAATATTAGCATTAATCTTTCAACAAAATTGTTTTGCCTGGCTCTAGGTGTCTATGAGGGCATGCTGTGGAAGAAAGGAAAGGATAATGGACAGTTTCTCGAGAGGAAGTTTGTTCTTTCAGTGTGTGATTTTACCCTAAAATACTACAGGGAGGATGTAAGAAAAAAAACTTTTCATTGAGCAATGAACTTTGTGGACCATTTAGAAATGCTATTTTCTTTAGTGAATGCATTTGTCGTAAAACACAGCACAGACTGAGAATAACTACAGTATTATGACTTTTACAAAGCTATACATGCATCATCCAATATCCTTTTAACACAATACTAGCTCTGTTTTAAAACATTTGCCTTTGATTGAAAAAATTATAGAATCAAATTTATAGGTGCACAATTCATTAAATAGTATCTGTGCTTGTCAGGAATCTAAGGGGCCAAAGGCTACTATTTCTGTGAAGGACCTGAATGCAACCTTCCAGCCTGAGAAGATAGGACATGCTCACGGCCTTCAGATCACCTACTGTGTGGATGATCACACCCGAAACCTTTTTGTTTACAGTAAAAATGGTCAGGTAAATCAAATTTTCCAGGCTTTTTTCCTGCTTTGTTTCAAAGAATAGTGCAGCTGTAGTGCACCTCATGTTTAATGAGTTTGAATTGAACTTAATGAGTTTCAGAGGCAGCTTGTATACTAAAGAGTATCTGCTCTGTAATTTCTCCATTTTAGGAGATTGTCAATTGGTTTAATGCCATTAGAGCTATTCGCCACATCTACCTGAAAACAGCCTTTCCTACAGCTAGTGATAGAGATGTAAGTACTTTTTGTATAGTTGCTTTTGGACTTATTAAAATACCACGTGTCTCCTCAGTGCTTTTAATTTGCTTTACTGTACAAAAGTTTTTGATTTTCTCAAAAATGTGTTGAGCCTTCTCGTGTTGTAGCTAACATTGCCACATAAAAAGGAAGTTTTGCAAGTTTCCCCTTTTCCAAGTGATTTTACTTCCTAAAACTATCAACAGCTCAAGGCCTGCCTTCTCTCCAATTTCACAACATGAATAAAAAGCCAGATAAACGCCCTACACCACAACAATGTTAACAGGACATGGAAATGCGTTTTTTGTTTCGTTTTTTTTTGTGAGTTGCTGCATCTCTAAACAAGAAACACATTTATTTTAGTTGGTTAACAAACAAACTGCTATATGTGTAGTATATTTGAATAGTTTTCTAGTCTAGTCGAGGAACACCTTTTTCTGTGATTGGTGCATCATCACAGAATATCACTGTAGATGTAAACATCAATGATATTTGTGCTACATGTTCTACTCTGTAGTTTCCATTTGTGTCTTTTTGGTGAATAAGGCGCAGCTGGGGCAGTGGCGAAATAGAGTTCCGCAGGGGAGTGGGGAGCTGGGCCCCCCTCGGTAAAAATCGTGTTCCGCAATACGACAGAGAAGGGCACTTTCGATTTCACTATTAGACGGGCAGGGGCTCAAGAACCCTAATCCCAATGAGCTGGTTGAGGAATGTATTAGACATGGTTGGAAGGCCATTGAGGTTGGCTGCAGGCAGGGGCTTTGCAGGGCAGTCATACATCATTCAGTCTCTGGCATTAAAGGGTTGCAGGAAAGGACAGCCACCAAGAACATAAACGAAACTGCAGAAAAAGCGTCAAGGTGACTGTGGATTAAGAAAGGTGAGCAATGGTGTAGCGCGCCACTTGGACCCAAGTCAGGGACTGATCACCCCCGCCCAGGTGAGGGTGTCTGAAGACCCAAAACACCCCGTGACCCCTGGGTTCATCACCGATAATGTGTCCGAGGAGCACAAGTTGGTGTCTCAAGAAACTAGCAAAAGCACCGTGAAACATTTGTTAAAAAAGTTTGAATAATAGACACTCCAGCCCAGTTGGTGGCGATAATGCACCTTTGCAAGCAAACCACTGGCATTTCATTGTTTGCGATCCGCCGTAAAAAAAAAACACGAAGAAGAAGAAGAAAACAACCCCACTTCAGTTTCCGGCGGCGGAGTAATACCGTACCTCACAGCACATCCAATGCAAGTCAATGGAGTTGGACAAAAACTACGATAAAACCTGTTGGAAAGCATCTTTTGCAGTGATTTTTGTGTGAGCATACCAGTGAACACCCCTGACCACTCGGTGAGTTTCACGTCTTTGTAAACGAAAGTTTAATGCGTTTTAGGAAGGAGTGTTCCAGTGCACCTATACAACCAGTCTACTGGTGGGGGGGAAAGCGAAAGAAACCTAAAATTCTCGGGACAGCAGCATTTGTCCAAATTTTAATCTTAACCGTTCTATTTCATCAGAAACGATCTGTAAACAGGGCTTTAAGTGTAAAATGCCGAACTTGTCCTTTAATAATTTCTTTATTAATATCTTGATTGTAAAATTTAATTGAATATTTTTTTGTCTTAAGCTAATACCATGGACAACCAGAAACTACCTGAAAGAGGGTTACATGGAGAAGACTGGCCCTCTGGTAAGTTTTTCTTTCTTTTTTTGTCCACAAATGGTTCTCTCTATTTTCATTATATGCATATTTAAAAATCTAGATTTTTCAGTGTAGCAAGGTATTTGTAGTTGTCTTTAAATTGCACAAAAATTTAAAGGGATAGTTCACCCAAAAATGAAAATTCTGTCATTATTTACTCACCCTCATGTCGTTCCAAACCCATAAGACCTTCGTTCATCTTCGAAACTCAAATGAAGATATTTTGCACACAAAAAGTATTCTCGTCGCTTCATAAGATTACATTTGAACCACTGTAGTCACGGGTTTGGAACAACATGAAGGTGAGTAATTAATGAAATTTCATTTTTGGGTAAACTAACCCTTTAAGGATAAATCATGCTATTCTTGTAAAACACTCCTCAAACACCTCTTTACACACTCACAAAAACTAAAACACCACTACGTTAGGCCACTGTGTACATATCTGCATATTCTGTAACTAATGTTTCTGAATTGTGTTTTATTGTCTTGCTGTCTCAAGGAAAGTATAATAGCTTGTAGGAAAAAAAATATTCCTACCACTTATGTTGAGCATGTGACAAATACATTTTGAACTTCAAACCTTTGAAATTAATTTAAAACTGATTTGACGCTAAAACAAACATCTCTGACTCTTTGTTTATGTTGAACAGCAGCGAGAGCCATTCAAGAAAAGATGGTTTATCTTGGATTCCCTGGACAGGAAACTACTCTATTTTAAAACACAACTGGTATGAATTGCATTGCTTTTTTTCCTTTCCTACTGAGTAAGTGTTGGCTGTTTTTCAGTTCAGCAAAAATCGAAACTTGAAACACATGGTAAGTGTAATCAATAAAAAATAAAAAATAATTTTTTTTATTTAATATTGTGAATTTTCTTTTTATCCTAAAGGATGCCATTGAACTTGGAGTTGTTTTTATTGGCTCAGAGAATCATGGGTATTCAGTGAGAGAGTGTGTCCCTAAAGGGACAAGAGGCAACAAATGGAAGTGTGGGGTAATTGTGGAGACTCCGGATCGGCAGTTCGTCTTCATGTGTGAGCAGGAGCGCGATCAAAGAGAGTGGGTGGAGGCCTTGAAAACAGTCATCTCGAAACCTATGATGCCCCAAGATTACACCAGTAAGATTACGCCACTCTCTATCAAGTGTGTTAATTAAATATAACAAAACATAACTGAGTTTGTAAAAAATATTATACTTGACCTCTTTTCAGCCGAAGCCAATATTCGTAGACGGAAGTGAACACAATGGCTGGATGGGATAATAAGCTCAGAGCACAACACTCTGGACACATGGACTCTGTCACTAAATCTTAAAATGAAACCAGATATTCTGGGTGAATCAAAGGTTAACATTTGAGTCCCAGAAATGATTTACTCAACGGGAACCTTGGAAGAATGTCACTTTGGGGCATTGTTTCTAACAAGCTGTTAAAAAAATATTCCCACTTGGTGCATTTTGGGATGTGAAACCAACCTGAGAAGATTGCAGTAGGTCGGATGAGGATGGACCCTCTGGTTGAGCTCTCTGAGGAGCAGAAATTATATGAAGATGGATGAGATCTTGACACAATCCAAGGAGACATTCTGAGCCTTGACCAAGAAGCGAATCTCATCTTAGGCCTAGATGCGAGAGAACTGAATTAGACGCACACGTGACAGTGAGTCCACATGTGCAGGAGCTGAGACACAAAATAGAAGCTAAAAATAAGGAATTCTGGCTGTACGGAAATGGAGAATGCAAGTGACATGGAGTGTGTGATGAAAATGATCATTGTAGAACACAGAGGTTTCATTAAACTGACATTTGGACACTTTTTGTTTTCTGATTTATAATCATATGGGCGACTGAACAAAGCAGAATTATGTTCACAATTCTTCAATTTTGTTTATATTAAAATCTATCTTCTATCATTATCAATACTAAGTAGCCTATATAATACCCATGTTTTCTGTTAAAAGGTTTTTTGTTTCGTAGACTAACAGCTTTTGCAGTGTGTTGATAGTAATATGTATTGAATGCATTTATTAATCAATTATATATTATATTTAAAATATTATGTATAACGTGTCTATTATTTATAGTGAAGTAATAAGATACTTTATTAATCCTTCACAGGAAATTAGATTTGTTACAGTAGCCGCATCCACATTCAGTCCTCGCACACAGCCAACAGCGATCTATATACCTGACTACATTCCTAAAAACAAAACTTTTGCCCAAAACAAACTGTACCCTATAATATATTAGCTAAAACATACAATAACCCATAATAATACTAAAAACAAATACACAAACAAAATCTTACTAAAACATATTCTACCCTATTATAATAATAATAACATAGGTTAAAAATATATATATAAATCAGACAAAATACCCAGTGTAATAGCAGATAATAGTGACTCCAGAGGCCATCATTCTCAGCAAAGAACTGTGGAAGTGTTTTTCCTTTCAGCGGGGGAAAGTTGACAAGCGTTTCCTCTCCAGTCCTACAGGAGACGGTATAACATTATAACTGCGAATGTTGTAATCAGAAACTGACCGACTGTTTGTCCGTAACTGTGTTCCGTAGTTACCGGTTATTATTGGAGGTCAGCCGCCTCTGGCATGAGCTTGAAATGTGAACCCAGAAATGTCATGAAGTGAATCTGAAGAAAGCAAGCAGTGCCTTCATATACGCAGAAACGCTTTGTCTAAATGGCATGAATTGTCTCTGTGTTCAATTGGTGCGAACAGATGTTTTATACAGACTGAGGCAGACAGAAGTGGATCCGTCCGTTTTGCCCGTTTTGCCCTACACAGGCCCGCCTTATTACATATAGCAGCAGGATCTGTGATCCGCGACAAAGGACTTGTTCAGTATTTATTGTGATCACATTAAAGTTGCAACGATGAGAAAGGACGTGAGGATATTACTAGTCGGAGAACGTAAGTGAATTAATGCCATGTTTTCCTGTAATCATTTGTGTTAGCCTGGCTGCAGTTGCTGAATTGATTCGCATATCTCTAAGTTAGTGAGTCTAACGTTACATGCGCTGCTGTTCACTATTATTTGCACAATAAACCCCTTTCATTCTGTATTTGATCTTTTTCACAAACAATTCTATTCAGCCATTTGGGACAATATATTGACGAGTGACAGAATGAAACAACAGGGCCAGGTTACTAAGCTCTGTATGTGTTTAAACGTTGTCTACAGTCATCCAACATGTTATATTAATCTACATGCATGCCCATTCGTTGTAAAATAACTGAAAAAACTGAAGTTTTTACTTATCATATTAACCAGATCAGCAAGCCCTGACATGAAGAATGACACTAGTCCATCATTCATGTTTTGTTGATAATTTTAGTTAGATTCACCCTTGTTTATCAGGGTTATTTATAGCAGTTTTAAGAGCAACTCTCAGGCATCGACTGAAGGAGCTGCCAAAGTTTAGATGGGTCAGCCAAAATAGTACGTGTCCATGTAAACGTACCACTCACCAATGCCAAAACATCAAGCTTCAGTTTTCTGACAACTTCAGTCGTAATTGATATTTTGACATTTCAGCATCTTACAAGTGTGTTAATATTCAGATAGTAACACCAACACATTGAGAATGAGAACATTAGCCTACATACTGATCACGGGATCAGTACATTTGCATTTTTGGAAATATCAGAAGCTAGGTTATTTATACTTAACCAAAACCATAAATTGTCACTTGAAATAAAACAAACATTAACTGAGAATACTTGGACTTTAACTAAAATGAAAATGGGGAAAAAAGTAATTCAAAATGTTAATAAAAATTTTTTACTACTTTCTCAATGATACTAAAATAACACTGATCAGGACTTGTTCATAAGCTTTTCTTTTTTCAACATTAAGTTTGTAGGTTACAATTTACATTTTTAATCACCTTTTTGTTGTTTGCTAGGTCATTTAAAATGGTCCTGTGGTGTGACATGAATTTTTGAAAGTAGTCTTGCAATTTGAGGCCATAAAAGTGCAAATAGAACAATTCGGCTTTAACATTGCCAACTGCCCCTTTATAAGGGCACTCAAATCTTGACACGCATGTTTCTGGGAATCATTTAGTGCTGTGAATAGATCTAGAACTCAACGGTCACTTTGGAAATCCTTTTCTTCACAGCCAAAGTGGGGAAGACCTCCCTGATCATGTCACTTGTCAGTGAGGAGTTCCCTGATGAGGTAGTCATTAAACTAACTTTATTTTATTAAGCCAATTTTATACTTGCCTAAATGCATTCACTCACTTGTATTGTGTATCTCATTGAAGGTTCCTCTCAGAGCCGAAGAGATCACTATTCCTGCTGATGTTACACCTGAGAGAGTGCCCACTCACATAGTGGACTACTCAGGTAAGGATGCATGATCCCATATCTCTGTATGATGATGAGATTCATAAAGCCTGCATCACTGTTCTTATATAAATATTAATATGCAAACCTCTACTGACAAGGTTAATCCTCTGGTGTTTTGTGTGCTTTCATGTTTCATTTTTTTATCCCACAGAAGCAGAACAGTCAGATGAGCAGCTTTACCAAGAAATAACAAAGGTGTGACTTGTTTTAGTCTCTCTGATAACACAATTTAGTTTGATTTTATTGTTTTATTCACCTCCCTAGCATTTTCTCTCTCGGCACAGGCCAATGTTATATGCATCATATATTCAGTAAACAACAAGAAATCTATCGAAAAGGTAAGTTTCGTTTCCGTTTATGCCAGACTCATTTTTCTTTCTTTCTGTAGTTACCAAACCAAATACATTTCTTGCTATTTAACTTCTGATAGTCTGAAAGGTTCTGTTGTGTCTCGTTATATTGGCTTCCCTGTAGGTGACAAGTCATTGGATTCCCCTCATCAATGAGAGGACGGATAAGGACAGCAGGTGTGTGGCTTCCTGCCAGGTTCTTGAAGGCCTCGGCTCTCATGAATGCGCTTTGGTCTTTCTACATGCTTTTAAAAATAATAGTCTGTATTCTTTCTGCAACAGAATTAATGATAAATTAACATAATTGATTAATTATAACATAACAATATATAAAATAATATATAATCTGTATTGAGATGTCATGTACAGTAAAAATGAGATGCACTGTATTTTTGGATGATTATATTTACATAATATAATTATGCAAATATTAGATAAGCGTCTGGTAAATAAATACATGTAAATAGTTATTTGACCAGCTGTTATTGTCAGTAAAGCAAATATCATTAAACAATAATAATGTTTCCATGTACTCACTGTTTTATATCGTTTTTTTATTAATTTTATGACTTGTTTACTCCGTCCTCCCCATGAAGATAGTCCTCTGACTGATTGGCAATGAAAAAAAAATAAAAAATCCATGTACTTCCCATGTAACAATTGCTGCTTGTTTGATGCCACAATGCCCCACAGAAATGTACCTTCAAGGACTGTAATCAGTGTTTCTTGTCACAGAGTACCATTGATCCTGGTGGGGAATAAATCTGACCTAGTGGAGCACAGCAGCATGGAGACCATCCTGCCCATCATGAACCAGTACTCTGAGATTGAGACCTGCGTGGAGGTGAGAGATGCTCTCAGTCTGAAAAGTGGGATTTTGGTCTGAACGTATGTGATGTTATGTACATGCCTCTCCAGTCCCTATGAGATTGCTGCTTTATTAGAGGCATTGGTTTCAGTCTGAAAGGAGAGAGAGCTCTCACACTAAGAGGCCAGTGAATGCAGATCAAATCAGTCCGGTACTGCAGGGTGTCTGCTAGTTATTGTTTGATCTAAAAAAAAAAAAAAAAAAAACGTAATTGTCCCTCCCACATTAAAATATGTTAAGTAAAATTCAAATGCACTGTATAAGTATATGACTCTATACATCAGTAATGATTATTTGTAAAACTTTACAATAAGGGACTGTTCGTTTTTTATTTAAGGGGCCACCGGAGGAGTTTTGAGATCTGTAGTCAAAAAATACATGACCCTCCCTTCGCCAGCAATACATTTTTCTATGACCCTCCAAAATGATTGTGAATAAAGGCATGACCCTCCCCGATAATTTATTGATTAGCCTACTTCTGTACTTGTTTGCGCTTGGCAAAGATGTTCAGATAGCCATTGTTTTTTGTTTTTTTTTACAACCATAAACTCCTGCTTTCTCATCTTACTAGGGCTGTAACGATAGACCAAACCTACGATTCGGTTCGTATCACGATTTTTGATTTTAGATTAGAAAAGAATCATGTTTTCGGTACTGCCCAATTTTAACGAATTTATCCTCAACTAGTTTTTTGGTGTAGGTCTACGTATTTTATTATGTTAACTTAAATGATACTAATAGTAATTTAAAGATGTGGTAGCCCTACATCTTACACATCACACTCAACTGTTATGGTGGCAATTTCAGTATATTTACTCACTAACATTATTGTGGAAACAAAATATGGTAGTATCGCGCTACAGCGCACATTCTATCAGCTGCAGTTCTGGCGCCTCAGTCTCAATACTGTAAAACTCGACGTACATTCACATCACATGTTAATGCAGCGGTAGAGTTACACTCACAGGACACTGTGCACTTATTCGCAATCACAAAAGTTCATTATTTGCTCGTGCTTTAAAGCTTTGCCGGGTAAACATTTCATAGGCGTTCTGTTCTGACATGATGCACTTTTTCTGAGCGCGTACTGAAGTGCACGCGCACTGTCAAACTCATACAGCGTCAAACTGGATTTTTGTTGGGTCAGACGCATCTGATAGCGATGGGGGGCCGAGACCGCGAGAGAAACATGGAGCTACGTGTAAAAGATATGCAGCAAACAAGCCACTTTGAAATGTTGCTGTTTTCATGAATATAAAGACTAAAAAACATACCCCTAGACTAAAAAAATTTGGATGACCCTCCCCTCAACAAAGAATAAAAAGACATGACCCTCCCCTATTTTCCTCCGGTGGTCCTTTCCATAAATACCGTTTGCAAAGATGAATAAATACTGTGACAAATGCTATTTTTAGTTAATGGATTCTTGGGTTGATAAGGTTAAAGACCCCATCTTATAAAGATCAAAACAACTATTAATGAGCTTTGTTATATTAAAGTTGTTTGCATAGTAGAGTAAAAGAAATGCTTGAAAAAGACATGCTGTGCATCAGGAAAGCCCATCATGGTTTCATTTTATTACTCTTTCTTAGTGTTCAGCCAAAAACCTGAAGAATATCTCAGAGTTGTTCTACTACGCCCAGAAGGCCGTTCTGCACCCAACAGGACCTCTGTACTCTCCAGAAGAGAAAGAGGTAAGAGATTTAGCACTTCATATTACTTCTGTTGGACCTGAGTCTGGCCTCTTTCTATTGCAAAGAAGCACATGAGTGGGTTTGAGCCTTACATCTAAAAATCCAAATGATCTGTAATGCTGTGTAGTAATGAGTTTCTTTCTGTTTATTCTCCAGATGAAGCCGTCTTGCATCAAAGCACTTACTCGCATTTTCAAAATATCAGACCTTGACAATGATGGCATTCTGAATGATAATGAGCTTAATTTCTTCCAGGTGAGAGCATGTTTCTTCAGCACTTTGTGCTCAAATTACTTCCCCAGATAAGTGACAGGAGAGGTTGATTACACACACAGCTGCACAAACCGCACCTTAATGAGAGTGAAAGAAAACTGTCATATTTTCTTAAGCAGTATTGATGATGATTGGTGGTTCTGCCTTGCAGAGAACTTGTTTTAACATACCCCTGGCACCTCAAGCGCTGGAGGACGTGAAGAATGTTGTGCGGAAAAATATGTCAGATGGGGTAAAAGACAACGGCCTCACACGGAAGGGTGAGCTGAGTAGAAAGGCAAATGCCACCGGCTTTTTATATCACAGTGATACAGTGATATTTGGCATCCCATAGATATCATTTTGTTTAAAAAAATTATGATTAAAGAGTAATAATATTATTTTTATTATATATTTTAAGTGTATGAATACAAATCTTATATATATATTTTAAGTATATAAATAATTATTTTAATATATACTATTATATAATAATCTTAGATAATGTAATTATATTTTCCCTGATGTTTTTAAGTTTATAATTTAATGTAATAGTATATAATATAAATGTTATATGACATTTTTTTAATTTGTTCATCCATCAGGTTCTGTTTGTGTCTGATGCGTGTTCTCTGTTTTCTAGGTTTCCTGTTCCTTCATACACTCTTCATTCAGCGGGGAAGGCATGAGACCACATGGACCGTGCTCAGGAGGTTTGGTTATGATGATGATCTGGAGCTGACACAAGAATACCTGTTTCCACTGTGAGTCCCACCCCAAATCCAGTACTTCAACTTTAAATGAATCATGCCACATAGCTCATAATCTCTGATTGGATAATTTTTTTTGCAGATCTGTTGCGCTGCCCTGGTTTTTTAAATAATCAAAGAAATGTTTTCTAATGAGGTCAGTTGTTTTTCTAGGTTAAAAATACCCCCAGACTGCACCACAGAGCTGAACCACAATGCCTACCTCTTCCTCCAGAGCGTTTTTGACAAGCATGACAAGGTGAGTACAGCAAAATGCCACTGAGTTTCCCAAATAGCTGCATTTGATAAGCACAGCTATGTAACTTGAGTTTGAATAAAGACCTTCTATGATGAATGGCTTTGCCTTTTGTTTTAATTGCATAATACAAAGGTGTATTTTACAGCACCTAAAAGAAGGACATTATTGTGGTCATTCACACGCATTCTTGCATTTTTATTAGTTGGCATAAGATGCTGAAAAAGTAGCTAGACTACTTAAAGTTAAAGATGCCCATATGGCGCTTATTTTATATAGAAAAAGCAATATAAAAATTGTTGGTGAACACTTAAGAATGCCTTATTAAATTAATCTCTGTTTTTTCCCCACCCTAAATGCTTGTGTCAGGACCGAGACTGTTCCCTGTCTCCCGATGAGCTGAAGGATTTGTTCAAGGTCTTTCCCTACATGCCCTGGGGTCCTGATGTCAACCACACTGTCTGCACCAATGAGCAGGGCTGGATCACTTACCAAGGCTACCTTTCCCAGTGGACGTGAGTGCAATCCCGCAGGATTTGAAGATGGAAACAATGAACCTATTGATTTTTGCTGAAGTCATTCATTCAAATGTTGAACACATAATTTATCTCCATCTCAGGCTAACAACATACCTCGATGTGCAGCGATGTTTGGAGTACCTGGGTTATCTTGGTTACTCTATTATCCAAGAACAGGAGTCACAGGCAGCCGCTATAACAAGTAAGTGTGTTTTAGCATGTATCTTCATTCGTTCATTTATCTGTAAGGCTGATTTATTTATCCTTGTGCAGTCACCAGGAATAAGCGCATCGATCTGCAGAAGAAACAGACCCAGCGCAGTGTTTTCCGCTGCAATGTCCTAGGTGCTCGGGGCAGCGGTAAAAGTGGCTTTCTGCAGGCTTTCCTGGGCAGGAACCTTGCGGTGAGTACTACATCACAGGAGCGTCTAGCGTTTTGATTTTGATTTTGACTTTCTCCCTCTTCATATTGCAGCGTCAGAAGAGGATAAGAGAAGACCACAAGTCTTACTATGCCATTAGCACAACTTATGTTTATGGACAAGAGAAATATCTGCTCGTAAGTCAAAGTTCTTGTGCTTTTTACACTAATATATGGTAGTCTTGTCTGGCCAGTCCTGATTAGCGGTTCTTTCTCTCTCAGCTGCATGAGGTGCTGCCAGACTTTGAGTTCCTTTCTGAGGCTGATATGGCTTGTGATGTTGTTTGCCTGGTGTATGACATCAGCAACCCGTGCTCATTTGAGTACTGCACTAAAGTCTACAAGGTCAGTATATTTTAAAATATGTTTATTGCAAGACTTCATTCAGTTTGATATGGTGGTTTAAGTAAGTTATGTTGCTGAAATGGGCCTTTTTTGTAAACGTGCATCCCAGCTGTAGATTGCATATGTGCAGTAGCAATAAAACTATGTATTGAATTAGTGTCAAATTCATTTTAAAGCTACACTGTGTAATTTTTTAAGTTGATTCTTAGCAAAAAACACTTTGTTCTTTCAAAAATATGTGCTCATTAATGTGTAGTTACTTCTACCAACTAATCAAGTATTCTCGTAAGCGTAGAATCTGCCATTTAGAATACATACGAGCGAGTAGCTTGAATGGCGGCAGCCATGTTGCGCCTCCATCTTGAAAATACATTAGCCAAAGAGGGACATACCTGGAAATTCAAGCTTCGCCTTTCGTGTTTTTACACTCAGTGGCACCGTGACGAATGCAAGGGGGAGATTACTCGCGACTGCCGGCAGATTTGAAATAATACGGCCACCGTAGGAGTTAAAACGCCCTCGGAATGGGAGGGGCTAGAAAGTAATATAGTCATAAACAATTTCACCGCTAGATGGGAGAAAATCCTACACATTGTAGCTTTAAAGTTTGAATGTCGTTATTGTGGGTTTCTTGTGTGGTTTTCTTGGGTTCATATAAGCTTGGAGAAGGCTAGCTTAGCATGTAGCATATACACTTGGCTACTTGTTCTGGTTATGTGACATATCCTATGTACTTTACTGAAAGTCACTTTAGTAAGAAAGTACATAAATGTAATTGTCATCCACACACTACCGTTCAAAAGTTTGGGGTCTGTAAAATTTTTTTAATGATTTTGAAAAGTCTCATATGCTCTCCAAGACTGAAATTATTTGATCAAAATACTGTAAAACAGTAATATTGTTAAATATTACAATTTAAAATCTTAAACTGTTTGCTATTTTATAAAAAAAATTTTTTTTATTTATTCCTGTGATGTCAAAGCTGAATTTTTAGCAGCTGTTATTTCAGTCTTCAGTATCACATCTAATATGATGATTTGCTGCTCAAGAAACATTTCTTATTATTATCAATGTTGAAAACGGTGTTCTTTGATGAATAGAACATTTACATTTTTATTGTGAATTAGTTTAAGTTAAAGCTCGACAGGAAGGGTCAACAATCTGATGGTCGGTTTCCACTGGATTGACATCTGTGTGTACATGTGTAGCTTCTTTCCTACTGTTCAGGATGAGATTTGGGGAAAGAATCGTGCTTTTGTTTGCATCCTTTTTTAAGCTCAACAAAAACGCATAAATAACTCCAAATATATGTTATGCTGGTCAAGGATTTTTTTTAACACCATGTCTTTTCACAGAAACACTATATGGACAGCAAGACACCCTGTATGATTATTGCTGCCAAGTCAGACCTGCATGAAGCGCGTCAGTACTACAGCCTGTCCCCGTTGGATTTTTGCCGGAAACATAAGCTTCACCCGCCACAGCTGTTCACCTGCAACACAGCTGAAGCACCCAGCAAAGACATCTACACCAAACTCACCACTATGGCCATGTATCCGTGAGTATATACTGAAGCCCCTTCTTTAACCCGACCAATCTGCCCCACTGTCTGCTACTCCTGTTAGATTGTGATTGGCTCCTCCGGCTCTCCCTGCTCGCCTGTTTTGTGTTTGTCTATCTAGTTATCGTCTCCTTGTGCTTTTAAAGCTGTTAGGTAGGTGTCATATTAGCAGTATCTTGGAAAGCTGTTTCATTGGTGTGGTTTCGGAGACATTCAAGTATCATTTGTTCCATGGTCTTTTACTGAAGTGCATAATATCAGGGAAAACGGTTCTGTAGTGGCTGGTGGTGATGAAAGTTATGTTCTTTCCTAAGGCTGTGTACAAGAACTTTGTTTTAAATAACTGATTTTGAAAACAAAAAATATCTTTTTTTTTTATGGAAAAGGCTGTGTGTGTGAAAACACCTACTCATGGTCCAGTTTATACAATACACAATACTTAGGTTTTGGTAAGCAATTCTTAGGAAAGAACTTTAAGTATAAATATGTAATTCAAAGTATACATTTATTTTTTAACCGTCTTTATTCATTTAAATAAATAAAAAAATCCTATTTTTTTTTATTTTGTTTGGTAGGGCTGCACAGTTTGGCCAAAAAAGCTGCTCACGTGTAAATTAACCGTGTGCTTCCCTCTGAGACGTCCAGTGCGAATATTTATAGAAGTAAATTGCAGCCTATGCGATTTGATAATCATGTCACATTACAATTTCAGTTTTATTTCACTTAATCGTGCAGCCCTATTCAAGCTTTTTGCTTGAGCTTGTTTTGCCAAGTTGTATAAATCTTTCCTTTTATATGTTTGGATTATGATGTTTCAAGCCTTCCCAGCGTACTCTTTCTTTTCCTGTTTTTTTTCCTTTTGCGTAACTTGTCAATAGATTGCCGTTTTTCCCCACAATTCTCTTCTCCCAGCAAATGAATAGTTTTTTTTTCTTCTTTAAACTGTGCTTACCTCCCTGCGCTACTTCATGTCCAAGCCCAAGAGGAGGATCCAGCTCTCTTGGAACTTCGTCACATGATGCTGATTCTTCTTGTCTGTGTGTGTTTCTGCAGCCACGCCAAGTTACGCTGCATGTGCAGCTGCAACAGGTGTACCTTTTGCATCTGTCACAACCTCCTGAACTCTGAGCTGGTGCGCTCTGTAAAGGCCAAAATCTACAGTGCAGTTCTGAACAGGTCTCTGAGTACAGCTCTATATACCACCACTCTCTCTCTTCGCTGGGCGATCTCTAATCTCGGCTTCTTAACACCCCTTTATTTGCTGTTGGCCTGATAGGTTTACATTGCATATCCACATAGGGATGTTGGGAAATTTTCTGGCTATATGTTAAAATGATGAAGGCTGTGTTATTTTAAAGTTTGTGTCACTGAATTTATCATAACTAAAGTAGACTGGTCGGCCAGAATAACGCATTTCATCCAGACAAGGCCCAAATATGGTGTTATAGCAGCTCCTATTGATTAACATTGTATTTGAAACTAGCATTTTCTATATAAGTATCAGTGATGCATTTGAGGCATGATATCGCACTTTCACTTCTGCTTCAGCCTGTGATGCATCTTACCTAGGGTTGCAAAATTATGGGAATTTTCAAAGATGGAAACTTTCCATGGGAATTAATGGGAATTTAAGGGAATTAACAGGAATGTATGGGAATAAACGGGAATAAACTGGGAATTTTCAAAGTTGAGGGTTGGCTCTTCATAGGGAACTTAAATATAGTTGAGGAAAGTATATTTTAGCATAATCTTGACTAAAACAAACAAATGCCATTCAAATACACTTGAATATCCATGCCATTCCTCAATCACAAGCACATAGCACACTGCTTACTGCATGGCTATTGAGACCACACCCCCTACTGGCACTGTGCATGCCTCCATCACATGTACAGAAGCCCAAAGCACAAGACTATTGAAGGCACACATTTGAGCCTGTGGACTAAACAATGTGAAGTAAGTTTTGATGATATTATGGGGAAATATATTTATTAAATGTTTAAATTGCAAATATCACATACAAATGTATTCATCTAGTAGATATCAAGCTGATAAGTTAAAAGCTAAATAAGCGAGCATAACTTTATTTACCACATAAGTAGGGCTGGGCGATATGACGGTATATATCGTTACTGCGGAAGAAAATGTCAACCGTAACAGATTTTTTTATTCCGTGTATACCGCAACATGTAAATAAGTAGGTGTGGTTAACTCAACGTGCAGCGTGCGTGAGACTGAGACACTGATATTTGTCAAAGAAACATGAAGAAAGACCAAGAAGATCCACAAAAGGAATTACGTTTTCAAAATTAACGTGATATTTTCGGGGGGGAAGGCGCAGAAGTCAACTAGAGCAGTGCAGCACACTGAAAGTTTAGAGAGACGCACATGCTCGCAACAGGGTTTACTTGACAACAAGTTCATATATCAATATTCTAACGAATAGAAATAACCTTAAATAATGTATCTATCCGTCTCTTATGTGTACAGTTACTTTCAGAGTGGTTGCCGTGGTAATGAATTTCCAAAATTCCCCAGCTTAACTTCCCATGGAAATTTACCGGAAACTTTCCGGAAATTTACTGGAAATTTTCCGCCCCTTTGCAACCATAATCTTACCAACCGTATCTTAACCCAGTTTGCAAAGTGCAGACTGAATTTTGCTTGTGTGCTTGAGCTTAAGACTAATATAAACCAAAGTAAAACTAGAGATGAGAATCTTTTTTTTTTTTTTTTTTTTTTTTTTAATATATAAAACTTGTTCTCTCTCGTTCTCTCTCTCTCTCTCTCTCTCTCTCTCTCTCTCTCTCTCTCTCTCTCTCTCTCTCTCTCTCTCTGTCTCTCTCTCTCTCTCTGTCTCTCTCTCTCTCTCTCTATATATATATATATATATATATATATATATATAAAATGCATGAAAACACTAAATTCACCTTACTGCGCATGCAGTTATCGCATGCGATAAATAGTTATCACGCAATTATTCTGACAGGATAATTTTATTTAGCAAAATATCTCACCATTTACTGATTCAGGTCGCACTCAGTCACCGTATGGTCTAAAACGCAACTGCTCTTATGTATTGCCGCAGGACAGCAAATGTGAGTACATTTTCTGTCATCTTTGCAGGACTGTGATATGAAAAGTGTGCAAAGTGACATGTTTTAGCAACAGTGTGAAAGTGAATAGCATAGGCACAATACCGGTATAAACATGAATATCTATTTGTACAATATGTCACATGACTAATCTTACATCATCGTTTTTTAATACTTCCGTTTTGACAGTCCACACTACAATGCGAAAACGGCGTTTTCAAATTTATCCGCTTTGGAGAGTGTTTTCATGAATAAAAACACTGTCTCAGTGTGGGCGGAAGGCCAAAACGGAGAGAAAAAGATTCGTTTTCAAACGAAAACGTATTAGTGTGGACAAGGCCTTATTTCATAAATCGTACTGATCCCAAACTTTTGTATGGTCAGAATCATAAATGTTAAATTCCTTATGATTTCCATTTCTAGTTCAAATGTCATGCAGCCTTGTTTTCTTTTATAATTCCTGCAAATGGATACGGTTGTTCTCAATCAGGCCATAAACATTAAAAACAGATGTTTATAAAGGCATCCTTTGGATTTTGGACAGAATAAGACAGATTTGCATTTGTCCTCATGTTGTGATGATGTTGAACCTCAGATGTCAGTTGAGGTGGATATGCAAGCTGTAAATCTGCACTAATTCACTCATCCTTGCTTGAGGGTCAAATGTGGCCGCAAGGTTCATATAAGCCTTTCATTTTTGGTTGCAATTCTTACTGAGTTATTTCACACTGAGCAGTTGCTCTCTTAGATTTGGTAGATCTTCTAATCTTTCTTACTGCCTATAAAATGTAACACCAGGTGAAATGCATGGGTGTGAGTTGTATTATTTCACATAGTAAAGAATAAGTGATCATTAATGTCTAAAGTTAGTGCATGACTAAAACAGTTTTATTGTATAAAACTTTCTTCTTAGCATATGCCTTTCTTACACCTCTATGGTTTTTAATGTCATGCTAATAGTGCATTTGGTCATTTGGTTAAACCTTTTTTAAATCGAAGTCCTTATGTCTATTAAATGTAATCTTGTGAATTTGTTTTGTTCTGTCCCTCCATAGGTGTTCCTTTTCATTTGTTTGGCTGGCTCTTTTCGTCTTTGTTTTGCATCTCTTAACATCATGTTAGCAGTCCCTAATGGAGTGTCCCTCTTCTAACCATGTCATGTTTCTCAGCACTAATTAAGAAAGCTTCCTCATGACTAACTGTTCATATGCAGTGATTTGACATCCAAGGGGCTTAGTTTGTGTTGCATTGTGTCTGTATTTGAATGGCTAACATGTCTAACCCATTGCTGCTAATGTATTGTTTCATCTAAAACAGATGCTTCTCTTGCCGTTATTGTTTGGTGCTTTGACGAATAGTTTTCCCCCCCATTTTGTTCTTGTCAATGCCGTTTATAGTCAGTGTTTTATAGTCAGTCTGATGTTTAAGATGTGTATGGTCTTTAAATTCAGGTTATTTGTTGGTTGTCCATACCGCAGTGCTCAGTAGGTGGCAAAAGTACATTTGATTTAAAAAAACAAAAAACAAAAGTGGTGTAAAAAAAACTGCAACCAGCCTATTTGCAATGGGCGTTGTATAATTTTGATTACAACTGTGTGTATGTGTGTGTGTGTATATATGCATTGTAATCTCTCACACACACAGGGGTTGGACAATGAAACTGAAACACTGGCAATGAGTGTTGGAGGTTTCACATCTATATACGTGCGGCCTGGTGACCGATCTTCAGTGATTTTACATTACATCAGTAAGATCAGAGTGTGAAGGTTGAATTAGCAGAGCAATAGCACAGCTGTATGGGAGACATATCAGAGTTCAAAAGAGAAAGGAATGTCCAGGTATTAACCCGGAATATATACAAAAAGCATAAAAACACAGCTGCCCAACTCACTGCAGAATTAAATCTGCTCCTCGACTCTCCTGTTTCCACCAAAACGGTTCATTGGGAGCTCCACAGTCAATATTCATTATCAAAGAAACCTTTGGTCACTCATGCCAATGCCAAATGTTGGTTTCATTGGTGCCCAATAGTGCAAATCTTGGGCTGTGGACAATGTGAAAATGTATTGTTCTCTCAGTCCACCTTCACTGTCTTTCCCACATCCGTGAGTTATGGTGTGGAGAAGCCCTAAAGAGGCTTAACACCAGAACTGTTGCAGTGAAGCACGGGTGAATCAGTGATGGTTTGGGCTGCAATATCATGGCATTCCCAACTGTGCTTGATGGGGCATTCAAAAGCATTCGTTACTGCCAAGAATTCCTGAACCATTCTGGAGAACCATGTGCATCTGATGTGTCAACATTGTGGGCCCTAAGCCCATTGTGGGCCCACAATGTCTAATGTGTCAACATTGTGGGCCCAAACGATCTAAGCGCACAGCGCAAGTGCACTTAGGGCGTGTCCGAATCGACTTTAGCTAGTTTAACGACGGGAAAAATAGTCGACGCGCCAGGCGCATGGTCTA
Organism: Squalius cephalus; assembly: GCF_949319135.1. Lineage (NCBI taxonomy): Eukaryota > Metazoa > Chordata > Actinopteri > Cypriniformes > Leuciscidae > Squalius > Squalius cephalus. The sequence continues at coordinate 42,617,652 of NC_137122.1, read as the reverse complement.
AAAGGGTTGCCCCTATTCTCATAATGAGTAATGGGTGTGTTTGGGGATTTATGTGCGTTAAACCAAATCAGAGTCTCATCTCCCATTGCCTTTAAATGCCAGTTGCGCTCGCGCCATGGGGGATTCGCTATTTACATGACGGAATTTGATAGTGGAAAGACCGAACGCGTCTCCAGAGTGCAAACGGATCTGCTCATGCGCGAGGTAAAAATGCGCAAACAGACCATCTACGTGACAAGCCGGATTCCACTAGATCTTTATGTACACAATAATTTTGTGTGATGTACTTTATGTACACCTTTTATTTAAAATATTTGGCATGTTTGTGTGATGCTGTGCGTCCCTGTGTGTTTAATAAGCAGAGTGTACGTGCGTTGTGGACCCGCCTATAGGCGCACATTACTAACGCGCTCTTTATATAACAAAAAAATAAATAAAAAAATATTGCGCCATTGACTTTAGACCAGGTTTCAGTTGGTCAATGGCGCATCTATTTCTGTTGCCTCAAAAAGCAACGTGCCAACAATGCGTCCGAACACACCTCCTTTTGAGACCAGCACGCCCATTGGCGCACAAATGGGCGCAAATGCATTTCATATTTAAACAACGTGGCGCAAATGATAACTGCGTCAGGCTGAAACTAGCAAAAAACACTTGCGTCCCGCTTGGCGCTGCATTGCGCCGGGTGTAAGATAGGGCCCTAGATCCTTATCGTGCTGTGTATTAGCATGATAATGCACCAATTTGTGACACAATGATTTGATGAACATGTGAAGTTGAACATGGCCTGCACAGTCACCAGATCAAAATATTTTTTAGCCACTTTGGAGTATTTTGGAGAAGCAAGTCAGAAATCGTTTTCCTCCACCAGCATCACAGTGTTCTGGCCACTGTTCTGCAAGAGGAATTCCTCAAAATCGCTCTGACAACTGTGCAGCACTTGCATCTGTCATTCCCAAGACAAACTGATGCTGTATTGGAATGCAAAAGGAGGCCCTACCAGTCTCCAAATATTAATAAATTATTGTGGTCTAAAACCAGGTGTTTCAGTTTCATAGTCCAACCCGTGTGTGTGTATTTTTATATACATTTAAAGGGTAATTCTCACCAAAATGCAACCTAGGGTCTTTTTGTTAATCTACCCGAGGCGAACTTTCGTTTAAACGCATAATTAGAATAGAAACGTCACTTTTATGTTTGACTATTTTCGTTTTCGGTCAAATTGCCTTTTGAATGGGTGTGTTTGGGGCACTTCTGTGATAGCATCAAAAATCGCTATTTTTAAAACACTAAGGAGGCTTTTGAAGATTTCAAAAAGAAAGATTTTGAACAACTCACTGTCGCTGTGTCCGCCGGCATTTTGACAGTCAAAAATAGTCGATCTCCGAATGCAACGTAACAGGGAGGAGAGTAAAGATGGAAAGCTCCTAAAGCTTAGTTCCATATAAATTCACGGATAAATTTGTTGTTTTGTCGTTAGTGAAAATCAATATTGACCTTCTGTTTGAAAAAGGATCCTCATATAAGAAACAATATTAAAATTCAGAGTCAGTTTTTTCACATTCGTAGATCGACTATTTTTGACTGACAAAATGCAGGCGGACACAGCTACAGTGAGTTGTTCAAAATCTTTCTTTTTAGTAAACTCTGTGTACACAAACAATGTTCTCAATGCTGGAGTTCATGTGTAGAGCCCCTGGTGATACTTCGAGCAAAGTTTCATGTTGTGTCGAGCCTTCTTAGTGTTTAAAAAATAACGATTTTTGATGCTGTTATAGAAGTGCTCCAAGCACTCCCATTCAAAAGGCAATTTGACCGAAAACGAAAATATGGTCAACTTTAAAGTGGCGTTTCCATTCTAATTATGCTTTTAAACGAAAGTTCGCCTCGGGTAGGTTAACAAAAAGATTTGCATTTTGGCGAGAGTTACCCTTTAAAGTGTTAAAAACACAAATCATTTGTTAAAATGGACAAAAGCATTCGGAATTCCCAATATGTTTGATTTTAGTGACAAAGCTGCTATTTCTCAGTAATAACTATATAGTGGTGAGCAATAGTTTGGTATGTTTACAGCATGTGGTGAGCAGTGGGATATGTTGGGGTGGTCCTGTCAGGTGTGCGGTTGTTGAACTGCCATGCTGTGTGCATGTGTGTATAAGGTTGAGATCTTTTATACAAGATGTGGGCACGTTTCTGTTGGCTGACGAGGAGTCCGGCCTCACCCATCAGGTTCATGCAGTCAGCTTTGTAGAGGACTCTGTCTACATGGAGTCATCTGTCGACCCGTTTCTGCCCGTTTGTAACAGGTAAAGCCCCCCTTTCCTGGGGTACAAGGTGCCAGTGACACAATGGGATTTTAAATGGGTTAAGTAAGTTCAAATGTTAAGTTCAAAGAAGAAATCTTCTTAACCGGTTTACAGTCAGGTGGTTAAATAAAATTAATTTCTTCTTCACTTTTATTTATTTGTTTTTCACCACATCCTCAAGGTATCTGCAGATGTCTGGGTGGAATTCTGCAAATTATTCTGTATTATTTGTTGCTTTGTGAGTGCCATATCACCTTTGTTGCTTTGATGGGCTTTTTTCCCTTTAGCAACATAATATTTTTCATAGGTTTCACTCAAACAAACATTGCTATGATAAGCCTTTAAAGTTTTGTGTCTGAACCTAGAATTTGGATAGGTAGTGTTGAGCTGTTTAACCCTTCTGGATGCGTGTTGGGTGAGTTTAACCTCACAAGAAACCTCTTGTTCCAGTTGTGTTTCTCTCTTTCACCCTGTCTTTAACGTCTGGGCAGTGTTCTTTAAACATTTTTGGCGTTTTGCCCCTGAAAACATTAGCTGACTGATTCCTGCTTTCCCATGCTGCCTCCTTTTCCAGTTTCAGCAGCTCCACTGTCTTTGTATATTATCAGATGTCCAAAAGCAAAACAAAATTCAATTGTATTAAGTATAAATCCTACTGTATGCTTAAATGCCTTTAAATGGAATAAAAAAAAAAAAAACCTTTATGATCAAATAAATGCCTATCACTGTGAATTTTAATGAAATATCAGTTTACATTTCCAAACCGTCCTTTTGCCATTAATTGTAGTAATCCAGTGAGATTTTTGAATGCACAAGGAGTCTGACAACAGAAGGTATACACCACACCGAGATCCACACTGATCTCACCATCATCGAATCTGTCTGTGATTACATGAAGAAACAGGAAAAAACTGAGACAGGCTAAATCCAGAAGAACTGTGGCAATGTCTCCAAGACGAAACCTTGAAGAAACCTTCCTGCAAAGCTACTATGTGCAACTGTACCTAAATGCAAAAGGTGGTCACACCAAATGTTGATTTGATTTAGTTAATAGAAGTTAATTCATAAAAAAAAAATTTATGACATTGTGTTTGAAAGCATCCTCACTTTAAAGCAGTTTTACACAAGTGCCTAAAACTTTACACAGTACTGTAGCTTTGCAGGAAGGTTTCTTCAAGCATCTTGGAGACGTTCCCGCAGATCTCCGTGTGGATCATACCGGCTGTTGTCTCACTGGATTATTACAATTATTGGTAAAATGAATGTTTGGAAATGTAAACTGATATTTCCTACTGACACACTACAGCAAAAAATATAAAGAACTGGCTTAAAACCTTTTTGTGTGTGTGTTAAAATACTACCTTGCCGATTCAGACATTTTGTCATATCTCACAAACCGTATGAGCAGTATGTCTTAACAATCCTGTTGTTTGTCTTACTTTTGCTTTTCTACAGACACATGACCCAAGCTGACCTGAAAAACTCCACGTTTTGGCTGAGGGCGAGTGTCGGTGCCACCGTGTTTGCTGTTCTCGGCTTCGCCATGTACAAAGCTCTCCTCAAGCAACGGTGATCAGTGCAACCGGCACGTTACAGCAACCCAGGCCCTCTTAAAAAACTACAAAACCCATGATCCCTCATTCCATCCTTATTTCATTTAGGACAGAAGATTCCTAGAAATAGTTAGCTACATTTTGTATAAAAACTGCCTTTCCCAAACCAAGTGTTATAGGAACTCGCCTCATCAGCCGTGTACTGGAATGGGACATCTACAGTATGGCAGGAGCTGTAATCGCGTCCTCTGCTGATCCGACAGGAGGTTTTTATTGATGCACACTTGTGTTTTCCTCAGGTCAGTATAATTGGTGTGACCTATATTGAAAAGAGACAGCAGAGCGTCAGGATTTACTCTGATAGGTGAATGAACTCTGTTTATATATGTAAATATCTTACTGAATGTTATAAGATTGTCTCTAGCTAGTGAACAAACCATATTTGAACTGTATCACATAGACACTCGTGCTTTAGGGAGAAGCACTGAAACAAAGCCATTTCTCAAATGTAAAGGTCATTTTGCTCTTAGCACATCACAGCTGTGTTTATTAATTTATTAGCCTTTTCTATATTGTTTTTGGCATTGCTTGAAACATGCATAGAGCAAGGGATTCTTTTATGCAATATTTGGTTTTTATTTTAAGTTGTGTTTCTTTTCTTTTCCATACTACCCATGGCCTTTATAAAGATTATGCACAGAAAAAAAACTTTTTATTTTCTGTAATGATATGGTATAACTAGGTTTGTTCCAAACCAGACTAAATAGTTCCTCCTCACTACATTACAAGGACTGTATGAAATTCTTCCCAACTAACAATCATGTAGAGACAAAGTCATTTTGTTTGTCTAATGTTTTAGCTCTTATGCATATGTAACTTTCAATGCAATGCTCTCTGTTCAAAACCATGGGATTGTTGCACTTGTGGGTTTTCAAACATTTACAATAAATAATTGTGTGAATAAATCTGCCTGTTTACTTCAGAGACACTGTGCCTACTTGAATTTGACTTCCTAGGCATTTTTTTTTTTTGCATTACTATATGCTCCAATAATTGTCTCCCCCACCCAATAATAATAATAGTTAATTAATAATAATTTTGCATAAAATAAATTAAGCCAATTATTTTAAGACGTTTTCATGGCAGTTAAAGACACTACTGTGAAACAAAAACTACTCAAAAAACATTACAGTGAATATTGAAAGTTTTTATGTAATGTATAGTTTTTTTTCAGTATTATCACATTATAATGACACTTACTGAGTGCGTAAAAATTGAATACAATTGAGAACTGCAAAGCAAATGAACAAGAACCTCCCCCATATATTGGCATTTGACTGAGGACAGCATCTCTTTATTCTACAAAAATCTGAAGTGAGGATGTGACGGTTTCAAGGGGAAGTCATGGTGTTGATTTAAGTTTATGATTAAGTGTGAACACTTTCAGCTTACAAAACTAAGCATGAGCATGTCGACTGGAAGAGGAGTGCCACCTCCGCTCTGCCAGGGCTTTCTGAAGAAACGGAAAGACACAATGGTATGAATATAATGTACATATTGCTAGTTTCATGTCTGTCATTTGGAGGAATCATTAGTCTTTTAGACAGTCTAAAAGGTAGTTGTGGAATACTTATTTTCTTATAATACTTTTAAAGTAGTTCTAGCAGCAGCAGTTGTTTCGTTTTATACGTTATCTAATTTGTGATTAATTAATACTCATTACATAATATATGCACCTGAGGGAATCTCTGCTCAGTAATTCTATATATTTTCCTCAGAGGCTTCGGTGGGTGACATACTGGTTCAGACTTTACAATACAACACTTTTTTTCTACACTAGAAAACATGGGAGTGCTGTAAGTATTTAAGTGTTTGATTTAATATTTTTATAGTGCATTTTAAATGGACCTCAGAGGTCAGACTTGAAGATTGAAGTTTTTTGTGTAATGTGTGAGATAAAAAAATAAATAAAAAGATGGACCACCTGTTGAAGACCTCTGCTTTAAATTAAAAATGCAATTTACTGCCGTTTCGCCCAATATTCTTATTGGTAAGGTTATTAATCTATTGTTTTTCTTTGACCCCAACAGTTAGACCTCAGGGGACAATATTACATATATGAGGTAAAGTTGATTTGTAATATTATCATTGTGTAGATGCTCAGAAGGCCAAATAAGTGCTTCCTTATGTTAACAACATGGCTTAACAGGTTCAGTCTGTGCGGGAGGTAAACAGATCGGAGAACAATCGCTATCTATTTGAGATCACAATGAAAAATGGGAAGAAGAAAATGCTGGTGAGTTTCCATGTTAATCAGGAGAGTGTCTATAATCTGTGTTTGAGGATGTGGTTTGCCATCACCCACATGTGAATAATGTTATTTTGTTGTTACTAAGACAGGACTGTCATAATAGTTTCGTTTAAAAAAGGAACATGCATTGCACTGTGAGTGACGGAGTTATGAATACCCTCTTTATGCCTCTTTTGTCCATAAACATTTGCAATCCATTTGTGAATTGTGTGCTAATAGGCTGCGGATACAGCTGATGTCAGGCAGGAGTGGATGGACCAGCTCTGGAAAGCCATGCTGCTCAATGGGCCCGACAGAGCTGGATCTGTCTCCAATGGGTACCGCTGCACTTTAAGACGCTTCATGTCAGTTTTTGTATTTGTATGAGATTTATAACGCTCTGAATGTGTTGTGTGTGTTATTGAGATTAGGGAGCTGGTGCCAGATAACAACCCTGAAGCTCGCTCTAGCCGGTGTGAAGAATCAAATACTGAGACCGGCAGCACTTCAATGAACAGCAGATGTCTCTCCATTGGTCAAGAATCATTCCAGTCCTTCACTGGTATGTCCCGCATTCATGATATGACTTTCTCCAGTTCCACTTCCTTCCTTCCTTCTTAATACCTTCTGTAATTCAAAACTGTCACTCTTAAAGTTGACATGGAACAGAATTTGTGATAGTTTTTTCTTCCCTATTGTGACTTATTAAAGTTAAACAGCTTCTCAAACAAGAAAAAATGTAGTGTGGAACTTGATTTTGTCCATCACGAATTGATTGGATTGTTGGATAGTGGTGGTTTGTTATTGCTGTGACCTTGTGTGAGTGACAGGTTGTCCCACCATCACGTCGAGCGAATGTTGATCCAAGAGGGAGGGGAAACTTATTAAGAATTGTAAATTTTGGTTTCATGGTGACTTTAAGTGTAATAATAAAATGCCTTTATTATATTGTGAAAAACAATATTGCGTCAAAGTTTTTGTGTAATGGACTTTCATTGGAGAGACTGGAATCTCTAAGGTTTCATTAAAATATCTTCATTTGTGTTTTGAAGATTAACAAAAGTGTAGTAAATTATGATAGACCTTTCATTTTTGGGTGAACTATAACTTTAAGATATTCTATTTAGCAGATGAATATTCTTGTCAACCTTGTGTCTGGAAAACATCACAGGCAATAAAAAAATAAAAAAATAAATATATAACTGAAATACATTTATGAATGTCTATGAAGAAAGACTCTTACAAGAATTTGTGTCCTCAGATGCTGATGAGACTCAAGAAACTCTGCACACAGACAATGAAATGGAGCAAAGCACTGAGGAGTTTATACTGAATGACTATGAATATGACGTTCTACCATCTCGAAAACGTGTGTATAATGAACTTTTTTCATAAATGCTTTGTGAAATATAATATAGGATTTTAATTTCGAATGTCTGCATTTAGGTTTGCCTCGCCAGCTGTATACTTATTCATATATAATATTGTTTGAACCTATTACTCTTGATAATTGATTGATGATGATTTCTAATGATTAACTGCAGTTGCTGAAGAAGTCATCTATGACACTCCCCCTTCCAAATGGTCAACCAATGAGGGAGAGCATGGCAAGTCTCCACCCACTCAAATTATACATTTACAGTGTAAACATTCATATATTCCACACAGTGTGCTGTGATTGTTCTCCGTTTTACAGAGGTGACTGAAAGCATCTATGATGTGCCAAACGCCTTGATTAGGAAACTGACTGAACATACAATTGGTAAGATCTTAGAAAATTACAGGTTGATGGGCATTTTTACAATATTTCTTTGTGTTGACTGTTATGCCTCTGTTACTCTTAAAAATAAAGTTTCCAAAAGAGGGGTTTCACAGCGATGCCATGGAAGAACTGTTTTTGGTTCCCCAAAGAACCTTTCAGTGAACAGTTTTTAAAAGAACCATTTTTTAATAATCTAAAGAACATTTTTCTACTATAAAGAACCTTTTGTGGTAACAGCATGGATGTTAAAGGTTCTTCATGGAACCAATAAGTAATAGATAAGAGAATATAGGATTTTCAGTGTCTTCATTTCTTCTTTTATCATGTGTCAGACTCAGGAGTTATAACTAGGTCAGCTCAACATTTGCAATATTATGTATTTGAAAATGAAATGTATTTACCAAACCAGTGGATGTGTGATTTTGTTTTTTCGCAGAATCTCAAAGCAGCATTAGTGAGAGCCCTGAGAGTGACGATCTTCTAAATGACATGATAGCCTGTTTGGACAGTGAATCTGCTGCCTGGGTCAAAACTGCTCCTCTGTGAGCCTGGGCCACTTTTAGCAAGACTGGGGTGATATTAAATGTGCGTTGATGGAATAAACCTTATATTGTTCATTTTCCATCCAGACTGTCATCGTTAATGTAGAATAATGATTAATCTGTGCTCATTGTGGAGTTTTAAACTGTCCCTGGGCATACGCTAAACAGGGAAGTGCCAATAACGTGTCTTTTTCCTTTCCTTTGCCTTGTTGTAATTCAAAATAAATTTTGAATCAAACAAATTAACCTTTCAATAGAATGTTTAAACCTCTTGTTTTACAGTTTCACGAGACAAGTCTATTTTCAGTAGTGGCACTTCATGGGAAGGCAATCTTGTCCTGATTTGTGTAATGTTAAGTTGAGAGCCCCTACAGGCGGTGAGGTGTATAGCTACAAGGTGCTGAAGGCTTTGGGGTAAATCTTATTCTACTGCAAGTCAAAGTGCAAGCGTAAGTCAAAAATGTTATGCCATGAATTTGCCCATGCTCTCTAATTATCAATGGGCTTAAAACTGTGCAAAGGTTTTCCTTTAAATGCATGTATGTATGTGCAACGTGGGGGGAACTAGACGAGGGAGGGTTGGATTCAAGTGTAAGGTTTATTAAAATTATATAAAAGAACCAAAATAAACAACGTAACAAACTGTAAGTAAACACTCTTTAACTTGTTTTAAAAAAGAATGTAAAAATGATTTATCATCCATAAAATACTTATCCACAGATAATCAATACCTTGGTGAATTATATAGTCATCATGTATGAGTCCACCCCCCCCCCCCCACACACACACACCCCCAACGTCTGAAGATTATGCTTTTGTTTATTGTACTGAATATGCTGTTTAACCTGTTTAAGCATATATACACAAAATGATAGATATTCAAATGGGGATTTAATTACATTTCATTTATGTATATTTTAATATGCACATTATTGTTCCCTTTTTGAGTTTGTAAATTGATATTGTTCAAACACTATCAAAACAAAAGAGGACAGAATAAAAACAGAACTGAGCACACCAACATGAGGACAAGACCTGACAATTTTAACAACAGCTTGCATCCTTGATGTTGCACTACTGCCATCTTCTGGGGTTAATTAACTTCTATACAAAGCAATGTCATATTCTCGTCATCAGTCCTGTTTTTATTAGAAAGCAGATCAATGTCCTTCATTGTCTACTCAATATGTTTTTTACTCAACGTCCTGTTACTGTTAATAATATTCTTTCCATGTATTTTGTCCTTCCTCTGTATTTCATGTTCTACAGTCTCTGGTATTTGACAATGTTCACAAAATCCATTTGGGTGTTTCCCTATAACATGAAGTGTGCTATTTAACTTATCCCCCATATTTTCCACAGTGTCAACTCTCTTTTTTTATTTTTATGAATATAGATGTCTTACTTTTAATTCTTGATCCCACTGTTTTTGCCATTCTTTAAAAATGATTTTCCATAGAAAAATAATTCCCTTCTGATCTTGAAAGCTTGATGTCTGTGTCTAATCTCTTTTTCAAAGCTTGCTTGGCTATTTTATCTAACCTTTCATTTCCCATAATGCCTATATGCGCTGGGATCCAAATGATTACAACCTTGTTGCCTTGTTTCTTTATTCTTGATTGGATATTCATAATTTCATAAAGTAACTACTAATGATTCTTGGTCATACCTGATTTGAGACTCAGGACAGAGACTGAGTCACTACAGATTAAAGCTTTGTTTGGTTGATTTTGTTCAATCCATTCTAAGGCTATCAAGATGGCAGTATAAGTAATTTGAGGCCCGCCTGTATATCTCATTCCTCTGAATGCATGGGAACTATATTGCAGAGCCTGCATTTCCTGTTATTGGATGCTTTGATCCATCTGTAAAAATATTCTTAAAATGTATGTACTTATGCTTCACATATCTAGTAAACTCACTCACCAAATCGGCATGTTTATTCATTGTCTTGGTTATAGCTCCAAATCTATGTATCTAAATAGGTGTGCTAGGCCATATAGTTTGGCGAAACTCCTTTTCATATACGCCCAGGTCTCACGCTGCTTCATCCTTCAACCAAAGCTTAATTTTTTTGTGCTATTCCTCTTTCTCAACTGGCCTGCAATACCCTTTTGGCTGGGTGACTGTCTCCATCCCCCCTCAAATAAATCCAATAATTAACAAGCAGCTGTTTTTGGCAGAGACTCAATGGAATTTCTCCTGCCTCTACCTGTAACTAGCACAATGGTGATGTTCTCATTGCTCTTATAATCTCAGTACGAGTCTGTATTATGTCCAGCCTCGCTATTACAGATTTTGCTGTTGATCTAAATGCAACACTCCCATAATTCAGCCTTGACTTTATTAGGGCAACATATATATTTTAATTATTCAAATCATCACCATAGTGCCTTATCATCCGCAAACAGATGTCCCTTGGTACTTTAACAAATATATCACACAGGATAAACAGGACTACACAGGACTACAAAAATTGGCACACAGGACAGGAAGCAGAAACACATGGTTAGGCATATATATATATGGTCAAATAAATAAACCTTATAATGCCATTTCTAAATGACAAAGAAACACAGGCATCTTATATTTTATATAGGCTATTCTTTTTCTGTCTTTTCTGGGTCATTCTATGGAAATGTCCATTTTTCTGTCCCTAGCCTTTACATAAATATTACACTTAAAAAAAAAACACTTTAGGGTTACAATTTCTTTACATTTTAAAATAAAACAATGTTATTTGAACAATTACACCTTCTTGAGCCATCAATGTGGAAATATTTGATTTTTATTGAATTCCAAGCACCACAGAAGTGCTCGTCCCCACAGTCATGTACAGAGGGAAAATGCTATATTTTGAGGTCAATAACAGGTTTTTACACCATTTAAAATACAATAATGTATACATAACTATCAAATATATTATGTAAATTATATTTAAAAAAAAATGCCGAATAAATATTATAAAATTTATAATGAAAGTAGTGGTCCCCTGGAGTTGTGTCACTGGTGTTACCATTAAAGGGCACCTATTATGCAAAATTCACTTTTACATGGTGTTTGAACATAAATGTGTGTTGGCAGTGTGTGAGCAAAACCACCCTAGAATGATAAAAATCCACCCAGTAGTTTTTTTACTATCTCAATAAATCATAAGCTCTGTCTCAGAACGCCCTGTTCTAAGATTGCTCTCACTGTGACGTAGAATTGCGCTAAGCCCCACCGACGTGTTTGATTGACAGTCTGGTTTTGGCATAGACCCCGCCCTCGGTGATCTGTACACCATCCTCCATTGTTTCAACGACAGCCGGTAATGTCTCCTAAGAAGTGTAACGTTAGGTGTTCTGTTGTGGGATGTAAGAATGGACATAGTAGTCTTCACTGACATCAGAGCCACTGAAAACGCAGCGGATGGATTGTATTTATGAAGAAAAGGCGCCACTTAAACTTCCTAAATATGAGAATCATTTTCTGACTGACTGTTTAGTGAACGAGGGTCAAAGTTAATCCTCAAGTGTGGATCGTTGCCTACTGTTCGCGATCCAACGTCACCTCCAGAAGAAGTAAGTGTATTTTATTATTTTTGAGCAAATAGTCATTTCAATCTATGTCAGCCAGTTCAACAACAAATGCGTCTAAAGCTATTTATTGTCGTCATCATAGGATGTCTCAACAAACAACGTCAGACAGTTTTATGTCACGTACATTATTTTTTGCAGCAATAACAAATGTAAAATGAATACCTCTATCTCCATAGACAGTATATAAACGTCTATCTCCCTGCAGCATATGTTTTCTGGTTCTGTAACGTTAGCCATCTTCTCATATTTGCCACATAAGCGTGTGTGTAAGTTAGTTTCAAAAAATTGCGCGAAAGTTATCACAATTTGTTTGTTTGTGTGTGTGTGTGTGTGTGTTGCACATCCATAATTGCAAAGGGGACGCGATTAAAACTTTGTAAGTACATAAATGTATCAAATAACCATTCCGAGACGTTTTGGTCCATTCTCATTCGTGTTTATTCTGTGCCGGACTCTCTTCATCGTCTGGGTCCAGCAGGGTTTGGGATTATGCAGCTCTTTTACATTTAAGGTGGTACACACCAAAATAGCTCTTTTTAAAACAGGCCCCAAAAATGACATTTTCAAATGGTTATAATAAATTAACTGTGGGGTATTTTGTGCTGAAACTTCACAAATACATTCTGGGGACACCCAAGACCAATATTACATCTTGTAAAAAGGGGCATAATAGGTGCCCTTTAAACAAAAAAATCTCTTATTTTGACATAAAAATCACACTAATGACTTCACTTGAGTTCCTTCTTCCAGTTTCCTGAATATCTATAAAGAAAAGCCCATGGTAGATCCACTGTCTCTTTTCAGTTATCAGAAATCTTCTCATGATTTCATATGCAGCTTTTAGTTGAAGTCACTGGTATGACCTACTTTATTGTTAGGTAATTGTAAAAAAACTAGAATACAAATGGATTAAACTATTTAATTTAGTTAGTATACCATGACTGACAAAATGTGGTTTGATACCTTGCAGCAGCCATTTTGTAAAATGAAATTTTCATGAAAATTGTCACTGGTGTTACTGTCACTGGTGTCACTGTCACTGGTGTCACTTTTCTTATGGGTAACACCAGTGACTCCCATTTATAGATAAACTTTATTCAAAGCTATTCATTTAGATTATATGCCAAATGTAACAATTTAGTCTCATCTACTTAATTATAGTTGAAGAATAAGGATATTTGGTCTTATGTATGTCATTGGTGATTCATTGTGTCACTGTCTTTTTTTTCTGTCACATTAAATACAATGTCACATGTGACATAATAATAATTTTACATCCATTTAAAGGAGCTGTATGTAAGAAATCTATTTCAATTAATCATAAAATGGCCCTGATGTGTCACTAGACATTAAGAAATCATGTTCATTTCAAATACTTACATCACTGACAACAGTAGTATGGCTAGGATATTGTCATTTAAAAAGTGGACTTGCAGCCCTCAACTGATGTTGATGTTGTCATTTTGTGTTTTGGCCTGACGCGCCTCCCTCCACCTATCTACCAATCACGAAGTCAGTAGTGTGTCGTGATCCGGGTTGCCAGCTTTGCTCTAACCTACCCTAACTCTAGTCGGATAAAAATGTCTAACGTTACTAAATCAAAAAGACCTCGTTATAATTCAGAAATTCTTCGTGACAAAGTCCGAAATAAAACCAGAATTTGTATTGGAGATGCTTTTGAAAGATGGAGACGGCTGAAAACGGAGAAGAATTTGAACACAGACGCCAACGTTGCTAATTTTCTCCAGGACAGGTAAGATTCATCTATGCTTGGCTAACTTGTACTTGATGTCTATGGACATTTCATATATTCATGACAGTCGAACAAAGTTATGCATGTTCGTGCAAAGTAACGTAACGTTAGCTCACATGGACGTATGCTAACATTAGCAATGCATTATAGGAGCCCGTTTCTCTGTACTTATGCTGAGACGCTGAGGAAAACAACATTAGCACGCCCATTATGGCAATTTGAAACGTAATTGAGACAGAAGCCTAACTTTACCTCAGAAAAAATGATTCGTCATTCGTTCTTCACGTATATCGTGGACAACATGCTGCAAGTTGACCTGTATGACCATTGCTAATGTAATTTAGTTACTGTAACAATATTTTCTGATGGGACTGAAAACAACCCTGTGATAGCCATTGGTGATATTGAATTTGTCCCGCGTTATAATTGCTGTGGCAAATGTTTTGGTTATTTTTTAGCCTACTTGTGACAAAAACTTTAGTACTTGTAAATCAAGCTTTTTTTTTTTTTTCTTTTTTTTTTTCGTATTGAAAAATAAGGAAGTTTTATTTTGTTGTTTATATGTTTTTTGTTTTGTTTTACTATTATCCTTTTTTTTTTCCTCAGATTTTTTTTTTTAATTGTAATTGTATTTATATGTTCAAAATAAAGAAATCAAATCAAATAAAATATCAAATCAAAAACGCTTATCGCTTCAGCTATTATGGCCCCAGCACTTACTGTGAAACAAAACTTAGGCCTACTGTGTACGTCTCGTCGTCACTTGCCATTGGAAGCTCATTGAAGCAGCCTATGTTTCTGCTGAATCCTGCAGCTTATCTGGCAACCTCGAGTCAGGGGGTAGGGGGAGGGGATACACCGCTCTACAGTATTTTTAAAGTGATTGCAGTACCAGTTTTGGCCACAATCCTACATACGGTTCCTTTAATTCTGCTACACTCAAAAGTTAAGATTTAAAGGATTGCATCATTACTTGATTTTAACTGGTTTTCAAATATTTTCATTGTTTTAGCAAACGAACTAACCTCATCCAAGCACATTTTTAACAAACCTGATTAAAATAAATAAAACAATCTCCTTATTTGTTGCATTATTATTATTTTTTGGCAACTCGACTACGTGTGCTGAATTTTTTTTTAAATGATATTTCTTAAAAACCTTTAATATTGCCAAAGAAGTAACACCAGTGACAAAAAAATGGTAGCCTACATGCGGTCTTTAAATAAATGCACAAAAAAATTATAAAAAATCATTAAGCTGTCATTTATGCGTATTCATAAAGTCAAAGGGTAATATAATAATGTGGTGTAAGTTTAAATGTTAGAAAAATAAATCAATTTTAAGACATCTTGCCATACCAAAAGTGGACGGGTCTGTAGAATGACCCTTCTATGTTAACGTTAAACCCATTATCTTCGTTTCCTGTTTACACTCATGTGGTCAATACAACCCCAAACATTAGAGTGATTGTACAAATAATATATATATATATACATTTTAATAATAGCCTACAAATTAAATATATATTTTTTCATTTACTTCTCATTTTCTTTTCCACATTTGCTGTGTTTTGGGGGATATGAAAAAGCCTGTCTTGTTAATGAAAAGAAGTCCGGCTGTAGAAATGAAACTTACGAAAACAGAAATGACACGGCGTTTCCTGGTAATATTTCTGATGGTTTCATTTCTTCAGTTCACCTGCAGAGAGACGAGCTGCTCCACCGCGTACGTCCGTGTGTGTGAGTAGGCTATGCTGTTTTGTACTTTCCTTAGTGAGTGAACCAGACAAGGGTCGTATGCAAGTTGTATCACTGTTTGAAATACGTTTTGAATTTGCTTCAGGCTCGTAATATGTCTATTGTGTATTTGAACAAATGTAAAAAGATATAGGCTTATAGGAATATTGTGGTAGCTTGTAAATAGTAGTGCAGTAGGCCTAACGTTACACCTTCCCTCTCCCACCCAATAGCCTACTTAACGTTAGCGAAGTTTACTGGAATTTGTGATTCAAGTATAGGTAAGTGTTTGGTTTTAATTTAAATATCTTACATTATAAAGATTTTGTGTTTTCAGCTCACTAAATTGGCTTTCCGTATTCAGATAGGCTACGCGGAAGATTAAACAATGTCAAAAATATTTTCTTTTTTTTCTCATTAGGTAATATCTGCCGCCTTGTTTTCATACTCATCGGTTTCTTTAAGTCTAGGTCTTTTGAATCACTGAAATGAATTCTTAAGAGTACTTTAAAATTATTATTATTATTTTATTTTATTTTTGTAGGATGGGAGTCATTGAATGCAGATCTGAATGATTTTGTGATTAAGCCTAGAACGTGAAATAATAGCCTATATTGAATGCAGGCTATTGATTGTGATATTTGTATAAATGCAAAGTGATGTCCATTTGTTAATAAAATCATTAAGGAAGTTCTTTACCACATGAGTGATATGTTCATATAGTAAATCTCCAAGATATATCAAGTAATCTTATACAATGCATGTGCACAACTTATCAAAGTGCTGTTTGTTTTCAGTCAGTCCACTCCCCCTGGTAACACAGAAAGCTGACTTTGCTGAGTCAAATTCTGTTGACTCATCTTTTTGAACTAAGGCTTTTCAAAGCAAAAAGGATCTCAGGTTTGTTCCCTTTGTTATTATACCAAGCAGTCATTTGATCGTTTCTTCATTTGTGATATCTTATACTATTCAACTATAAACATTCATTTGTTAGCCTATGTGTTTTAATCAGTGTAACACAATTCAAATAGATATGGTTCAAATATAGTAAATATGATTAGTTTTCTTTGTTTCAGCAATGATGGCACAAAATCTTTGAAACATGCTACTTGAATATTCCTCAGAATGGGTGAGTATTAATAATTTTAAGAAGTCCTTATATAAGCTAATTCTTTTCAATTTAGAACCATATAGCATATTCTGTAGTTTCAGTTCATTGTACAATTCAATATTGTTCTTTTAAATGGAATATTGTCATTTTAAATTACATGTACGTTTCCCTGCTTATTTCATGCTTGGTAGCTGTACTGAACGCACAATGAAGATAAGATGGGTATCCATAACAAAGGCAGTCTTTATTCACTAGTCCAATTAGGAATCACAGGAATAATAATAATAATAATAGAAATCTTCCATGTAAACTAAAGATGAAAACGATACGGGACAATTTACAGAAAGGACTCAGGATTTAAATACACAGGAGAGTAATCAAGGTAAAACAGAACAGGTGCAGGAGCTAATAGAGTGTATGCGTGTGACGTCACTGTCTGCTGGAGTGATTGTGGTCACGCCCACTGAATGGCAAAAAGACTGAGCGGCAGCAACACTGACAAAAAAACTATAGAAGTTTTAAGGCTGGACGAGATATATATATATATACAGAGCTCGAAATTAACTTTTTTACTTGGTAGCACTGGTGCTCCCAACTTCAAAAAGTTAGGAGTTTTTAGCTCTGCCAGTAGAGCGGAACGACTGGCAGCATCCTAGCGATTAAAAGCCTTAATAATCGAACCTTATGAACCTGATTTGTTTGCCACACACTTGTCCCTGCATTTTTTGTGCTTGGCACTCTCTCCGTGTTTAACCAAGCTCTCGCGCTTAATATTTATGGATTCAGTTGCGAACGCAGTGTTACCTGCAAACTCTGTCCCACAGGCTTTACAGTGAACACAATGCATTGAACTTTCAGCATAGTAGAGGCACTCGAAAATCTTTTAGGCTCTCTCTCCGAAAGCTGTACGATTTCTTTTCAGCTGGTGGATCCACATCACCAACTCCAGGATTATTTGTGACTTTAGGTGACGGCTTACAAAATAAATCTGTCAGCGTTACAGGGTTTTTCCTGGGTCAAAATTGGTCTTCGGTGGTGGCCGACGGACACTGTCATCCTTTCTTTTTTTTTAAAGCTGTGATTTTACCACTAGATTTCATAGCTTTGTAAGATAAAATCCTTCTTTGCTAGACCTAATAATTATTTTGGTATATAATCATATCAATATCAAAAAGTAGAATACAAAAAGTAGCATTAAAAAGTTTATTTTAACTAATAGTCTAATTTTCTACCATATACAATTGAAAACAATTAGCAGCTAGCTAACAACAACTTGCTTTGCACATTTTTTTTTCTGGTTTCACCTCACTCCAGTCTAAAAGTTTTTTTTTGGTAAGTTTTCTACACATTGTCATATAAATAACCTGAAAATACTGTAGTTTATTAAGGTTAAATCTTGCTAACCACTCTTACTAAAAAAATGGGGTAAGCACACTTACATTCTCATTTAAGATGTTCTCAGTAAATGTGGTTTGATTTGTTAACATTAGTTAATGTATTAGGCTAACTAACATGAACCATGAGCAATACATTTTTTACTGTATTTATTAATCTTTATTAATGTTAGTTAATAAAAAATACAGCTGTTCATTGTTTGTTCATGTTACTTCACAGTGCATTAGGCTAACTAATATTAACTTTACATACACACCGCCGCCGACTTGAGCTTCCAAAGTTACTGGAAGTCATTCATTTTCAATGGAAGCTGGCTTCTCTCAGCGTCAAACCCATCGGCGTCACGTTTTGGGCGTTTTGAGCGACCAGAGCGTCAATCAGAAAGTTGAAAGTAGCTCAACTTTATGGTAATGAGCTATGACGCGGTTCAGCGGCTAGCAGCAGCAAAACGCCAGCAACCAATCGGAATATAGACGTAATTCGCGCTGGCTGATTCCGGAGAAACATACGATGTAAACTTTCATTCCTACCAAAACATTAGTTCTGAGAAAATTGAGGAGAAGCTGATCATCGCCGCTGCTGGGTTTCCTATCATTTATGATGATAGGATGATCCATTATGATCCAATGATGCACATTTGAGGATGACCGCAACTTTTATTGGAAATATTTACGAATGCTCGTTTTAAGCGGCAATGCAATTCATTCACTCACGGTAACACCGATTTGACCAATTGCACAGATGCAAATAATAATAATAATAATAATAATAAATAATAATAATAATAATAATAATAATAATAGCTAATTATTCTTTTTTTCCTGACCAAATGTGACCAAAACGGTTATAAAAATGCTGTCATTATAAAAGGTTTCTAGTGTCAATGTATTGCTTGTTTTTTCTGTTTACATTTCACGGTGTGACGCTTCACGCTTCTCTTCTCCCATGATCAAACATAGAATGCTGCTACGTCAGAGCGGCCAAAGCGTCAACAAGCTTCCCCGTACTTTTTGTCAAGCGTCCTTGACAGGGCGGCCAGAGCTTCTTTGCAGCTCAAGTCGGCGGCGGTGTGTACGTACAGTAACAAATACAACGTCTCTGGTTACTCAACGTAACCATAGTTCCCTGAGAGGAGGGAACGAGACATTACATATGGGGAAATCCATTTTCCTCAATGCCGAAGTCTGATTTGAATAACTCTTTTGCTTGCAAATAGCCAAAAAACCTCAGAATCTTTCGACTGAACTAGAGCTATTGAGGCTGAAAAGGCTTTTCACACGGCAGTTTACGTAATGTCTCGTTCCCTCCTCTCAGGGAACTACGGTTACGTTGAGTAACCAGAGACGTTCCCTTATCGTGTCAGTCCCTCGACATTACGTATGGGGAATGTATAAAACCCCCGCCATGTGGAAAATGGGCCGGCTCAGCTTGCATCGAGTCCCTGTAGAGCACTAAGCCCTCAGACTATAGTGCGCTAGCCCTCTAGGTCAGGTACCGGACCTGGTTGAACCACCCAGATGTACTTGGCGCCGACAACATCAGTATCTCCCCGTACCCAGTTAAGCAACACTGAACTGGTGTGATATGGAAAAATGTTGGTGCTTGAGAATACTGCCGACTTATGAATGCAGGCATAATAAAGGGGCCACATTGTAGTCAATGTAATTATCATCAACCGCAGCTATTACTGTAGTAACTCGCGCTGCCTATACGACCTGGTTGAAGCCATGGTTAGAAATACCCAATGGCTGCTCAGCTCTCTCCTCCTGCACTGACAGAACGTGTGGTGCGAACGAGGGAATATCCAAGTTATAAAATCTCGCGAACGTGTTGTGAGATGACCAGCCCGCTGCGAGACAAATGTCCTGAATAGACATGCCTTTTACCCAAGCCCATGACGACACCAAACTCCTAGTGGAGTGGGCGCGCACCCCCATTGGGCAATCGGTTCCTCGGGAAGCATAAACTAGTCGTACAGCTTCCACAATAGCCTCTGTTTCGACAGCGCGTTGCCTTTCTTGGCGCCCGCGAAGCAGGCGAAAAGCTGTTCCGAAACTCGAAACTGGCTAGTCCTGTTCACATAAGGGCAAAGTGCACTTCTGTGACACTGAACTGGAGTCTAGTTCAACAGGGCAAAACGCTTGAATTGTAATCACCTGAGCTCTGAACGGAGTTGAGAGCACCTTCGGTGTGTAGCCGTGTTTGGGTGTGAGTCTGACCATGCAATCGTCTGGTCCGAACTGCATACACACACTGTTCACTGACAGGGCATGCAAGTCTCCCACTCGTTTCCTACAGGCTAGCACAATCAGTAGCACTGTCTTAACTGAGAGCACTTTAAGGTTGCTAGATTCGGCTGGTTCGAATGGTGAGTCGGATAGCGCACTGAGCACTAATGATAGGTCCCAAACTGGCATCTGACGAAGGCGGGGAGGATTTAGCCGCCTCGCCCCCTGGAGAAAGCTCGTGATCAGGGGGTGCTTCCCCACCGAATGACCATCTAGCATGTCACGAGAGGCGGCGATAGTGGCCACGTACACTTTCGCTGTAGAGTGGAAGCTGCCAGCATCCAGACGTTCCTGTAGGAAGGTCAGAATAGTGGAAATATCACAATCCTTTGGATTTTCCAATCTGCCAATGTACCAGTTAGCAAACACCCTCCATTTCAGAGCGTATAAGAGCCTCGTGTTAGTTAAGGGGCTCTAGCCTCAGCTATCGTTTGCAGCACTCGCTGCGACACTCCGCATTGATCTGCCACACATGCAGGTCCCACAGCTCCGGGCTGGGGTGCCATATGGTGCCCCTCGTCTGGGATAAAAGGTCCCTTCTCAGTGGGACTCGCCATGGGGGGAGCGGCGACATGTTCACCAGTTCCAGGTACCACGGCTGGTTGGGCCACTTGGACGCTACCAGAATCAACGCACATCTCTCTTCCCTGATCTTCTGCAGCACTCGCAACATTTGACCGGGGGAATTTGGGGAAATGCATACTTCCGCCCCTTGGGCCAGTGGCTCGACAGCGCGTCCCCTCCCATACCCCTTTTCCACCAACAAGAACCGGGTGCTGGTTCAGAGCCAGAGCCAAAGCTGGTTCAGAGTTGGTTCGACTGACGAGCTTACTAAGAACCGGTTTGCCTTTCCACTGGCTAGAGAGCCACAACAGAGCCAGATCTTACGTCACTGTATACGTCTCATGTTGCCCAGCAACCGCTAGTGCGGTAGCGCCAAACACAAACACGCCAGGCTTGTTCGAGATGCATCGGCTTCTCGCAGATCGATCGCCGCATGACATCAAAGCACTGCGATAGCGATCTAAACGCACAAGGAGTCGTATGCTCTCCAAACACTCCCGCAGCTCCGATCGGTCCTCGCCGCTCCGATGCATCTCGAACAAGCCATCAACAATAACGGACGTTGCAATACTATGGATGCTCATGGGTTTGCAAAAAATACATCGGAATCCAACGCGTTCGTGCAGCTCGCCGTAACTTACATAGACGGATATTATAATCGAGCTGCTATTAGCTCGACTAGCTGCTATTTAAAAATGGCGGTCACAAGTTTCTATTCATCTTGTTGGTCACGGTAACCCAGCCCCTGACGCAAGCGGTTCTTTCTTGGCTCCGTTCTAGACCCTGCAATGATTTGGTGCTACTTAAGAACCAGTTTTACTGGTTCGGAGCTGGTGCTTTGGCGGTGGAAAAACAAAGAACCGATTTGAAACTAGGCTCTGGCTCCGAACCAGCACCAGCTCTGCCTTGGTGGAAAAGGGGTACCAGAGGAGCCGTTGTCAGCGAGAAGTACAGCACGCAGTGGGCGTTCTCCTCTGATGCAAAGAGGTCGATTTCCGCCTCGCCAAAGAGATTCCAGATCATATTTATAGTTTGAGGGTGTAGTCTCCACTCTCAGTGCACAATGCCTGGTACATGTACTCCTCGCTGGCGATTGATGTACACCACCACCGCCGTGTTGTCCGTTCTGATGAGAACATGACGGTCTTTCACGAACGCAAGGAAGCTCTGCAGAGCCAGACGAAACGTTTCCATCTCCAAGCAGTTTATATGCAAGCGCTTCTGGTCCCCCGCCCACATACTGAATGCTAGAGGGCTCCCCAGCCTGATAGTGATGCATCTGTAGTGAACACTACCCGCCTGACCACTCTGCCCATAGCAGTACCCTGTTCCTACATGGTTGTGTCGGACCAAGGTGCCAGAGTCTCGAGACATGATCGCCTTATGACAAGGCGCTCTGTCCCCGTTCTCCATGCCTGCGGCTGTGCTTGGTTCTGTAACCAGTGCTGTAGCTGTCTCATATGCAGCGAGCCCAGTCTGCCAGACGGAGGCTGTGGCTGCCATCAGACCCAGTAGCCTCTGAAACGTTTTCAAGGGGACAGCTTTGCCTTGAACAAAGAGGGCTAGTGTACTGTGAATGGACTGTATCCTCGGCTCTGATAAGCGCGCGAGCATCGCCTGAACCATACCCAAGAAGGTAATCGACTGACACGGCTGAAGTGTGCTCTTCTGCACGTTCACAGACAGTCCCAGGCATGGCAAATGGGCGAGGAGCGTGCGTCTGTGTTCCTCGAGAGCACTCCTCATTTGAGCGATGACTAGCCAGTCGTCGAGATAGTTCAGCACGCGCAGTCCACTGAGCTTCAGGGGTGCGAGCACTGGATTCATGCACATTGTGAACACTCGTGGGAGAGTGGGCTAGAGCCAGCCCAAACGGTAACACTTTGAATTGGTATGCAACACCTTTTAATGCAAAACGCAGAAAGCGCCTGTGATGCGGGGCTATCTGAATTTGAAAGTACGTGTCGATGTGATCCACTGCAATGAAGTAGTCCTTGGGCTGAATGTGCGCAAGGATTTGCTTCACCGTAAACATCTTGAATGCGTGTTTAGCGAGTGCTTTCTTCAGTAATCTAAGGTCTAAGATGGGACGCATACCTCCGTCCTTTTTCAGGACTAGAAAAAAATGGCTGTAAAGCCTGCAATTTCTCTGTTCCCCGGGCACTATCTCTACTGCCTGTTTGGCCAGGAGGGAGGAGATTTCTGCCCATAGTAGCGGAGAGCTCTGTTCTGATACTACTGACATAATCACACCACCGAACCGGGGTGGTTTGCGAGCGAACTGAAGCGTATAGCCACGTTTTACAGTGTTGATTACCCAATCTGACGCCGCTGGGAGCGTCGACCACGCGCTCAGGTGGCTCGACAGAGGGGGCATTAATGCATGATGCGGCGGGGGCTGCCCTCCAGAGAAGCATTGACAGCTATATGAATGACAGGTGACTCGTCCGCGGCTTTTTGCACGGGGACACACGCACTCACATCCTCGGGATGCACGTCCCACAGGGGAGAGGATTCACTTATGTCGCGGGTAAAAGTTATGGGAGGAAAAAAGCTCTTTTGCTGAGAAATGTAATGTTTTGTGTTTATTGAAACAGAACACAGCGGTTTCATGACAACATTTACACACACATTCTCAGGCTTCTCTGCTGGTTGCCGAGGGAACTCTGAGCGGGAACACGCCTTTTTCGCCGCGGGACCGCTGTCGTGCACAGACTGCGCCCTTTTCCTCCTGGCACGAACATCAGGAACGCTGCTCTTTCTTGTCCTCCGATCGCCCTTGGCTGCTAGAAGCTGGTTTTGCGGCGAAACAGGGCTTCCTGTATTGCCTCTGACGAAGCAGCGGTTCAGGTTCGCGGCGCTCCCTCGCGCTCGGAGACGCGTGCCTAGCGTATCCAGCTGGACTCTGAGCTGATGACGATCTGGACCTCGCTCTAGGGGGGGCGTTAGACTGTTTTGGCTGGAGATGCGGCATCATCTTAGACTGCTTCGCCGTCTCTGCGAACTTTTCTGAAAAAGCCTCGACAGCGGGGCTTAAAAGACCCAACAGGCCTTTTCCCGTCGGGTCCAGAGCCAGGTCTGCCGCCGTGCGCAGCTTCGTGAGGGACTCAGGGTCTGGGCCTTCCTCGTCTTGGAGTCTGAGTCGAGTTTGGAAGACTTGCAGGATTGCCATCGTGTCGAGGGCAGATGCTGCATGTCCAGCTGAAATATATGCCTTCTCAGCAATATGGGAAGTGGCAGTGAGGGGAGCGTCACGACCCGGTGAGTTCCTCGTGGAGTTCAGGGAAAAAAGGCATGGGTCTCTGTTGGGCGTCCGCTTGGTGGCTCCCACCGAGGAAGGACCCATCCATTCACTTCCTAGACAGCTGTTCTTCAGGGGCTGCCCAGTCCAGCTCCAGGTCCGCTACTGCCTCCTTGAGGATAGCCATGAGCTCCGCGTCCAGGGTGGCTTCTGAAGGAGCTTCAGACCAAGCTCCCAGGTCGGAGGCACTCGTGGACATGGTGTCGTCCTCACCGTATCTGAAAGAGACCATTTCCCGCACTTCCTTCGGAGGGCGGTAACTAGCCTCAGCGTTGGTGAAGAGGGGATTCTGAAACGTGAGGGCGGCGTGGGCATTGGGCTGACGCTAACTCCTCGACAGAGTCCACTGACGGAGCTTTCTGCTCTCTACCGGCCCCCAGCTCGATGGTGGCGGGAGGAGATGCAGGAGTCATAAGGCCACCATTACAGGTAACGGCCAGCCTTGCACGAAGGATCTTGATGGGGAGTTCCTCACAGGCTTGACAACCTGATCCTTCAAACGCTGCTTCCGCGTGGGCCCGACCCAGACACAGGAAGTCCGGGAAGTCAACAGGTCCACCACACATGCGGCAAAGAGACATATTGTTGGTTTTTAGCAAAAAATCAGCCGGAACGCAATGATTCCACGTTGTCCACTCTGTTTGCGTGAGTCTACAGCGAAACCAGGCTCCAGGTGAAGAAGAAAGATTCTGAGTTTTTTTGGCCATTGGCTATTTGCAAGCAAAAGAGTTATTCAAATCGGGCTTCAGCATTTCGAGGAAAATGGATTTCCCCATACATAATGTCGAGGGACCGACTCGATAAGGGAACTTTTGATTTCAATAAGGTTACTAGTAAATGGTGAAATTAACATTAACAAAAATGAATAAATGGTGTAGAAGTGCAGTTTATTAATAGTTAATGTTAACTAATGTAGTTAACTAAAGTTTAATAAATTGAACTTTATTGAAGTGTTACCGATTTGTTATACACCGATTCAGTCGTCTCATGAGTTCAGTGTTAGACAGATCAGTTATTTTAACCATTCATTAAATAGAATCGGTTCAAAGGAGTCATTAGTTTGCGAATCGGATGTGTCATTAGTGGATGTGTACGCGTTGCGTGATTATCCCGGCAGTTTAGGACATTGCACAAGATTCGTGTCAACACAGAAAACGTTTCGGTTACTCACGTAACCTCTGTTCTCTCTAGAAGAGGGAACGAGTATTGCGTAGTTGCTACGCTACGGGAAAGCCTTTCTTTCTCGAGATACTGAAGCCAAAAATTATCCTTAATTTTTATAATCTTGTCAACGCAGTGCGGCAGCCTGCAGACCTAGGGCAAGCTTACTAGCGTGCCCATTGGCTGCCCTGCGGCAACTGCAGCAGCCTACCGCTGAGCCCTTGGCGTGACATCACGACCAATGAGCGCGCTTGCCGCGCTTAATGCGTCAAAGCCCGCGAAAAGGGGTGTGGCTTAGCGTATATAAACAGGGCTCGGAGGCTGCTTCTCTGGTTTCTGTCGCATGAAGCGAAATGAGCTCGTGGCGCGAGCACGGCGGGCTACGCAATACTCGTTCCCTCTTCTAGAGAGAACAGAGGTTACGTGAGTAACCGAAACGTTCTCTTACGAGAGGTTCTCTCGTATTGCGTAGTTGCTACGCTACGGGAACGCCCTTGTCAACGCCGTGCGCGCCCAGCATCCACTGAATGAGTTCCAGGGAGAGCCCGGGGAACGTGATAGCAGAGAGCCGGGCGGCCCGAAGAGGGCTAGCGCCGTACATAAGCACACTAGGGGGTTAGGAGCGGCACGGCCGGTCCGAACTGACAATTCCCTGTGTAGTGCAGCTCAACCAGTAGAGCTAAATCACACAACGTAGCCCGCGCACAGATAGTGGGCTGGCATACGTGAGACTTAGACTGATAACACTTTCGCCTGCAAGGCGGGAACATCCAGGTTGTAAAACCTAACAAATGTGGAGGGGGAGGCCCAGCCTGCCGCTGCACAAATGTCATGAATGGGAATCCCGCTGGACCACGCCCACGACGAGGCCATGCCTCTGGTGGAGTGAGCTCGAATGCCCAATGGGCACTGCAGGTCTTTAGACGCATAAGCAGCAGCAATAGCGTCCACTATCCATCTGGACAGGCTGTGTTTCGAGGCGGCGAGACCCTTGGTGCGCCCACCAAACGAAACAAAGAGCTGTTCCGAGCGCCTGAAAGCGGCGTACCGTGAAATGTAGTTTCTCAACGCCCTGACCGGGCAAAGGAGATTACTATCGGCCTCGCTGCCGTGCGCTGGCAGGGCTGAGAGGGAAATGACCTGTGCTCTGAAGGGAGTGCCCAAAATTTTGGGAACGTACCCATGCCTCGGTCTGAGAATGACTTTGGAGTCATTAGGTCCGAACTCGAGGCACGCGGCGTTAACAGATAACGCGTGAAGGTCTCCCACTCGTTTGACTGAAGACAGAGCTATCAGAAAAACGGTTTGTGCGTGAGCTATTTCATATCCACAGTTTCCAAGGGTTCGAAGGGATGCGCTCTCAGGGCCTCCAAGACCAGAGAAAGATCCCGCATAGGAACCGAGGGGGGTCGCGGGGTGTTCATCCTCCTGGCTCCCCTAAGGAAGCAGATGACGAACTCGTTCCTTCCTAATGCGCGGCCTCGCTCTGAAACAGAGAGCGCTGAAATGGCCGCAACATAGACTTTGAGCGTGGAGGGGGACCTGCCCGCGTCCAGTAGCTCTTGAAGGAAACACAGCATTCGCGATACCCCACATGTCTGTGGATCGAGCCCCTTAGCAGTGCACCATCTGTTAAACACTGACCATTTCGACATGTAGAGCCGCCTCGTAGAGGGAGCTCTAGATTGTATGATCGTGTTCATGACCCCGTCTGGCAGATCAGCGTGTAATCGTTGAGGCTCCACGCATGCAGAGACCAGCGCTCTGGATGGGGATGCCATATCGAGCCGCGGGCTTGAGAGAGAAGGTCTCTCTTCACCGGTATCGGCCAGGGGGCTGAGTCTGCCAGCTGCATTAGATCCGGGAACCAAGCTTGGTTCTCCCAGCATGGGGCTATGAGGAGCACTGAGTGGCGCGCTTCCCTGATTCTCTCGATGACCTGAGGCAGCAGAGAGACCGGGGGAAAAGCGTACAACAGGCCGCTGGGCCAGGTCTGGGCCAGCGCGTCCTCGTTCTTAGAAGAACTCTGGGCAATGAGCGTTGTCTTTTGACACAAAAAGGTCGACTTTCGCTTTGCCGAAACGGCGCCACAGTGACTGGACTGTTTGGGGGTGTAGAGACCACTCCCCAGGGGGAACGTTGTCCCTGGACAGTCTGTCGGGGCCCTCGTTCAGGTGGCCAGGCACATGCGCGGCTCTCAGCGAGCGCAGAGAGTGCTGAGCCCACACGAGGAGGCGTTCCGCCAGGGTGCAGAGCGTCTATGATCTGACACCGCCCTGGCGATTCACATAGGCCACTACCGATGTATTGTCCGTGCGGACTAGAACATGGTGACCGTGGAGGAATGGGAGGAAGTGTTTGAGCGCTTTCTCGACCGCGAGCATCTCTAGACAGTTTATGTGTAGGAGATTCTCCTGGTCTGACCAGCGGCCATAGACCGGTCTGCCTCGAAGAGCGCTCACCAACCTAAGTTGGAAGCGTCTGTCGAGACGACTTTCCGGTGTGAAATCACTCCCATAGTCACTCCTGTGAGATACCATTCGGCCGCCAGCCAGGGCTGCAGGGCTGAAATGCAGCCCTGATTCACTCTGACTCGCAAGCCGCCGGCCGCCCAGGCTCGGTGGGGCACGCGCGCTTTCAGCCAGCGTTGAAGCGGGCGCATGCGCAGTAGGCCCAGCTGGAGCGCTGCTGCAGCTGAGGCCATATGCCCCAAGATACGCTGGAATGTCCTCAGCGGAACCCGGCTGCCTATTTGGAGGGATGCGGCGAGGAGGCGGATGCGGCGCGCGCGCTGCTCCGACAGTCTGGCCGTCATAGCCACCGAGTCCAGTTCTATTCCAAGAAAGGAAATTGACTGACGGGGCGATAGCGAGCTCTTGGTCCAGTTGACCGAGAGACCCAGCTCCTCCAGATGGCTGAGAAGCACTGTACTGTGAGACACAAGTTCCGTCTCTGACTGCGCTAGAATAAGCCAATCGTCCAGATAATTCAGTATTCGCTTTCCCCGTTTTCTCAGGGGAGCGAGGGCCGTGTCCATGCATTTAGTAAATGTACGGGGTGCCAAAGACAGGCCGAAGGGCAGGACTGTGTACTGATATACTCGACCGTTGAAGGCGAATCTCAAGAATGGCCTGTGACGGGGAGTTATCTGGATCTGAAAGTATGCGTCTTTTAGATCGAGAGAGACAAACCAGTCTCCTGGGCGAATCTGCGCAAGGATTTTTCTGGTTGCGATCATTTTGAACGGCCGTCTCATGAGGACTTTGTTCAGATGTCTCAGATCTAAAATAGGTCTTAACGCTCCGTCCTTCTTGGGTACGAGGAAGTAGCGGCTGTAAAAGCCTGACTCGCTCAGAGAAGGATGAACCTGTTCTATAGCCCCTTTGCGCAGCAGCTTCGCTATTTCTGCTTGAAGCAGGTGCGCAGCTTCTGGACTCACTCTCGTCTCCGTCTGTGCTGTAAAACGCGGAGAGCGACGAGCGAATTGAAGCGAATAGCCGTGTTTTATAGTATTCAGCACCCATTCTGACGCGCCCTGAATCGCTTCCCATGCTTCCGCATGCATAGCTAGGGGTCGAATGGTCTCTGGGTTCAGATCGCCGCGCTGCGCGGGATGGGGAACCTGTATCAGAGAGGATGGAGCGGCGTGCGCGCCGCTGGTGCTCGAACACGGGGGCTGGTAAACAGTATTGGCCGACTGTACAGCGTTCAGTAGCTCGGTCCCATCGGATGGAGCGTGATTTGCTGTCAAACATCCCAGGCGTGAGAGTGGCGTGGGGCTTATAATGTCTAAAAGTGAGTGCGCATGCTCGTGAGCGGGCGCAGAGTTTACACTTATGACACGGCCAGTGTTTGGGAGCTTTAGAGGGTCTGCGACCCAAGGTAACTGACTGGCAGAGCGAGCAGCGGGTAGGTGTGAGCACAAAGTTGTGGGCACATTTTCTACACTTAATACTCGAGCGGCTTGCGTCCGCTTCATGAGAGAGCGCTCTGTGCGGGTTACCATGGGGACCCTGTTTGTGTGAAGCAGTGAGCACATGGGAGTGGGCACATTTTCTACACTTATGACACCTTCGGCCAGAGCCGGAATGTTTGTGAGCTTTAGAGGATCTGCAACCCGGGGTAACTGTGTGACAGAGCGGGCAGCAGCTAGGTGTGAGCACAGAGTTGTGGGCACATTTACTACACTTAGTACTCAAGCGGCATGTGTCCGTTTTATGAGAGTGCGCTCTGTAAACGTTACCGGGGAGACCGTGTTTGTGTGTAGCAGTGAGCACATGGGAGTGGGCACATTTTCTACACTTGTAACACCATAGGCGTTATAAAGCAAATGCTTTGATGGCTCATATGTTTAGACGCTCATGAATACTCAAGCACCATCCTGTGAGATGCGGGTTCGCTTTCTGTATGTAAGAAAGCTGGCCGCGAGCTCGGAGAAGCCAGCAGAAAAAATATATATTTCTGCCGCCGGAGCCGGATTAGAACTCGGGTCTCCGGTGCGGCAGCGTAATATTCTGCCACTGAGCCACAGGAGCACACATGGGCTTCTAGTTAGTACGAGCATATGACCGAGCATCGTGTTTCGTTTCGATGTTTGTTTGCAGGCGCGCGTGTATTTAAACAGGCCCGTTTACTGCAGTATAGTATTTCCAGCCGCCTGAACTTAGAGGGGACTGAGAAATATGTATCCCGTGAGATGCGGGTTTGCTTTCTGTATGTAAGAAAGCTGGCCGCGAGCTCGGAGAAGCAAGCAGAAAAAAATATATTTCTGCCGCCAGAGCCGGATTAGAACACGGGTCTCCCGCGTGGAAGCCTAATGTTCTGCCACTGAGCCACAGGGGCATACATGAGCTTCCAGTCAGTGCGAGCATATGACCGAGCGGTGTTTCGTTTCGGCGTTTGTTTGCAGGCGCGCGTGTATTAAAACAGGCTCGTTTACTGCAGTATTAGTATTTCCAGCCGCCTGAACTTGGAGGGGACTGAGAAATATGCGAGAAATTGGAGGTAGTCCGGCCTAGGCGGGACGAGAACACTCTCTTCCTCCTTTCGCCGGTGCTCGTGACGTCCGCTCTGATATCCTTTGAGAACGGCGCAGTTGCGCGGCTCGAACAAAGGGAGAGAGAGCGGGAAGATATCATCATGTGCTGTGACATCGTTTGTTTGCAGGCGTGCGTGTATAAAAACAGGCTCGTTTACTGCAATATAGATATTTCTAGTCGCCTGAGCTTAGGAGGGGACTGAGAAATGTGTGAGAAACGGAGGTGGCCGGTGAGTGACGCGCGCGACCGAGACGCGGGGTAGCTTTCTTATAACGTAAAGGAAGCCAGCCCGTGACAGTCTACTTCTGACATCCCTTGTGAGCGGCGCCTTGCGCGGCTCGAACAGAGGGGGAGAGGGCGTGCGTCATCCGGGGGGGGGTAGCTTTCTTGTAACGTAAAGGAAGCTATAGCCCGTGACCGTCCGTTCTGACATCCCTTGTGAGCGGCGCCGTTTGCGCGGCTTGACAGAGGGGAGTAACCAGCTGGACTGCTTCATCCCCTGAGGCGACGGCAGTGCGGGCGAAGCCGGCCGCTGCGCGTCGGGAGGTGGGGGGGAGAAGGAGATAGCGAGGCTCGCGGGAGGGGCTCCGGCGAGCGCTCAGCTGTCATAACCGGCTCGGAAGGCCTTTGAGAGCGGCGTTTCTTCTTACGCGGCCCGGAAGAGGCAGCCGGAGAAGGGGGAGGATCATCAAACATGGCGAGTCGAGCCCGCAGGGTCGACATTGGCAAATCCTCACACTGTTCGCAGCCGCCCGAGGAAAGGGCGCGGCTGCGTGTCGAAGCCCAGGCAGAGAGCGCAGATATGGCGGTCTCTGTCGCTGAGCGTGGCTCTGCACGAGCCACAGGACGAGCGAGGCATTTGAAACAACGCCTCGCGCTCTTTTAGATGCAAAGTGTGTCGCGGGGCGAACACACAAACACAGAGCAATAAAGGATATATTCGCCGGATAGCGAAGCAGGCAGGGAAAGCTGAAGGCGGCGAAGGCGGCCGGCATCCTCAGTCTGAGATCCTCGGCGTGCTGGTCGCTTGATTCGACGGCGGCTTCCTCAGAGTACAGCGATGCGGAGAGCTTCGCTGAAAAGACAGAAATCAGAGAAGCAGCCTCCGAGCCCTGTTTATATACGCTAAGCCACACCCCTTTTCGCGGGCTTTGACGCATTAAGCGCGGCAAGCGCGCTCATTGGTCGTGATGTCACGCCAAGGGCTCAGCGGTAGGCTGCTGCAGTTGCCGCAGGGCAGCCAATGGGCACGCTAGTAAGCTTGCCCTAGGTCTGCAGGCTGCCGCACTGCGTTGACAAGATTATAAAAATTAAGGATAATTTTTGGCTTCAGTATCTCGAGAAAGAAAGGCTTTCCCGTAGCGTAGCAACTACGCAATACGAGAGAACCTCTCGTAAGAGAACATTTAATCACTGGATAGGTTTTTTTGTTTATTGAAAGTGTGGTTTATGTCAGCTGAATGTGCGGAATGCTTTTCAGAAAAGGCAACGTTTTTTGGCACATTTCACACCCAGCGGTAATTCAGGGGGAAAAAAAATCTCTGAATGCTCCACGTGAAACTTCGGTCTTCTGACCTTTTACCATCGTGTCAATTCTCAATTGATTTTGATTATACCATGGTCTGGGTGAATACTCGATTCTGATTGGCTGCAGGGTGTCCATTAAAAAATGATAGAGGACACTTAGTAAATAAACCGTCAGGCGTAACCAGGGAAACCAAGTTATTGTTTGTAAAAACTTTAGATTTCGATTGTAAAACTAATTAAAATATAAACTAATGTTTTAAAAATGTGTTATTTGGCAAGTGACCATGGTATAAGTGGGTTAATGCCCTTCGAGGTGTCCATTGTCAGGTATTAATGGACTTCGGCAGAGGCAACTTCCTCCGCTGCGCGTCGGACAGTTCACGCCTCGCCGTTGTCCATTAATACCTGACAATGGACACCTCGTCGGGCATTAACCCTTACTTAATATGCGCGAGGGAGGGAGAGCAAGACAGTTTGAAGACGGTGAGAGATGGAGCCTTCACGTGCTATGGAAAAGATGATATTTTCCACTTGTGAACTGGTATTTACCAGTGTGTTGTGTTCAAGTGCTTTTGTTGTCGTAATGTAGGGAAAAGATGGACTCACAGATCCAGACCTGTTATTTGGCTAAAACAATTTTAGATTGCTTAAGTCATCTGCTACAGCAAGAAGATAATTTATCAAAACTCAAACGGTAAATAAAATGCTGTATATTTTCTAGATCATGAATAGTAGAGATTTTTTTAAGGACAAGGGAGTTAATAGAGCTAATATTTCTGTTTTAGCTGCAAACGCTAGGTCTACCCTTATGTGAAGCATAGCTACTAGCCTAATCTTTCCTACCTGCTCAAAAACAGTGTTGTTGTAATAAGGCCTACCATACATACACGCATACATAAAGTGAATAACTTTGACTGCTAGCTAGCATCTGCTCTGGGTAGGTAACACCAAACCATAACGGTATTTTTAAAACTGACACTGAGTGTTAACGCATTATATTACAATTGTTAATGACACAACATTGTATAGGCTACAAAAACTATCCGCTAACAGTAGCAAAAACCGTTTAGTTGTGTACAATGCTTAACCATTCACGACTCTTGCGTTGCTCTCCGCCATTTTGAAAAGGTCAAAGGTTATCTCATCTCGGCAACTCGTGCATCAAAATATTCTACGAGCTGCCCAGTGGAAAATACCACATGAGGGGGTGTTCATGTGCATTTTCCACGTCGGCTTTTGGTATTTACCATAATTACCAGCATGTGAAGGCTCCAAGAGTGCGCACTCGGCCGGAGGAGGGGCTCTCTTTCTGCTCGTTCTTTCAGTAACATGCGCCCTGTCAAAAGTGCAGCAGTCAGTCATTTATCACTCAACCGATCAAATAAGGCTTTGGCGGGATAAAAATTAACTTTGGTGGCCGCCAAAAAATTTCAATGCAGGAAAAACCTTGTTTCATCTTCTCTCTTATTCAGCCTTTTAAATTTTGCACGGTAGTCACCTCCCTGTCACGTGACAACGGAGCACAGTGAAAGGGAGTGGGAGTGATTGACAGCCAATATTAACCAATCTAAAATCTGCTTTAAAGTTAAGAATGTAAGGATGAAGTTTGATAGGAAACCCTGACATTTATGTGAGCCTGATTTCGACAGCGGGGAAATACATAAAGCAAATTTGCCTGTGAACACGTTATATAAATATAAAAATTCCTGGCAGCATTTCAATATCCATGGATCAATGGATCTTTGGTAAGTTGTAAGGAACACTATATCGAATTCAACCTTTAGTTTTAACTGATAATTTTTGTTGTTTTACTCACGTTTGTGCAGTTTCCTCTATTAAATCCAGTCATGCAGCAGCTCTTTTGCCACTCAGTCCAGCTGAGGGGGGCGTGTTCTGGCAGGAAAGTGACGTCAATGCATACCTTCTATTAACTACCAGGGAGACTAATAATGATCAGGAACACAGGCAAAACAGGAACAGAGAATATGTAACCAAAACAAAATGAAACTAAACAGAACTAAACAAAACCCTTACAGCTTAGAGGCAGTTTTTTTTAACTCATACATAATTTATGAGGATTATTAAATTATTTGGAGATGGACCTTTCAAAATGTGAATTTGTGGATAAATGGGACATTATTTTTCTCAGCTTATTTGGTATTGACTTGCCCTTTTTACAAATGCCCAATAATTTGCTCTTTTTAGACTACAATTCTATACCATGCTCGGACTGGAATGAACAGCACGTCAGCGCTTGGTCAAAGACAATTGGGATTAAACCAGAGCACATTCAGAAACTTGAGAAAGAAGAGGTAACAGGACCTGTTCTTCTAAATGTTACAAAATCATACTTAAAAGAACTTGATTTTGGAGGTGGCCAAATACAGCTTTTGCTGAGTAAAAGAGATGAACTTTTACAACCAGACAAGTCAAAAACAAATAAAAAGAAACCTTGTTTTGTCGGAGAATGCAAAGAGGAAACAAAACATGAAATTGTGTCTTCCAGTGATGTCATTAGTCCTGAACAAAACTTTTCTACAAGTGATATTCTTGAATCAACCGTCTGTTTGCCACAGAGTAGGTTTCGGAAATTTAATGATAATGACGAACACTTCAGCTACATAAAACATGCCATACTCCCACCAGAGACAGGAATAGACAATCTGATCACTCCATGTCATGAGTATAAATCACTGGAAATTGCCTGTAAATTAGAACCAAGAAAGCTAAAGATCAAATTTGCCAGTGAAGTCATTCGATTTGCATGTGCGTGCATGAATATGCGTGCAAATGGCACAATCCACTTTGGGGTCATGGACAAGACAAAAACATCATACAAACATGGAGAGATAATTGGAATTCCCATTGAAGACAAAGAGGTCTTTGAAGATGCTTTAGACTACATTGAAAATTGTTTTCCAACACAGCACTCTGATGCCCGAAAATGTATCAAGCCTCCAAAATTCATACCAGTAATTGACAAAGACAGTCAGGCCCAAAACTTGATTGTAGAAGTTGATGTAGTTCCCATTGTGAACGTTGTGAGGGAAAAACTGTATGGTGCCCGCATCCCAAAGTTCAATGAGAAAACAAATAAAGTTGAATATGAGCAAAAAGCTTATTATCAAAGAGTTGGACCTAATACACCACGTGTTACTGAAGATGAACTTGTCAGTTTCATTCAAGCTCTCAAAGACATTGACCAAAAAAGAGAATGGGAAGAAAACAACCAGAATCAGATACAGGCTCATTTTAAAGAGGACTTAGGAAGAAAACTCTTAGTCCTTCTGACACATGGGAAGAAATACATGGACAAAACATTGCGGTACATTATTGTTTCAAATAGATTTGATCAAGAAAACCTACAAAACATCAAGTTCCTTACCCACATGAATATCTTCTGTGTTTTTGATTATGACCCTGACTCAAAATTATCTGGACTTTGTCACAATTACCAAGAGCACCATGCCGTAAACCTGCACTTCCTGCGTGATTATGATCATAGGGAGAACACTGCTGACTTAGTCAAGAAGTTACAGCTCTATGACAGAACAAGCTGGATATTCTGCAATGGTCGAAATGATTACATTGGAGATGAGTGTCCATGTGATGAAAAAACCTGGATCAAAAACAAGAAAAAACTGTTGAAAAGAGCTATATCTGTGATCTGCAATGAGATTCTCCCTAAAAGATCATTTGTGGTGCTTTTCATTCTCACGTCTGACTTTGAACAACCCCTTGTTGACACATTTCATGAATTCTATGCAGAAATGAGTGGCCATGAGGACATAGTCATAATCTCAGAATCAAGGGAGAATTACAAGAAGTGGTCAAGCCTTGCCCAAGTGTCTTGCTCGACGGATGTGCTTGAACAAATCAGTATTGTTGGTATGCCAATGAGTCATGTAGATGCTACAGTTCAAAGCATTCAGCTCACCAGTGTTCCGGCCACAAGGCATTTGCCCGTGTCAAACAATGGAGTATGCTTTTTAAAACCTGTGGATGAAGATAGTATGCTCTCCTTAGAAGTAGTCCGTGTTGACCAGTGTGATGAAACAAATGTAAATGTAATGGAACAAGAGCAAATACAAAAAATTGAACGATACTTCTATCAAGGAGGGGAAATTGACTGGTTGAATTTGTGGCTGGCTGACAGAAATCAATGTGGGGAAGTCATCAAGCGTGATGCATACGCAGAAATTAACAAAATGTTGGAAGACCTCGAGCAGACCGACTCTTTAAAACGCTCCATTGAAAATATCAACATATATCATCAACCTGGTAGTGGCGGAAGCACAGTGGCACGGCAGATCCTCTGGAACTGGAGGAAAAAAGTGCGATGTGCTGTTGTTAAGCAATTGTACCAGGCTGCAACTGTCTGTGAGCATGCTGTACAACTTTGGAATTACGAGGAGGTTGACAAGAACACCTGTTTACCTGTACTTCTGTTGCTGGAGGACTGCAATGTAAACTATCAGGATGACCTCAGACGAGAATTAAGCAATGCAGTCACAACAATGAAAATAAGTTCATCAAAACTGTGTTTCATCATTCTCTGCTGCAAAAGGTCCCTTGATCCAGAAAGAATGTGTAAAACACTGCCTTTACGCACAGTCGCAGTTACACACAAACTGTCCCCAGCAGAAAAGAAGCTCTTCTCAAAGAAAGCAGAGAGTCTCAAGCTGAAGTTTGAAGCAGAATTTATTCTCACTTTGGTGCTCATGAGTAAAGAGTTTGAACAGTCTTATGTTACAGACTGTGTTAAGAATCTGCTAAAGGAAATTGATCATTCATCTCTTCAGACACAGTTGATCAAATTTGTGGCACTACTGAACAGCCATATTGAGAATTCTTACCTGTCTGTATCACACTGTGAGGCATTCCTAGGTTTAGGAATTCACTTGGACAAATTGGATCAAAAGGCCAAATGTCCAGAGTCCACATGGGCTGATGAAGTTCGACACCAAACATTTGAAAATTCCTTAAGTGAGCAAGCCAGGTTTTTTTTCATACAGCTGAAATCTAGTGAGACACATATCTTCTCTGTGAGAATAATTCACAATTTGATAGCTAAGGAGATTCTGAAGCAGCTATCCAGCTATCAGAGCCAAAGTGAAATAGCAATGAGTCTCCTTAAGGACAAAGTGCTGTTCGACCACAGATTTGGAAGAGATGAATTTCGAAAGTTTATCAGAGATCTGTTTATCAAACGGACCAAAAAAAGCAAGGGAGATCCAAATGACAGTTGGTTTTCTCCTTTAATAGAGCATGTTAGCGAGACAGAAGATCTGGAGAAAGCCATTGACCTTTTAAAGGTGGCTTACACTCGTTTTGATGAGGATGCATTTGTTGCTCAACAGCTTGCACGACTGCTTTATGAAAACAAAAGTTTTGAGGAAGCGGAGATTTGGGCCAAAAGAGCCAAGTCTCGTCTCCCACAGCACACATATATACTTGACACACTGGGACAAGTATACAAAAAGTGGTTCTATGGAAAACATGATGCCATATTCAAAATGAAAGATCATATTCAACCAGAGGATGTCACTGATATCATCGATACTGCTCTGAAAGGAATCACTACTTTTAGAGAATCTGAAAAATGCCCCCAGTCACAGACTGTCTGCTTGAATAATTCTTATTTTGGAGAAGTTGATATTGGATGTCGATTGCTTGAGCTCCTGTCATATGTAGACATTTTTTCTACCAAAGAGGGAAAGAGGAAGTTGATGAATTACCTGCTCACTGACTACATACCAAAGGAAGTACAGAAAACTTGGCAGAAGTTTCATGGCCTATTAAAAGGAATGAAAAACAGCATTAGAAATGCACTGGAATGTATTTCTGAGGATCTTGCTCGCTTTCAGAATTACAGTTCTGAGGATGAGGAGGAGTTGGATGAAGGAGAGCCTGAAACGGTAAATAATCCAAGAAGATGGCTCCTCAGGAAAAGTGCTGTGTATGCCAAGTTGTTCTTTGTTGACATTGAGGCTTCTGATACAAACACAGTTACCCCATTAATGAGACAAATGAAATCTTTCCAACTCGGAGGTGGTAACGTTACAACAATTCTTTACCTGCTTTCTGATAACAAGAAACAAAGAGCTGGAGCAAAGCTTGAGGAAATAATTAGCCTTTTTCCAGCTAACCTGAAAAAGGATCTTGACCAGACGGAGCTCATAAACTTCATCTTCTGTCAGATAGCGCTCTCCTGTGCTTCACCTGGCTCTGGAAAAATTCTTTCCATTGAAGAACTTCAAGATCTCAGTAGGCGGTTTTGCAGTGAAAAGAGAACTGCCTTACCAGATACTACATATTTGCTCCTTTCACTGTTATTTTGGCCTGAGGACTCCAATCCAAGAAGTGACGTTGCCACAAATGCAATAAAAGCACTTCACAGATATTCTGAGATTAAATCTGCTGCCTCAAGAAAAGGAAGGATTTTCACCCACTTCCTCCTTGGAAAAGCAAGGGGTCTCAATAAGATTGTACACAAGACCACAATTGAAAAATTCTGCCAGGGTACCCTCAGTGAGAGACGCCTTAAGTGGCAAGGCGGTGAAGTGTGGACTAACCCAGACGTTGTAAAAGTGCTTAAACGGGTAACTGGATACACCGACAATGGAAATCTGTTTGTTCGGGTATCTGATCAAAGCAACATCAGAGTCATTCCACTTTTTACTGCCTCCTTGCCAAGTTCAAATGAGAATGTGACCTTCTACCTTGGGTTTTCTCTTCATGGAGTAGTAGCTTTTGACATCAAGGTGGCAGAGTGAAACCATATATACCATATATTCAAATCACTGTAAGGGAGCTTAATGACATGAATATGTATATGTATAGAAGAATATGCATCTGCATTTGTATATTAATTTTGTTCTTTTTGACATTTGTGTCTCATAAATCTGTTTTAAGGGAATATTGTTGAATGAAAAAAAAAAAAAATCTTTATTTCAAATTTTATTTTGGCTGGAAATCAAATATTGCAGTGATGCTGTGTGTATAGTAAATAATGTTTTAAAATGTGATTTTATTAACCATGCTATCGTTTAATCCTATATTTTTTTGAGGCATGGTTTTCTCTTCTCTATACTTACAAGGTGCATTGTTGTTATTTTGTGATATTTCCTTGAATTAATGTCAATATGTAAAATGTTTAGGATGTAACAATACTGTATATAAATTTTTTTGGGTGGTGACTTTCAGTGAAATTCAATATATATATATATATATATATATATATATATATATATATATATATATTTATACATATATATATTTATATAAATATATAAATATATAAATTTAATACAAATAAACTTTAGAAACTGTTGTAGAAATATGCCTGATATTGCATTACAAAACCTACAGATCATATTTACCATGTTGAAGTACAGTAGTTCCAGTATGCAATTATGTGTTGTAATCCTGATACATTAAACGTATGGTATTAAATGATTATTCCCTCCAGGCAAGACTCCTACTTAATCTGTCCCGCTGAAGTCCTTTTAAATGAACTATGATATAACATTCTACAACAATCTACAATTGGTTCCTACCAACTAATCCTACAGGTAAAACAGCTTATGATTATTTTCTCGGCCTATTCCATCCTGTATGAAGTGTAAGCAGTTAGATTAAAAAAGGTTTAACTACAGCTTTGCCTGTATTAATTTACAGTGTTATTTTAATTCTTGCATGAATTTAAGAATTAAGGTTAACTGTTAACTATTTCCCCACCAGCGTTTTTGACAAAAGTTGCCAGCCACTGCCAGCATTTTTGATCATTTTCACAAGTTTCATAGCCCCCTGAATATGTTGTTGTATGAATATCTGAACATGTAATATGTCAAAAGAACAGACCCTATCCTTTCAAACAAACAAAAAAACTGTTTTTTTCTATTTTTATTCATTCCTTTTTATCAACACTTGAATATGGTTAAGCTTCATTAAAAAAAATAACCATTTAGAGCAAAAAGCTGAGAAAATCACATTTTAGTCGAAAACTATCTGGATCGTATTTAGAATGATGGTCAAAACATAGACGTAGCAGATCGAGTCCATGGGTGCTTCTCATTTCTTAGTTGTGCATCCTCGTTTCCTTCCCTTGTGTCATAGCTCCACCCCCTTATTATGTGAGGGAAGGATCCACCTGTGTATCCTCCCTCATGACTCATCAGGAAGCTTCCTCACTCTTCATTCCTCATGGTGGAATCATTCTCTGGTGGAATTGAGATGTCCTCCAAGATGGCTGAATTCGATCGGTTTCCAGGTCATGGGCTGGAGGACAATATTAGTATTGAGAAGCACCCCATCAACACCCCAAAAGCTTCACAGTCCATTTATTCCTGCTGCTTTTTTGCCTGTGTTTTTATCATAAGATTCAGTGCTCTTTCAGAAAACGTCATATTGCTCCCTACCGTATAACAGTGAAAACACAGAAAGCCGGAAAATTCCGTCAATGGCGGAAAAAGAGTTAACAGTAACTCAATCCACAGTGTTATACATTTCTTTAATTAACAAATTCACACAAATGAAATGTTCCTGGAACAAATTTTTCACAGTACAGTCATGTCAAATCTGAACAAGAGGGAGAATCACACATAATTATACGCATTACTGCCACTTACAGCTGTCGCCTATTTATATTTATATAATCTCAATCATGATTAAGGTATGTTTTTAACTCTGTTATTTTCGACCATTACATTTATATCTGATTTCTGAATTTATGATTATCAGAGGTTTTGAAATAGCAAACAAGATCAAAAAGGAATATCAAACATCAAATGATGCACTTATCTAAAAATAAAATGATAAAACAGGCAATGCATTATGCAGGTCACAGTAATTTTTCTTCTGAAATGGAGTGGAGTGATAATGAGCTATTAGTTTGTGAAGAGCTTCATGATTACGTGATAAGCTTCCTATAATGTATAGTGCGGTCTGCTGAACACTTGTTTTAAAATCTAAACAATGACTGCTACACAGCTGAGACTACACCCTAGAATCACATTTAAACACTATTGTGTTAACATATACACATTATTAAGAAGAATAATTTAAATAAAGTTTAATCACATGGATTTTTCATTGGCCCATTTTATAGGGTCTATTCAGATTGTTAAGCACCCACAACAACATACAGCAGCACATCATAGCAAAATCTTTTTCAATCTTTGCTGCTGAACCTCAAAACACACAAAAAGATAGACAATATTTAGTGTTTTCAAGTGCCCAAAATGCAGACCACACTACTATGATTATGGGGGCTGAATAGCAATTCAGGGGTAAGGTGCTCTCTCCATGAAACTCTGTGTCCCCCTGCAGACGGGGAGGTGTCAGTACAGCGTGCCCTGCACCTGCTCACTGAGGAACTCCTCCAGCACGTTTATGATTCCACAGGCCTCGGGAAAGCTGCTGTGCTCGGCGCGTGCGTTCTGCAGCAGCACATCCCCGTTTCCACAGCTTTGCAGGAACAGACAGCAGCGGAACAGAGCGTAGTGGCTCATTTCAGCCTGACGGATGAAGCGCTTCAGGTTGTTCATGTCCTGGATGGCCTGCATGGAGAAAGAATGTGCATGTTGAAGACAGCCATAATGATGTAATTGCCATTTCTGAATATGATCACTCTTAAATCAGGTTGGGTAATATACAGATTATAATATACAGATATTATACAGATTTTTTGTTAATTTAATAATTTAGCTGATTAGTAATTATTATTAGTTAATACTTGAAATACCTTTTAAATTTAAGTTTATACTTTTTTTTTATAGGCGACTTACATGACACTCAAGGACACCTTACAAACACAATAAAACAATCAACAATAAACAAACACTCATTATTACAGCGTGGATACCAGTATTAAAATGTAAAAGTAATCACATAAAAGCCTGCCGAAAAAGATGGGTCTTAAGGCGAGATTTAAAAACACGAAGACTTTCACTGTTTCGCACATCTTGTGGCAGCAGGTTCCATAAATAAAGAGCTGCATGACTAAAGGCTCGGGACCCCATGTAAGTAGTGCGAGTTCGAGGGATAACAAGTGTGAGTGAAGAAGATGATCTTAAAGTCCGAGCAGGAGTGTAAATATGAAGAAGGTCAGATAAGTATGAAGGGGCAAGA
This sequence comes from Squalius cephalus, assembly GCF_949319135.1. Lineage (NCBI taxonomy): Eukaryota > Metazoa > Chordata > Actinopteri > Cypriniformes > Leuciscidae > Squalius > Squalius cephalus. Next base: position 42,575,612 of record NC_137122.1, on the reverse strand, counting down.
TTGTTGAGTGCCTTGTAAGAAGAATCATTTTAAAATTAGTACTATATTTAACTGGGAGGCAGTGCACATGTAATATGGGAGTAATGTGTTCAGCTAGAGGAGTTCTGCAGATGATTCGAGCAGCCGAGTTCTGTACTAGCTGGAGTTTGTGGAGTAGCTTTGAAGGCAGTCCATAAAAAAGAGCGTTGTAATAATCTATATGGGAAGTGACTAAAGCATGAACAAGAATTGCCATGCTCTTTACTAAGAGAGCCGGACGAAGTCGGTTAATATTACGTATATGGAAATAAGCAGAGAGTACTGTCAAGGATGACCCCCAGACTTTTAACTTGTTTAGATACAGACACTGGTAAGTTGTCAATATTCCCAGATGAACGTGGATTTTGTCAGATTGGTTTTTGAGCCAACAAGAAGAATTTCCGTTTTACTGCTGTTAAGTTTAAGAAGATTTGAAGTAAACTATTCTTCAATATCTGCTAAACAATCTGAGAGGACAGATGGAGGAAAAGTAGAGGTAGGTTTGGAGGACAGGTAAAGTTGGGTGTCGTCGGCATAGCAGTGGAATTGAATACCAAATTTTCTAAAAATATTACCAAGGGGTAAAAGATAAATAATAAATAAAAGAGGACCCAATACTGAGCCCTGTGGGACACCTGTACTGACATACAAAGGCTTTGAACGAAACTGCTTCAACTGTACAAATTGAGTACGTAAAGTACGATCGAAACCAAGTCAAGGGGGTACCAATAATTCCAATAGACTGCAATCTGTCTAACACAATGCTGTGCAAGATATTACCAAATGCTGCACTTAAATCGAGCAGAATTAGTATAGATAAAAGTCCTGAGTCCGCAGCTAACAATAAGTCATTGAGATCTTAACTAATGCGGTCTCAACACTATAAGGATGAAACCCAGATTGAAATTGCTCGCACAGACCATTATGAGAAAGATGATTCTGGACTTGGGCTGCAACAAACCTTTCCAATAGTTTAGAAAGAAACGGGAGATTTGAAATGGGCCGAAAATGATCTCAGTTACTTGAATCAGCCCCAGTTTCTTAATTATAGGAGTTATCACAGCAGTTTTCAGTTGAGACGGAACAATAGCAGAAATAAGTGAAGAGTGTATGATATCAGTAATTAAAGAAGATTTTTAATATTTTTTATTAAATTACATTTAACATACTATACTGCGTATACATTATACTATAACATTATACTGTGAGCAAATGCTTACAACAAACTAGTTACAACTAGATATTAATAATTAAATCAAACTGAAGATTGCAGAGGGTTACCAGAAACAAATGAGTAGTTACAAGTGTTATGCGAGATCTGAAAACCAGACAGAAGAGTGTTACGGTTACCAATATAACATTTAAAAAATATTCTTTGACCCAAATAAAATTAGAATAACTCACATGAATCTCCTGCATTTATTCCACCCAAAAATTCTGTTATTATTTACTCACCCTGTATGACTTCCTTTCGTCTGCAGAACACAAAAGATATTGTGAAGAATAGTTGGTAACCAGACGGTTTTGGATCCCACTGACTTCCATTTTATAGACAAAAAATATAGTTTCTATGGGAACTGAAGCTGTTTGGTTATCAACATTCTACAAAATATCTTATTTTGTGTTCAGGAGAAGAAAGGTTTTGGAATAACATGAGGGTGAGTATATGATGACAGAATTTTCAATTTCGGTGGACTATCCCTTTAACTATTTGCTACGGTAGCATATTAGCATGCTAAATGTAACCTTTTCAGCAATTCTTTGTTAAAGCCAATGAAATTATTGATGTGCTCCTAACACAAATGTATTTTAAGTAAACTTCTGTAGTATGAATTTATTAATAAATATTTATTATAAAAGTTTTATCAAGTAAATTGAGCAAGCAACAAAAATTAGTGAACACCACACTAACCTTAAGTTTAAAGTTCTCCAGGATCTGACGGAGGAGGAAAGGGTTAAAGCGCTCAGCAGCATTGAGGAAGGCCTGGATCCAGTCGTCACAGAACCGGTTACTGACTGCAGAGGTTAAAATAACAATACAACATTATCAAAATAACATGAAAGGAGAAAGCCTGTAGATTTAGTGGCTTATGATGATGATGCTCCAGCTGACCTTCATTGGTTAGTGTGGGAGGGCTGGTTGAGCAGTTGATGATCAGGTTGGTGTGAGAGTCCTCTGACATGGCCTTACAGAGGGAGGCTGTAGTGGTGTCTTCCTGGACTAGACCCTGCAGGCTTGCTGCTTTGATGAATCTAATCAACACAATTGATCAAGCTGCAGTAACTATCAGTACTTAAAGGTCCCATTGCATGGATTATTTTATTATTTTAGATTGTTTCCTGGGGTGCCCTTATAATGTTAGTATGTTTTTTAGATCAAAATTTGTTATAATTTAGAAATAAAAGGCATTTTTCCTAGCCTGACTTTAGCCTCTGATTTGAACGCTCTGTTGGAGGGGCGTGTCTGTGTGAGACTTCAGTGTAAACGCCCACTGCTGTGATTGGCTGCTGTGAGACTTCAGTGTAAACGCCCACTGCTGTGATTGGCTGCTGTGAGACTTCAGTGTAAGCCTGTTGATCACGTGAATGAAGATCTTATCATTGCAACGCAGTTTCTGCACTCTCACTAATGATTTCACCAATGCAAACATAATGTACTTACAGTAAGAGCTTCGTTGTGCAGTGTAACAGCGTCATTGATTTCATAACGAGTTTTGGCAAGTGTCCAGATAAACTTGCGCTGTGTGATTGACAGCTTGGGCGACTGTAAAGGGGCTGTTCTTTGATCGCTATCTGTATATTAATCACAGTTTAAGTAAGATTATTTTCATCCTACTAAGAGAAACGACGTGAAGTTGATCGTTTAGTCACTGGCTTGATTTACTGATGCATAAACAGTATTGAACGACTTTGAGAGAAAGATTATCTGTCTGAACTTGAACAATTACACATCAGACATTCACACAACCCACTGGTTCTTCAGAGGCTCAGATGAAGGAACTAAAAAAATACCTTTGTGTTCATTTGTACATCCAAACACTGAGCAACTGCCATGCTTCGCTCGTTTGCAAGCCATGATGTCTCTCGAAGAAAATTGATTCGGACAATGATTCGGCGGTGCGGTTCCACCTGGCCTTGAACATGGGCTGGCATATGCAAATTTTTGGAGGCGTACATATTAATGATCCCGACTGTTGTGTCACAGTCGGTGTTATGTGGAGATTCGCCTATTTATCAGGGGTGTTTTTCAAAAACGAGATTTAAATAAGGAGAAAACAATGGTGTTTGAGACTCACTGTATGTCATGTCCATGTACTGAACTCTTGTTATTTAACTATGCCAAGATAAATTCAATTTCAAATTCTAGGGCACCTTTAAACTGCAAGAGTACTGCGTAAAAAGAACTCTCTTCTGCTCACCTTGCTACATCTGCTTTTGTCTTCTCATCCGTCCCTGTGACCTCTACAAGCTTGTGACTCAAAGCCTGCAGCAGAGACGTGATGTTACGCTCATTTACCATTTCATTTAATACAGTATATTATTGTTTTCAGATGTAAAGTGTATGTGATCTAGACAGCAGTGGTTTCTTACAGCATGCAGAAGGTACCCGACGTTCGCCTGCAACAGCTGAACCACTCTGTGAATGTGCATTACTGACTCTTCGTACCACTGGTTCAGGTAGGGCCTGACATCTGTCTCCAAGTTATGCATCTGTAACAAGAGGTTACCAGCAATGTTTACAGCAAATGAATATCAAAGGCAGTGTGCCAGCAGATTTATAACTTCAACAAAACAGACCGATTTCAACATATATGTTATGTCTATTGTTTCTGAAAGAAAAAAAGATAAAGAAAAAATTGTCCTCACCTCTGGAGTCAAACAGCCCTGCAGACCCTGGACGTACTTGTCCAGCTCGATTCTGAATGTTTGTATAGTTAAGTAAAATGAATTATCCTATTAAGAGAGAACAGTATTTGAATGCAATGGAAAAACTTGATATCACATCATTCCTTAATGCACAATGCACAATTATTTTTATGGAATATCTCAGTTTATTATTATAAATGATTTACCCGTGCATGCATATCTTTTTTTTAACTTTTTTTTTCATGTGCCCTCATAATCTTTAATCAAAACAACGTCCCCTCCCTCAGATTGCAGTGACACCTCTTCTCTGTGTTTACTGGAGCGAGGACGGGACAATCTGTCACTCACATGACATCATAGCAATAGCAAACTACAACCATACAATCAATTCCACATTTTCTACTTAGCCGTTTCACTCGGATATACGGAACAATGGAAAAGAAAAGACTATTAAAACCTCTGTTTCATTGCTACTTTATGGTCAGTCATTTGTGATTTGAGGATATAGATTCAGGCCCTTCTCTGATCCTCCGAGAAGACACACCACCCAGCCGTTGCCATCGGCCTCAGGCTGTTCCGGAGATTTCTCTTGCTCCAGCAGACAGCAGTAACAGCCCACCGCTTGCTCAGGGATGCTTGAACACCAACAATCATTGAATCAGTTAAGAAAGAAAATACATGGTGATATTATACTGAATGATATGGTTCTGGATATTTATTTGTGCACTGAAGGATAACTAAAAACAAGTCATTTTAGTACTTCATCTTCAACTTATTTCAGTTAGTTGCCAAAGCAATATTTCTAATTTTCATTTAAAATTCATTTAACATTTCTACGTTTTAAAAGTTAAAGTTTTACATGTATTTTATTTCAGCGTCATTACAATTAACTAAGATATGTTTTTATAGAATCAGTTAACAATAACAACACTGATATGATCTACCTTAGTTCCACGGTGGCAATGTTACCCATACCCCCCAGCAAAGCGCCCTTGCTCAGCCTGCGGGAGATGTAGCTTCGTAGTTCTGGCTCCGCCTCGGATGGCAAGCTGGCGTCCAGCAGGGTGAGACTTTAAGAGTGAAAATATGTGTTAAAAAACTATAATATCAACAAGGAAGGGCAAAGTGAACAAGCGGACAGACAAGCAGTTAATGAACCATAGATGTACACAGAATCACCAACGGCACCTAGCAGAGATACATACTAAAGAGTTTGCCGTTAGACAGATTAGTTAAATGGTTATGAATGAGATGAGCAAGTCAACATGATGAAAAGCCAGACGCAGAATCCTGTGTGCATTTTTTGACTAAAGCCATGAGTTTTCTTCCATCACAACACTGAAAGCCACTGGACTGCGATGACTGAGAGATGATGGATGGACCCCTCTTTACCTAAAGTCATCCTGACTTGTGGTTGAGTCTGATCTCCTCTGGCTCCAGGCCACACTCTCTCCAGAAGCCTCAGATCTGGGTAGTTTGATAATGCATTTAATACTTTATAAGCATTAATATGTTAAGATCTCCCAGGTTATAAATGGCCTACATGTTCATGTGTGGTGTTTTACAATGTCTTGTATACATATTAGGGTCCATACTGTGTATAACTCATCCATGATACAGTCATGTTATTTCATAAGACTAACTCACTATTATGAACTATGCTGCCAATGTAAGGCATTGCTCTTCATGTCATGCAACTCTTAATTCATAAGCACAAAAATAGTGAATTTTAACTCATATACGTAGAAAAGAAGCCAAATTGGCTAGACCGAAGTACACATGCATAAATCTCAAATACTCTTTAATATGAGGCATAAAAGGGCAAAATATTTCTTAAACAACTAGCATTTTGCAAAGCATTCTGCAGTTGGAAAACCTCCATGGCACAAAGTCACTATCACATGACTAGTAACGTTAAGTGAAAACCACTGTACCTTGTGTTTTGGTAGTAGTATATTGCATAGTAGCTGTTAATCTGTTGTATCTTCTGGCTGAATCCGGCGATCTCTTCGTTGTCGAAGTCTACATCCCTTTCATCCACGTCTATGGACTCCTGGAAGGAAGAGGTCTGGGATGTAAACATGTCTCTGCAAAGCAAAGAAGACTAGCGACACTACAGATTACGTGCTATTACGATAGCTTAAAAAAATTAGTTGTCCTAAAACTGTCAATGCATTAAAGCCGTGTAAATATTTTGTTTAGAAATCCATTTGAGTTCTACGCAACATTTGACTTCAGTCACAGCAGTGAAAAGCTATACTTATGTGTTATGTACGCATGCGCAGTAGTGGCGTTTTTTGGATGAATCTTGTAAGTGAACGAATCGTTCTCGTCACCTTCTGAGAGCTCATATTCATCCTACCGTCAAAGACTGATTATAGCACAAAACATATAATTGTATGGAGATAGTTAACGTATACGCTCCTTTCACTGAACAAATACGTGTTCATTTCGGATTTATGTTTATTTCGTCAAGTCAATCGTATCAAGATAAGAAAGGGAAGGGAAGAATTGAATTGTATACTATTGATGATTGACCATATAATGAAAATGTATTATTATTGTCTTTTTTATAGTTGCCTAGCTTGACCAAATGGAGGAGGGACATAGGTGTGCTTTGTAGTCATTTGTGAGGAAAGCGTACAACAAGACGTTTTTAGGTTGGAAAAAGTTTTTAACGAATGACTGTAACAACGTTTAGGATTTGTTCTTCTTCGTGAACTGATCGTGAACTGATTCAAAAGATTCAATTCACTTGGAGGAATCAAAAGCGTCACCAACTACCACACATGCGCTTTACAGTTTTGTGTGTAAGCGCGCCAAAGGAACAAGAGCTCCTGGATCTACTGCAGCGCACTATTGTAATAAGCATTTTTTGTGAACATGCCGTCAAATGTAGAAATAAAAGCAGTTTTGCGTGACCTGCGTTACCTCACGCAGCGTGCAAAGGAGCTGAGCGGTACAGATGGGACTGTGATCCGTCAGCAGGACACGTTTTTCAAAGTGCCCGCAGGACGGCTGAAACTCAGGGACTTCCAGGATGGGACAGGGCAGTTGATCTTCTATGAGAGGCCAGACACAGAAGGACCCAAGCTGTCAAACTACTCCATAACCCCTACCAGCGACCCACAGGGGCTTGTCAAGGTTCTGACGGATGCACTGGGGCAAGTGGGGCAGGTGAAGAAGGAGAGGAGGCTGTACATGGTGGGGCAGACCAGGGTGCATGTTGATTCTGTGGAGGGCCTGGGGGACTTCATGGAGCTTGAGGTGGTGATGAAAGAACACCAGAGCAGAGAAGAAGGAGTGACCATCGCAAACCAGCTGATGCTGGAGCTGGGAGTGAAGCAGGAGGATCTGATAGATGGCGCTTACATGGATCTCTTACTGAAGAACCAGCAAAATGGACATGCACCATAGACTCTGATCAGACAGATCTGTGGTCGACTGTGTGGCACTTAAAGCCATCTATCAAAGATTATATGGCCCAAACAATGCTTCCTCTGACATGAACATTTAAGTGACCGTTTTTTTTTTTTTTTTAACCTTTAAGCATGGCTTAAAGCTCCTTTTGTACTACTATACAAAATAACATCACAGTCTGTTGAGATTATGAAGTATTATCTGAAATGATCAACAGAATAAACAATGTGCATGAATTGTGTTTGGCCTGTTTGTATTGTTTGTTTTGTTTTTCCAACCTCTAGCAGACAATAGAAAATGTCAGGGCAAAAAATAAAATACAATTAAAAATGCTGCTGAGTCAATTTGTCAAATTCAGAGGGGTAACTATTTGATTTCAAAGGGCATTTTTGAAATTATCTCTCACACACACATATATATATAGAGAGAGAGAGAGAGAGCCTAGATGGCAGTCATGATCAGAAGTTTACAATACACCTTGCAGCATCTACAAAATGTTAATTATTTTAACAGAACAAAAGGGGTCATACAAAATACGTTACTTTTTTATTTAGATATTTTACAAAAGGTTCAAACATTCACTGATGCTCTATAAGCAAACGGAGTCGGGCAGTAAAAACGTTTGAACAGGATGAAAATTAAAGGTCTTTTTTTTCCTTTAAGTACTGACCTTCGGAAGCTACAGAAGACACTTACATGTGCTAGGACAAAATTTACCTTGATCTTCAAATTCAAAAAGTTTTCACCCTCGGGCTCTTAATGCATCGTGTTTCATGGAGCATCAGTGAATGTTTGAACCTTTTTAAATAGTTGTGTTTGAGTCCCTCAATGTGAAAAGATGGATCTCAGGATCTCAAAATCATACAGTCACTGCTGGACAGGGTTCAAATATGCAAAACATGCAGGAAAATTAAAGAATTTGTGGGACCTAGAGGGTTTTTCGGAAGAACACTGGGCAGTTTGACTTCTCAGGACAAACAAGGGACCCAAGAACAAACATAGCAAAAAAAAAAAAAAAAAAAAAAACCAGCATGGATCATGGAACTACACAGTATTAAGAATTAAGGGCATGTAAAAACGGGGCCATTTTTATAAATTCAGCTATTTTTTTTGGTCTTGTGGATGTAAAAATCTTATTCAGGACTGTACTAAATAAAAAATAATATGAATTTTGTATGATCCCTCTTATTTTGTTCAAATAATTAACATTTTGCAGATTCTGCAAGGTAGTTAAGCACTATAGCTTAAATAGCAGAACATTAATAGTACAGACAATTTTCTAAAAAAGCTGAATACTAGTGCATATAAGATTGCAATAAGTAGTGACCATAAAGAGAAAACGCAAACAAGACAGTTATGAAAAAATCTTCTCTTTTGGATACGTTTAAATTAATTAAAAAAAACCCTTTTGGTGTATTTTTCATTTTATTTCTTTTTGTACTTCTTTTATTTGATTATTTGTTTGTTCTATTGTGAGTTTTCTGTTCTTTGTACTAGCTATGCTCAACCTAAGGCTGAACAATTGCGGTTATATTCAGAGATTTGTCCCTTGTTTATTTGTGTTGTTGAAGCATGTCAAAGAGGCGCTCCAGACAGTTAGGTGGCAGTACCAGATGATTAAACATGCAGACAGTCCTTCTGTGCTCTCGCGAGAGTACATATTTTCCCAAATTGCACCGCGCGCCCCTCTTCCTTCCTCTTTCCGCCATATTGCAGAACTGGTAAGGTTCAGGATTCCTACAATGCTTGAATAATCTGTTTAAAATCACGGACATCGTTGTGTATCAACAACAGCTAGCCTGAAATATGTGTTTATGAGCAGCCTAAACGCCAGATTTTTGAGTCATTTGGTCAATCGTGACTATATAAACGCATATATTTCCCTGATATTCATGATTCGCCATCCTCCACCATTCAGTAGTGCCTCTGCCCATGTTTCTGGGGGACAGACACTGATAACCCGAGCCAAACCAAAGTCCTCAAGCAGTCCGGTGCCTTGTTTCTAATCACAAATATATGCTGTATTTAAGTAGAAAGGTTTATTGTGGAGACAAACCAAGGTAGCTTAGTTTGCTAACTAATTCACCCCCTTACCAAAGCGTTGAGCATTGCGCATAGTGTCGGAGAAAATCGTATACAGTTTTCACATGACTTTATAACGAACCGAAAATGGTCGTTTTGTCTTTAACCTGCTTTGTCAATGTGTACCTGGTTTTTAAAGTAGAGGTTCGGCTTGTGACCGTGGCTATGAGGATGAAGCTGTTTAATGGATATATCAACTGAATATCGGATAAATGACACTTTTTTTGTCTCCACAGGCATCATGGTGCGCATGAACGTTCTCGCTGATGCGCTGAAAAGCATCAACAATGCTGAGAAACGTGGGAAACGCCAGGTTCTCATCAGGCCCTGCTCTAAAGTTATAGTGCGCTTTCTTACTGTGATGATGAAGCATGGTGAGTTACGTTAGTTCATCAGCCTTTCAGTGTCTTGCAAAGCAGATTCTGATGTTATATTTCGTGAAACACGCTGCTCAAGCTGGTTGTGATCTTTGCAGGTTATATTGGAGAATTTGAGATCATTGATGATCACCGAGCCGGGAAAATTGTTGTCAATCTCACAGGGAGGCTGAACAAGGTAAGTGTGGTTTAATAAAGCTTCCCTAGATGGTCACCATAAATGTCTAGAATTACACCATTAAGTATGAGAGACTTGTACTGTGTCGCATGTTTAGTGACAACTAAAGGGCTTTCTTGCGTGGAGAGATCACAATCTACTACATTCACCGTATAAAACATGGAGTGCCTTATTGATAGGGTTGGGTACCGTTCACATTTTAACCGGTAGGCCTACATGAAATTCGGTGATGGTACCCAGCGGTACCTTTTTTCGGTACTTTAGACATGTTTACTTCTATAAATGACTGTTTCTTTACAGTTATTTAAGTGTTGACAATGCTAGAGCTGCCTTGGTCGCTGTCTGCCATTGTCTGTGATGTTTGTATATTTGCATAAAAACAACCATTTTAATAATAATAATAAATCATTTCTATTAAATGTTTTGTTTTCCACAAATTTCCACAAAAAAGTGTGTATATTCTGGTAATCAAATGAAGAGGAAAAAAACATTAATGTAATTTATTTTAATCATGTGAAATTAATCAAACTTTTGTCAAACAACATGCTGCACAACTGAGCGTGATACTGTTAAAATTAAAACATGGAGAAAAAATAGTGATTATTCCTTAAAGTTTTGACAATTTATTATTATTAGTGTTAGTATTAGGGCTGGGCGATTTAAATAGTAATATTATGCGCATCTCGTCAGTAAAGCCGGTTCCTTGATTAGTAGTAAATCGCCATCACCTGCTTTCAGATGAAGCGGCATTTACTACAAAAAGCCGTAGTTAACTGACAAGCTGAGCCATATCGCATTAAAATCGCGGACGTATCGCCAGCGATAATTAATGCGATATGGCTCAGCTTGTCAGTTAACTACGGCTTTTTGTAGTAAATGCCGCTCCATCTGAAAGCAGGTGATGGCGATTTACTACTAATCAAGGAACTGGCTTTACTGATGAGATGCGCATAACAATATCACGATTTAAATCGCCCAGCCCTAGTTAGTATTATTATTACATTGAGATGTATCTAAATTCAACTGTACAACAGTAATATATTTGTCAAGTTAAACCGAACTTTTATTTTGACAGGTTGCTGTGAAGACCGTTGAGTTTCCGTGTGTTTTATTATATGATGATAGTTTTTCTTAAATGAAACTGTAAAATGCTGAGGAGCGGCTCTGGAGATGTTCATGCATTCATGTCCTCATATTGTGAGACGGCAGAGGCTGAAAACAGCCGAGCGTGCTTCAGTGTGTGTTAAAAGAAACGGCACGTCTGCGCCATTCAATCACACAGACATGCAGAACATGCAGGATTCGTATTTGAATAGTCTTACTCTCGCCCTGATGCGTTCTCAGGTACCGAAATTTGGCACTGATTGACTTAATGTGAATCGGTACTCAGTAGTACCAATGTAATTTGGTCGGTGCCATTAAAAGAACAGAGTTCAGTACCCAACCCTACTTATTGGTTATTGGCTATTAAATTAAATGAAAATATTAAAGTCATTTTTCATAAACTGTAAGTGAATTCGTTAAGTGCCTTTCTGTAAGACGTTATAGTCCCTGACATGTAGGCACTATTGCACCCTGTGCCAAGATTAGTTGTCTATGGCTTCTGCCCAGTGAAATGGACAGCAACTAGGTAAATGGGTGTTTTGCGTCGTCACAGTTACTATATTTAACTTAATATTTAAGTTAATATTTAATTTAATTTATATTATTATTATTATTATATTTAAGCAATATGATAGAAGATATTGTGAATATAGACCCGGCTATCCTACATTGTTAGGTAAAACCCACAGCTGGTTTTAAAATCTAAGAGATTTTTTTAGAACATTATAATGACGAGCCTGTGTCATATAAATGGTTTCATATTAGAGTCCTGCACGGGCCAAAAAATCCAGCCCTAACCCGTCCCCAGCCCGACAACGTCTGCGATTTTTCAGCCCGAACCCGACCCGAGACCAACATCACTTTAAGCTCTCTCTGATGCACGCTGTCTCTGCTACATGCATGCACACACACGCTACTAAGAGGTAAACTTTTATTATAGGCCTCAAACATAACCACCACCGACAATTATGCCCACAAATATTAATACAGACTATCCATAAGTAAAGATTTACGGCTTATAGCCTACCTTTTTTTGATGTTAAGTAACTTTACTGAAGAACGTTTCAAAGAACTCTTCGCCAACTGGCTAACGTTAAATAATAATAAAAATATAATAAATAAAAATCCGTTGAACTGAGTAGGCTACATGTACGTTGGTCATAATTCACTGTTTATTCGCGAGTGTTGTGAAAAAAAAAGAATAGCATCCACTGTTGAAGGCTTCAGGCTCATTGATTGTTGTGGTAATCACATCAAAACTTTCAAAATGCAGCTTTTCTTGAAGTATTGGGAACTTTTACTAACTCCCCACGCTCCAACTTCTCCCTGATGCTCTGCATGGTCAACTGTCACCTAATGCATTGTACGTGCGTCGCGTAATCGCATGTTGCGTTGCATATTTATAATATCAATGTAACAACTTCATACAGTAGCCTGTGCTCTGCACGTATATCATGGGCACGATGAAAGGAGAGAAGGTAAATGAGCCCGAGCCTGATCTGTAAAAAAAAAAAAAAAATGTCCGAGCCCGGCCCGAACAGACTCAGTGTTTTATGTAAATGAAGAAGTTCTAGCCCTTTTTAATGAACTTTTTATCTGTAATGCAGTGTGGTGTTATCAGCCCACGGTTCGATGTGCAGTTGAAGGATCTGGAGAAGTGGCAGAACAACCTTCTCCCGTCCAGACAGTTCGGGTGAGTAAATGCTTAGTTTTTTTTTGTGCATTTTACTGTTTTATATTAGCTTTATGCTATCTTTCACAAGCTGTTTCCATCCACTTAATGTGATGCGCATAATAAACGTATGCGCTAAATTGAGTCAGATAAAAACATTTTATTCGATAAGAAATCCTATGCATAAACTACGATGGGAACATTTACAAAACAAATTCCTCAATGCGCATCAAATGCCATGTGACTGCGATGGGACGGCATAACTGGATCATCCAGTGGACTTGGTCTCGTTGCACAGCATCTCAAATGCTGTTTTAGTTCTGAAATGTCTGAGCAGTCGTCAAAGTGGTTCGGTGTAATCACCTGCCTCAAGATAACATGACCGCACTTGTTTCGTCCGTGCGCTCCGAGGCGCAGGTAATAAAGAAAATGATAGGCTAAATGAAAATATTTGATAAAGTGGCTACTATTGCAGCACCTTCAAAGTGATGATTTTGTACTCTTCGACTCACTGTATGGAAACTTTGGTGCTTTATTTGCAAATGTTTTATGCAATATTCCATTTTTGCACTCAAGTTAAATTCGTAACTTGGGAAACATGGCTACTGATTATTTTGTTTAGAATTGTCAGAAGTTGTGTACTGAATTTTCTGAGATTTTAAACATTAACTGCACATTCAATAATTCTTGAATGTGAATCTGACAAATACTGATCTCTGTTTGCTAAACCCAAACATTAATTAAATATCAAAATGGTAGATAAAAACTATTCCTTTTGTGCCGTCACATTAACATTGTTAGAATTCTGTTACAGCATTTTAACTTTTCTTCCATGATTATTTGATTGTGAAAACTCTACAATTATCTTTAAAAAACTCCAAAGTAAACTTGAGCTAGAAATTGAATACAGTATAGTAACCTAGTATCAGGCTGACTTTCGTTTGCATCAGAGCAGATTTATGCTGCCTTCAGAAGTAATAAGTAGGATATTTCTGTTAGCATGTGAAGTCATGATTACGAGTTTGAGTTCAATGCTTTGTTGTAGGAAAGAACCGTAATCATGAAGGACATCAGGTTCATTCTTGCCTATTTCTTGGGGAAGTATAAAAGCCAAAATGTATTGAAGACATTTAATTTTGAATAAAATGTAGTATCTCATTCGTTGACAAGCATTTAAACATTTACCGTACTATCTAGGTAGTCGGCTTGCTGACAATTCAAATTTCGGTCAAAAACATGCTATTTTTGCTGTGTATAAAAAACATACAATGTTTCAAATGGTCATTCATATATGTAAATATGCACTACTTCAACGACAAGATAAGGCCATGTAGCTGTTATTAAAAAAAAAATCTTATAAAGAAAACCAGTCACAGCAGCAATCCCTCCGTTTAAATGGGGCTGGATGATATGGAAAAAATCTTTTTTTTGGCAGAATTGTGATTTACGGTATATCTATATTTTCTACATTTCTCTTTTGGAAAAAAAACAAATGCTATATTACTATTTTTATATATACACAATTTTTTTTTATTACTCGCTTTTATTAAAAGCAAGTAATAAAAGTGAGTAATTTCGCCCCCCTCCACCATTTTACATTTGCACGAGAGGTGCGTATGTGACGAACGATCTAAGAGAAACGTCAGTTGTGTATAGTCAATTATGGTCTATTATTGCTTCGCGATGTGGACAGTTCTGCACCCCTAATATATGGTGTCATAAGAATACACTTGTTTGCACTCCTATTGCGCTCCATCTGTTAGGTGCACATGCTTGCGGTGGCACTCGTTCACTGTAGTTTGTGAAGTTTAGCAGAGACTAGCATAACTTAGGCTCGTCCACTCCTGACAGTAAAATGGAAATATTTGCAAGAATTTCTAACATTTACAGATAGAGAATATGCCTATTTAAGTTCTGCACAGAGGAAAACGCGTCTTGCACATTAAGCACCTGACGAGGCAAACTTCAAAAAAACTATACGCCTCAACTATCTTTTGAGTTAAACATTCTGAAGCTCTAAATAAAAAAATGTTTAATATTTAAAAAAATTGGATTATGCACTTGAACATTTTCATTTTTGTCTTTAATTGACGGATGTCAGCATTATATTAGCTTTTGGCCACTTTGCACTCAAGTCAACCATTAAAAGAAATCTAGGTTGGTCAACCATTCATAGTCATGTTTGATTTAACTTTTGTTCATTATTTGTAACTGAATTGTCTTCTTGACCACCAAAAGGCTGGTTTTGCCCAAATTTGCCTACATTTGTCACAAATGATCCCTTTTCAGTGCTTTGTGTTGACATTAAGATCTTGCAAATGTCAGTGATGCAGTGCAGAATCATCTAAACATCTGCCTAGGGCGAAATGTATTCAAAGGGCAGCACCGTCTTGGATAGCCTGGTAATGTTTTTTGTCTCTTATTCTTTGCAGATTCATTGTTTTGACAACCTCAGCTGGCATCATGGACCACGAGGAGGCCAGACGGAAACACACAGGAGGAAAAATCCTTGGGTTCTTTTTCTAAACATGTAAAGTCACCAACAAATAAACAGTGGAAGATAAGTTGTATGTGTGCTTTGCTTTCTTAATGCATAACACGCTGTGTTCTCATTAACACAGGAGCAAAAGAATCCAAGACGTGCACACCGCAAGTGAAAACAATTGTTCTGCCACTTGTGTTGTGATTGACATTTGCATTTGGCTGGAAGTAGTACAATATTTCATTGTCAAAATCGATGCTGTCATAACACAAATGCAGATCTAATAGAAAGGCTTTTTCATTTACTCAGTTTACAGTTCAAAAGCTTTAAAACTTCCCTGCTGGAATTTTAAGTTTGAGTGTTTAATGTCTGTTTTTCTGGGACCAGCAGATTTATGTGAAACTGACCTTTTAACAGAAGATGCAGTGACTTATCACTGGCTCTGTTTAACTTAAGAGGCAATATTTCACGACTAGCAACTGGAAGAGGATTGAAATGAGTGTGTGTTAATGGGGTTCACATTGAAATGCACATTCCTTGGAGTATTCATGTCTCATCTTGACTAGACTGTGGTTTGGAGAGAGATGTTCAACTGTGTGCCTGTACGAGATGGGAAAAAGTCCTCATGTACTCTGAGCATGTGAAACAATTGGCACTTGCTTCAGAGTCAGGCTGTTTGGGGTTTAAAGGTCTCTAAATGGCAAATAGGTGTGGGGTTTATGATGTTATGATTTGAAGGTATTAAACAATAGTTTTTCAAAGCTTAGTGAAGTCCAGTTTTTCATAGTAATTGTGTTGGAGGATAAAAAAACATTCCTAGAACATTAATCAAGCTTATGTCACTCTTGACTTTCTGACTTAACATTAGAAGCTTGAAATATATTTTCATGGTTTTATTGAAAAAAAATTGAACTTCATAAATTATTTAATTTCATAAAAGCTCACCACTGCTTTTTGCTTGAATGATATTCAGCATCTTTCTCAGACCCATTGGTTTTGCAGCGAGCATGGTCTTCTACATCTGCTCAGATCTACCAGCAGGAGGCGCTCTGCTGCTTTGTTGCTTGATACATGGGACTCCATTGTCATGTCGGCAAGGCAACTTTATATAGCACATTTCATACACTGAGGTAATTCAAAGTGCTTTACACAAAGGAATTAACATAATCACAAAATAAAAGCAAGGAAAATTAAAACTGTTATAAAAGGAATTAAAGCGTAAAAAGATACATACCGGTAGATGAACTCATCTGGCAAAACACCGGTGTGTCATATTTTTCACTCTGAGATTTTCCCATGGTGATTACACTGTGTCTGTTGTGTTCTTTTGGCGCGTCTAAGAAATCTATTGGACATCTCCAATAGATCTGGTTTCCTCATGGGGTAACCTCTGGTTCACTTCCCCACCAGCCCGCACCCCAAAGATTTGTTCAGAAGCTCTAGGAATGGCGTTGATC
The DNA here is from genome assembly GCF_949319135.1 of Squalius cephalus. Lineage (NCBI taxonomy): Eukaryota > Metazoa > Chordata > Actinopteri > Cypriniformes > Leuciscidae > Squalius > Squalius cephalus. Next base: position 42,558,955 of record NC_137122.1, on the reverse strand, counting down.
CAGTCCGCACCCCACATAACCTCTAGTTTAATTACAAGTCAAACTCACTACTCCACCACAGACCCAGGTCATCAGCATGGTTTCATCTCTCAATTTCCACAAGTAATTTCTGTTTGTCTCATACCCAATTCTCAGTGCCATTTGAGTTCAGCTTAGAATCATAAGGAGATGCAGAAAAAGGTCGGTAGTCCTCATTTTATGACATACTGACACTACATTTATTTGGAGTCTTGCAGTAAGAAGCATTTGCCACTCATTCTTATTTCCATGAACCCAGATTGTCTTGATAAAGTTTTAAAGAACTGTAGTTGGTCAAAGCCTTGGTCAGACTACTAGCATGCTGTCAAAAAATAGTGTCAAATAAATAATGTTACGCACTGATGTAATCAGTTAGCATAAGGTAATCATATTTGTTGTCTGGAAAAAAAATAGCTATTTAAGAAAATACAATTTTAGCTTACTAACATTAATAGAAATACTATTCTAGACATGAGTACCCGTCCCTAAGCATCTGTGAGCATTGCCTGTTCTGTCTCCTTCCTGCCATGACAACCTGCTTACTGGAGATGAGTCAAAAGAGGAGACGTGTCTGTTTCGGTATTTTTCTATACCTTTCAGCCTCACCTGCCTTTGCTGTGAAAACTGTTCTGCTCCGGAGGGAGCTATTAGCAGGTGCTTATTTTCTGACAATCCGAGTATATAATTAATACTGACTGAATTTATTTCTGAGATTTGGAGTGGGCTTAACTTGTAAATCAAATTGAGGTATTTATGATTTACTGGGAAAACAGGTCAGCATGTACGTCTACATTTCTTCTTGCAAACCGAATATTTTGAGGAAAAAGTTTTGAAACCAAATGAAGAACTTTCAACTCTGCATGGCTGAAAATGTAGGCCGTTTCAAAGCTGCTGACTTATAATACAACAAAACAGCCAGTTTGTATTAAATGCAGCCTCCATTTCTTCCTCCTGGGCATCTATAATAACTTTTCCTTCAAGTATGGAAGCTGTAATATCAGATGTGAAGACAGTAATCAGGTCCAGGCCATTGCCCCTGCTGGCTAAGGGCTTCTTTGATGACTGTAGATGTTGGGTGTTCAGGCCCATTTGGTCGTGTGTTTCTGTGTGACGGGACCTTCTCTGTGGGCTGATGGGGTAGTGCGTTGAATCTCACAGATGCCACTGGTGTAATGAGCAGCAGCCTATATGGTTGTTCTTTTGACTGGGCTCCTCTGTAATGCCTTAATGGTGTTTCCCAATGTCCTGCTGATGCATGAAGTGAACAGCCTGCCCAAAACACTTCAGTCACTATTTAACACCCATAATTACATCATTAATCAAACATAATGCTCTGATTAAAGTGACATTTCCCTGATTCATATCCTCTGTGCATACATTAGACGTAATGTTTTAAAAAGGTAGTTCACTTCTGAACCAGAGTCTGTTGCATGAGCAAATATTGACATGAATTTAAAAGTTTGCTCATTCTATTAACATAGAGAATGAAGCCTTAATATGTTTTAAGGAAGTTAGTTGCTTGTCCTTCATAGTATCCTTTAAAGAAATTCATAGTAGTTTTGTAAGTAAACAAAAACATGTCAATCAGTTTGCTTAAACATGCATCTTTCTTTAGGCTCTTTCACATGAGAAAAAGTTAAACAAATCACCCATGAATGGTCGATTCACTTCAAGAGTGCCAATGTATGTGGACTATAAAGTTATTCAGTTATTTATTTATTAATCATAACTGTTTTTCATTACCTTTTTCTTTTTAATTCAATAAAATTCAGATTACATTATATAAATTAAATAATTATAATGATTGAATTGTTTTTAAAATTTCATTTCACTCTTCTATTCCCTTTTCTAAATAATAATAATAAAAATGAATACATAAAAATATTTAACATAAATGCATAAAAGGTTACTGTAATATATGGTATGGAACAATAATCTTGTAAAACAAAATTATTATAATCATTATAATTCTATTAATAGTGCCTCATTATGCGCCTTCTGAAGTTTCCACTCTATAATCACTGGCCAAATGTCATAGGGTGGATGGCTGTTGAATAGATGGTAGAAACGTAATTTGCAGAGTAGGAGATTCCATTCAAATGACTGTCTATTAGTAACGTGTAATCTTATGCATTTTATACTGTTTAGGTGTGTTTGGTGTGTCTTACTGCAGAAAGTACATTTGTTACTTTCATGCCACGGAAATTATAGGAGTTAATTGCACTCAGTGCAGTATACTTTCAAGGAAAACTCATGGAGAAGATTGTAGCAGACAGACAGAGCCTGCTGACAGTGACAACACAACTAGTAATTAAAACGATGCAACAGAGAGGAAGAAACAGAAAGTGGTGGGCAGCCTGGGGCGTGAGCAGAAACAGGCACTGTAAATAGATAGCTCTGCTATAGCGCTCACTCCATCTCAGACTTTCTAATAGTTGCTTTTCAGCAACTTACCAAGAAATCTTATCAAAACACTCTATCAAGGAAACAAGAAACTGGCTTAAACCGTGTTGCCTTGCCCGACTCCTCCATTGTAGAACCTGACTGTGTACCACTATTCAGTGTCCTAAAATGGGAGAAGAGATTTAGGAAGGCCACAGACTGAATCTGGCGAATGCAGCTTTTCTTTTTCACAATTCATCATTTTCGCAATGTCACAATGACACTAAAGTAGCGACAGACTGGGTTTTTATTTTATTTTTAGGGTGTGATTTGATTCTATGTGTTGTTGATTGGAGGGAGAAATTGTGATCTCTCAGTCAATTGTAAAGAAGTGACGGAGTTTATATGAAACAAACTGTTTGGAGAAGTCTGTCATTCCATGGAAAGACATTTTGATTGAATTTTACATCCTCCAAAATTTAAACAAGAATGGATGAAACATTCACAATAAGATGAATAGCATGCATTTAGAAAATTAATTTTCATTCCATGCGGACTTTATAACTTGACTGCACAAACGTTAAAGTTATGTCATTATTTATTCAACCAAATGTTGTTCCAAACCCTTATGACTTTCATTCTGGAACCAAAAGGTGCATTATTTTCCAAAATATGGAAGTGAATGGAGACTGGAGCTGTCAAGCTTCAAAATCAAAGAAAGGCACAATGAGAGTATGAGAATGTGGTTCATACGACCTGTACACTATATTCCAAGTCCTCTAAAGTCATACAATAGCTTTATGGGTAACACTTTACAATAAGGTTCATTAGGTAACATTAGTTAATGTATTAAATAACATGATCTAACAATGAGCAATACATTTGTTACAGCATTTATTAATCTTTGTTAATGTTAGTTAATAAAAATACAGCTGTTCATGTTCATGTTAGTTCACAGTGTATTACATAATGTTAACAAATAAAACCTTTGATTTTAATAACGTATTAGTAAATGTTGAAATGAATATTAACTAAGATTAATAAATGCTGAAGAAGTATTGTTCATTCTTAAGGATTCATTATGCTTCTGCAACACAGTCTCACCCCCAAACGTCACATACTGACGCGTCTTGACCAAACGGCAATATACGACGAAAAGGGTACCCCTAAAACGTCCGTATGTGACTATTCGGGTTATGGGTAGGTTTAGGTATGCGTTAGGGTACCGCTAAGAGGCGCTGCTGGTGCGCTTATGTCTTCGTCTCATATGGACGTTTTAGGGGTACCCTTTTCGTCGTATATTGCCGTTTGGTCAAGACGCGTCAGTATGTGACGTTTGGGGGTGAGACCGGGCTGGCTTCTGCGTCAACTCCACGGCGTAGCTACGCTCCTACGGCGTCGTGGCCATTTTATGGTTCTGCGTCGGGTTGCGTTGCATCGCGGTGCATTTCACCGCCAGAACGCTAGGGGGGTGTGTGGTTCGCAAATCTCGTTGCTAGTTTGTTTTGGTTCCGTGCGCCGGTGTTGTGCCGAATTTCGACCCTCTGCCAAATTATTACCCCCCTCGTTGAAGTCAGTACCTGATTGCCTAATCCTAACCCCACCCATAATCCTAACCCCTCCCCCACAACTAATCCTAAACCTACCAATACTAGGGGGGTAATAATTTGGCGGGGGTCGAAATTCGGCACAAAACCGGTTGTTTGCCATCTGGCAGTCTTTGTAGTGCGCTGAAGAGGAATTGTACAGATGGTCGTACTTTTGTACTTCCTCGATCACACGTTCCTCAACTTGATCCATCGTTGAAACAAACAGTGCAGTGGTCACTTTAAAAATGGCGGTATAGCGAGAGGGGGAAACCGGAAAAGCTACAAAAGCTACAAAATCTTCTTTTCTCATCAAAGGAAATGATGTATAATCTGACCAATCACAGCCCTTGCGGTCTGCGTCGCCTCGATGCGTAGTTACAATTTTTTGGAGGTGCACGTCGAGCTACGGCGGAGGGGTCGGAGAGGGGTTCGCGGCGACGCAGAGGGGTCTGCGGGGGTACGCCGTCGATTCGACGCAGAAGCATAAAACAGGCTTTAAATCATGTTAACAAAGGTAGTTAACTAATGAACCTTATTGTAAAGTGTTACCGCTTTATGTAAAACATCTGCGCTAGATCTCCTTGACACGTTAACCAAATAAGTAGCAAAGTCTAATTCAATCATCAATAAATTGTTTTACAAAACCAGTCTAAATGATTTGTGCACAAAACTGTTTCTCAGGTTCTGCTTGCAAGTACAGATCTGGTTGCAACGGTGTAATCTTAAGTATTCATACATTATCAGTGAATAAAGACTTACATTTTGGTCTGTTCATCACATAAATGATTTCTTAAGACTACTTTTAAGATAATTTTACTCTGATTTTATGTCCATTTGGAAGCTTATGGAAAAAATGGGCAAGAACATAATTCCGTATTTCCACAGAAGAAAAAAAAATCATATGAGTTTATAAATCATGAATTTTCATTCGCGGGTGAACTAATCCTGTAAAGGTCAGTCATAAATCAGTCAATCGCTGTTTTCTCTTTATCCCATTTAGCATAGCGGTATCTCTCAGAGCGTGATGAGAGAGCAGGCGTCCTGTAGAGACCAAGCAGAGGACAGAAGGCCGGCCCTCCTGCCTATCAGAGAACCATATTGTCTGCATTAGCTGAAATGGCCGGTTTGGCCGGGCCAAGCACGGAGCTGATGAGTCAATTAGCACAATGGCAGTGGAAGGGCAGCCGACCCTCCTGTTCAGCTCAGAGAGGTTGAAACCAAACCAGGAGCTAATCATCATCATTTATGAATGAATCCAGATGAGGTGACATTTTGTATGATGCTGGAGGTAAGAATGAATGAGCACTATAGCTGTGCTGAGCTATGAGGAGAGCTGTTTACAGAGGCAGAGGGCCCGTCTGGACCCAAGGTGATGTTCAGGACGTGGGCAGACTGCGAGAGCTGAACAGAGTGTGCTCTGTGGACTTCAGAAAATGCTGGTAAGGAGTTGTTTTTCTGAGAGAGGCATGTGAGTAAACAACCTCTCGCCATCGAACTCTCAAAGACTTTGACAGTTTGTTTCAAATGGATTTTTGTCTTGAAGAAGGCGTTTGTGGTCCATAGTTGTGAAAAATAGGCTTCAAGGCACTGAGAACAAGAGGATGTTGTTTTATGAGCAGGTCCCAGCATTACAAAACTCTCCCTTCATCTCTTAGACACTGATCATACTCTCCCTAAATTAAACATCATCCACTGAAGAAAAAAAACAAAAACATGGCTGAATTAATTTTAAAGGGATAGTTCACTATAAAATCAAAACTCTGTCATCATTTACTCACTCTCATGTGGCTCCAAACCTGTATGACTTTCTTTATTTTGCAGGACACAAAAGAAAACATTTTGAAGAACATTAGACAAACAGGATTGGACTTTCATTCTATGAAAAAAAAAAAAAGGAGATTTTTTTTTTTTAGAATACCTTTTTCTCAAGAAGATAATAGGCTAAGTCATATAGTGTAACGACATGAAAGTGAGTAAATGATGACAGAATATTAAGTGAACTATTCCTTTAGAAACCCTACAAAACAAATCTTGGCTTTGGTGTATTAGCAAGCTAATAGCCTATAGTTCAATTAAATATTTGCGTAAATCAGTTATCTTTTTTTTCAGCGCCCATCAATGGAAAAATAATGTTTCGCTATGACATCTACCAGCAAGAAATAGCTGGAACATACTAAATAGCCAAACACAGACCCTTTGGTTTGATCCACGCTGTGAGGCACTTTTCATGAAGTTTATCCAAAGGATGCAGTTCTTCAGCTGAGAGCTTGGGGGCAGTAGCGGCTTTCCTAATATTAACAGCAGTGTGACACAAGACCAGTCCAGCTCGTGTATCAGTGCTCTCTAGCCATGTTTGAAAGGCTTAAAACTCCAATTAAGATTGGTCTGGCTGATAACAGAATTAGCTTTGTAATGTCGGAATGGGCCAAAGTGAGTCTTGAAAGTGTTGATCAAATGCTTTCGTTATCAAACCATCTGCTGCTCTTAGATTCTGATGAATAAATAAATATTGATTAAAATGTTAATCAGGTTGAAGCTAGGTATCTGTTTAAATACTTATTAAATGCTGTGTCGATAGGAAACTGCATCCTGCACTGCTTTGGCATAATGTATGGCTGAAGGTGGAATATATCCAATAGCTGTGTGTGTAACTTTCTATACTGAACAAATATACTGCTCCAAAAGTGGTATAGCCAGAGGGGGGTGTCCAGCACTGGACACCTCTGATATCTGATTGGCCACCCCGGGTGCCACCCCAACATTTAATTCACAACATCCATTTCATCTATTTTTGAAAGCATTTATTTTGATGGTGCATGAACCAGATCTTTTTGAGTGAAATTTCATCTAGACTCTTCAAAAAGATCCAGTCTGTTGTCAATAGTATGAAGCACAGATCTCACTGAAGTCACAGAAAATTCGCTGTACAACGTTAAATGTGACCGCACCCTAAGGTTTTCACCTACAATTTTTTTTTCTGAACAATGGTAAATATGACTGCAAAGGATTTCACCAACGAAAATTTGCCGAACAAGGGTAAATGTGAACATATGGCGGGCCAGAAGGTCCAAAAATAGGACTAATGACTTGTCGTGGGAGCTCACTTTACTATAGCCACTTATGCGCCAGAGAAACAAGGGCGCCGCCATCTTTAGAATATTGTCTTTGAACTTCCGTTTTTGCAGTCACTCTGTATATTTCTATGGCATTGCTGTCCAGGAGTAATTAGCTTTTGAAGTGGATTTATTTAATGTAAAGTTAACGAAAGTTATCATGAGGATTGTAATGTTTAAAGCCAATGTCTCAACAAATGTCAGTAGACCGGGAAGATTTTAAAACAAGCCGTTCATTCATAAATATAAAGATCGCTGTGAAAATACAGACCGGAAGTCAAAAGACAACGAGCGCAGCACTTAAAAGGGGCGGGGCTACATAAGGTCTATAGCTACTGATTCCCCACTGATAGAATCCATTTAGGTGGATCTAAATGCCACCTCTGATGTAGATTCTGTTTTCTCTCCAGTGAAAAAAAAAAAAAGATTTTTGTTGATTCGGAGTCCAATTTGATTTGTAAAAGCCTTATAGTGACTTATTCTTATTGAATGTATTGATAAATGTAAGAGTTTGACATGAAAGATGACAGCCTAAGGTTATGGGGAAATGGGAGCCTAAGGTTATGGGAAAAAAAAATTTGCATTGAGAATCCATTTAAGAGGGCATATACAAATATGCTGATTTAAGTAGGCTAGGCAAGCTTACAGAACACTGATGGGAATATTGGTTCTGAATAAATGACACTTACAAAAATGTAAAACTTTACTGAATGTTTATTGCACCATATCACAGTATTTGAAAAGGGTATAGCGATTTTACTATAATATTAGGTCAATACATGAGTGAATCGCTCGCTGCGCGAGGAGAGTGAGTCGCTCCTGCGTGAGGAGAGTGAGTCGCCAGCTGAGGAGAGTGAGTCGCTCCTGCGTGAGGAGTGAGTAGATCCACCGTCGGCCTATCAGTGGGGAATCAGTAGCTAGTGGCTATAGTAAAGTGACTTTGACAAGTCATTAGTCTTATTTTTGGACCTTCCGGCCCACCATATTAACGCACCCTAAAGGATTTATGAATGACGGTAGGCCACAGCACCATATAAATGACTGAATGATTTCGCCAGTCATTTTACAGTACTTTTTGCAAAAGCACTAGAACTATAGAACCATTGAAGATAAGAACCAATAAAGAACCAGAATCGTTAAGAGGAAGCAGGAACAAAACAGGAATGCTACTATTCTCATGCCCCAAATAATTGTATTATGTAAAAAAAAAGAGAGAGAGAGACAGTTCAGTGATACGGCAGACACAAATCTACCATAGCTAACGTTATCTGATTGTTAAAGGGCCCCTATATAGATTTTGGAAAATTACCTTTCATGTAGTGTGTAACATAGCTGAATGAAAAGTGAATGAAAACATCCTGCAAAGTTTTAAATCTGAAAGTGCACTGTGTATAAAGTTATTGTTTTTCAAAAGTAAGAGTCGACTCTGAGTCAATGAAATGAATTGTTTTTCAAACGAGTCATAAGCCGTTCCATTGTGACGTCAAGACGAAACATTAGCATATTGCCGGCCCACTTATTGTGCGCACAGACACCAGGGAAAACTTGAACCTCAAACCAGCAGCTGATTCCTGTGGATACTGGATAGCATCATGTCGAGAAGACGCTGTGCTATACAATGTGACGGTAAAGCCAGTTTTTTTTTCACTGCCCAAGGACGAGCATGTGAAGAATCAGTGGTTAAAATTCATCTTTACCACGATACCACAGCAGTAAAATCCTAAACTTTTGCTGTGTTCCCTTTATTTCACTGAGTTCAATGCAGGATTCGCAAACCGCTTGCTCTTGTAAGATGGTGTTCAAAATACTTAGTTTTGAGTTTTATTTTGTGTAGGTCTCCTGCTAACCGGTTAACTCATGTTATTACTGTCTTACTGAAATTCTTCTGCTAATCAGTTTGTGGGCCACTATTACCTATAACTGTGTCTATAAATGCAGATTGTCTGTCGTTCTCACTACTTTGAGGAAAGATTAAGCATGGAGCAAGATTTGTTTTACCAACGTTTATGTTACACCAGTCATTCAAGCTAGAGCTCGGCTCATGTATACATTGCATACATGCACTGTTATTGATACAGTTTCCACGTGTTCACCGCAATATATTAGAAAAACACTCTGTAAATAAATTAGTACAAGTAAAATAGTTGGTTTGTTGATGGACATGAACTCAATGCTGATGGTGAGGAATTACAGTTGCAACATCTCATATAATGTACCGCAAACTGAGTAGTGTTTCACTGAGAAACGTCCTGCTCGAGTCGTCCTTGCGATGGAGCTTCCAGTGTTTCATCATTGGACTCGCGCTCAGATTGATATGGTAAAATCAAAGTCATTGTTCGTTACTGTGTTTAGTTTACGGTGTAGGAAGCCTCATGACACACTGACGTTGTTATGGCAATGGGTGGTTTTGTTTTCGACACACGTGCTGCACGTGGTAGACCAATCACAACAGACTGAGCTGTCTGGCCAATCAGAGCAGAGAAGCTCGCGGAAAGGAGGGATTTAGAGAGATTGATTCGTCTGACGAGTCGTTTGAGAATCATTGAAAATGTGGTGATGTGCAAATATATATTATGAGGAAATTAAACAGTTTTTTTTACCTTTGATGCATGTAAACCTGTTGTAGGAGACTCCAAAACAACATTAGGAAACTTTAAAATAGCATAATAGGGGCATTTTAAGTCTAATGTTTCCCTTGTATTTAGTAATGTATTTCCTCCTTACTTGATCACTACACAATTCTGTTTCTCATTTAAAGGTCCCCTCCAGAATAGCCATATTCCTGCTTGCATGAGTGAAAGCTGTATGATTGAAGGGATGATTGTGTTCACGCAGTATCAGATGTATCTCCTGGGGGCTGTATCTGTATTTGTGTTTACTCTCTCAGGCAGCTGCTCTGACTTCACTTCCCCTATCGGTGCCCCTGCGTTCAGACAGTAGAGCGGCTCTAAGCCCTTTTAGCGTCCTATGGTTTTCTATTTACAAGCCAACAGTTCTGTACAGCTGATACACTGGAGATCACGTTTCACTAATGCCGTCTAAGGCCCAAGTAATTAACGTAATCTAAACCCAAGCTGCCAAAGTAGAGGAGTCTGTAAATATTATCACTGCATGGGAAAGAAGGACGTAGGGACTAAGGCAGGTTTGTGTGTGTAGGCCAGCCCGCCTCTCATTGGTGAGTTCTGTATTGACTTGATTAGTTACTAATTAAAAAGTTGACTGGCTGGCTGGGCCGAGGGAGATGACTTCATTAGCAGGGTCTCAGAGAGTGTAATTTTCCCTGTTCATTCACACATCTCCTTGGCAGCAGGCAAACAGGAGAGAGATGGATCTCTCCAACAGGATCAACCACGGCACACTGAAAGATCAGCCAGGGATGATTTATATGGTTTACGCTAAGCTACTATGTTTTTGTTCTTATTTTCAGAAAAATGTGATTGGTTCTTGCTTTGTCAAATGTTACAACTACAAATCTAGGGTGTTTTGAGCAGTTTTTAGTTCTGGAGGGTTACTTACTATCCAAAGTCTAAAGAGCCCACATTCAAGTCTAGATACGACTCAGGTCCATCTTTTAATATTGCTGTTGTTGTATTTTGTTGAATATTATAGTCACTAATAGCATGCTTCTACGGTGACCCATAGGCAAGATTCACAAAACAACAAAATGTAAAAAGCAAGTTAAAGGGACACTTCACCCATGGGAACATTGATCTTTATTGAAAGTGGGTCATATATGTAGTCGAAATGTAAAATAAATTTTGAATTTGGTGCCTTCTTGACCGAGGAAAGAAAGAAAGAAACTTCAGGACGCATTTGTATGAAAGACAACAACTCCCACAATGCACCACATTGCACAGCTGCGCAAGCCACTCCCACTAATCCAGAACAGCATGAATCACTCTTCCGTCTATAAGGCTAGCTACCACCGGACCGGAGCTTGAAATTCATTTCACACAAAATATCTAACGTTAGTTAGTTGGCGAACTCAATAGTGAATTACTCCTCATTTGTATTTCTTTCGAAGTGGTGAATTATTGCATGCATGGTAACGTTACCTGGATGTTCAGTCAGATGCGGTGCGAAACTAGGATGGTTCACAACACAAACACCCGTGTCCTCGTCTGATTCACAACACAAACGCCCGTGTCCTCGTCTGATTCACAACACAAACGCCCGTGTCCTCGTCTGATTCACAACACACACGTCCGTGTCCTCGTCTGATTCACAACACAAACGTCCGTGTGCTCGTCTGATTCACAACACAAACGTCCGTGTGCTCGTCTGATTCACAACACAAACGCCCGTGTGCTCGTCTGATTCACAACACAAACGCCCGTGTGCTCGTCTGATTCAGAGATTTCGTGCATGAGAAATTGTCATTGTTGAAATTCTTTGCCGCAGACGGACTCTATCTCTGTGTTCATAGCGGTTCGTAGTGAGATCACCGGCGCCACCAGTCCGCCCTAACTCGAGCCGGTCCGGGCTCCTCGTCCGCGGCAGGCAGGTCTTCTGCCTCGGCTGCTCTTCGCTATAATGCGGCTTGATAGCCACAAACACCTGATTCGAGCATCAGACTTCCGAAATCCTCTTCTTCTACATCATATTGAGTAACGTTACCCTCCGCTATTGTCATAACTTTACATCTGTCTCCACAGCGCCTGTTAGCTTAGCTTCAAACAAGATGGAGGATATTGCTTTCAGTTTCAGAGAGTAAAGTCCCACCCACTGATCTGTGATAGGCCTGTAGCGTGAGCATGAGCGCCCCCTGGAATAATGAGGAGCTAGTGTTTGTAGTCTCTACACTTTTCAATGAAATGTGACTTCCTGCTTATTATGACGCAAAATGACGATTTTTACGTCAGAATAAGCAGGAAGTAAAACACTTAAATCCTTATTTCTCCCATCTCAGGGAAAAATAAAGGAAAAATCCACGATCATTATAATATATGACTGGGTTTCTAACAATACAAAGCTTAATGCAAATGGGTGAAGTGTCCCTTTAAAGATGACAGCACAGCTAAATTAAGCCTCAACACAATCAATATGCTCTTGACCACTAGGGGTAGTTGCTCTGCTTATCAAAGAATTTCATAAGCCAGAATAGAACTTTTGATGAGTTCAGTTGCTCCTAGGATGTTCTTGTTCAGTCATAACAACGTCAGGTATGTTCAAATCAGTTAGAGCAAGATGGTGGTGTAATTTTTTGAACAAAATTAGCCTACCTCCGCAAAATGAAAAATAAAGAACGCTCATCAGGAGTGTTTTTAATTTATGAAGGTGCTTTGTTATATATTTTATCGCAAGTATACAATACTATCATATTTTGTACATGCAACTTAGTGAATTTTATTGTAAACGCATAAAAATAATGATTCATTCAACATTAATTTCAACAAATTTACGTCAATACAGATTTGTCCGCCATGTTTTCTCGCAGATGTGGCCCTAACTCATAAACTCGGAAAGAAAGTTACCCGCTTGTAATTACAACATGTTGGTTGCTTCCGTGTGCGTTCATGTCATAAGTACAGTCTTTCTGACATGATTTGAACCCACTATTAGCATGGCACAAACATATCATCCAGTAAGTAACTTAAATCTATTACAGACATTCAGTTTATCTTTTGCTGTATAACGCCAGAAAGTTTTAAAAATGTTTAAATGAATGTTTTAGTAACATGCAAAGGTGAGATAAACATCAAAGATGCTTTGCTACAAGCAGGAATTGCAAGAGCTACTTTGATATGGTGTCTATGTGATGGTATTCCATAGTGAGAAGGTGGCCGGAGCATCCACATTGTTGAGGACCCCTCTGCATCGTCAGCAGGTGTCTCAGGTTCACAAGCGTTTCGCCTCTTGACCTGTACGCTTCACCTGAGTGGGGCAGCAAAGAGCATTTAGCCTTTGCCTGCAGAGGGGTTCCAACTGTGGGCTCTCTTCAGCCACAACCATCTTGAGCTAGTCTCGGCTGCCAAAGCTATCTCCCTGGTGGCTTTCTTCAGATGTTTTGGATCCAGGCCAACCTTCTGTAGGAAATAGCGCAAAGATGTTGCTGGGAAACCACGACAGCCGACTTCGATGGGAAACATAGTTCGATGGGAAACATAGCCTCATCAATCAAGTCCTGGTACTTAGCCTTCTTGTTTTGATGCGAGATAGCTAGCCTGTCCTCCCATGGCACCGTAAGTTCAGCTATTAAGATGGTCTTAATGCTCCTGGAAATCAGGACCAGATCCGGACAGAGCGAGGTCGCTGCAATGTCTTGTGGGAAGACAAGCCTACTTCCCAGGTCCACTTGCATCTCCCAGTCAAAAGCATGCTGTAGAATGTATGGCGGGTGCTTGGCAGTTGCCTTTACCGTGGGAGTATGGTTGCCTTCACGCTGGAAGTTGCAGAATTTTGGAGACAGTGGTGCCATTTGTCTGATGAATCTGCACAATAAAAGTCAATAATGTCTCTGTAGAGCAATTATGGGTGACTTTAAAATTCGCTGTACTTTTAGAACTCATTGCTTTGCTAAGGTCCCAATGTCTTCACTGCATGCTGTATTGACCAGGTACTGTTCTTTTAACATCTCTCTGCAGCACACTGAGTCCACGAGCCTGCTTGACTGTGCAGATCTGGCTTTTCTGGGAGAGAGATGAGCCCAAAGTAGGATCTATGTTTCAGCAGCTGGTTCTGTTATCTCTGTGCTGCTCTCTCCCTCAGTGCCGCCCCTGGCATCTCTACATCTCTACATCTCTGCAGATGACACTGCTGGGAATTGCTATCAAACCTCCCAGATGCCAGCGTGTTTATCATTAGCTTGAGTTGGGAAAGTGAGACTATTGTCGTGGAACTGTTTCACATGAGAAGGTATAAGAGCAGCTGCTAAAGGCATAGCCAGACGTGCAGCGCCCAGACACACTCCCTTCCAGCCCATTTGCATCTATTCTACAGCTTGAGTTTGCAGCTGTAGCCAGTGATTGTAGTGTGTGTGTATATTTGAGGCAAATATAGGCCTCCCTCAACAAACATGTTGAAGTGCTTTTATGCTTGGATGAGCATCCTCACATATTTGACTTCATTATTGAATTTCATTTAAACTGATGAAAAAACAATGTATAAGCAAACAATGGGGCGCACTCTTCAAACAGCTGGGTGGGTACACTGAGGCCTCAGAGGGGATCCTACATCTGATCACACTGTAGAAGGAGGGCAGATGTTAAGTTAATTTAGGATTGGATAATTTAATTAAATTTCATTTCCATGCTCATTTCAAAAGTAAATCAAATTAAGCTAAGCTATATAGATGAAGTAATTTTTTTATTGCTGTTATGAATGTCTTTAGAAATACAGAGAGAATGACACTGTTACAAAATTGCCACAGTATAAGCAAAACACATATATGAATACAAATGTTGGGGTTAGTATATATATTTTTTAAATATTTCTGAAAGAAGGCTGGATTTATTTGATTAAAACAGTAAAACAACAATATTGTAAAATTGTTAAAACTGTTTTCTATTTTAATATATTTTAAAATGTAATTTATTCCTGTGATGACAGAGCTGAACCAATTGAAGGCATCATTATTGAATAAAAATAATAATTTCTTTAAAAAATAATCTGACCTCAAACTTTTGAATGAAATATATATATATGTGTATGTATTACATCTGTCCATTCTACAGTACTGGCCCTGGCTTTAACTGTTTTCAATTTCTTATAATTATTGTCCCATCTATCAAAAGAAATCATATTTGAAGTAAAGCACTTTAACAGCCATGCTATATCACTCATCGTGCAGGCCATACTGGGGTCAGCAATAAGTTATCCATTATGTGGCCGCCCTCCTGGTCAATATTTGAGTGGTTTGTCCTTAATCATAGAAAGAAAATACATGCTATTTTTTAAGTAGAGGCCCTATGACTCCAACAGTGAGACCTTTTCCTGTTGTTATGCTGATGCGGTGGCGTCCCTGGACTGCTGTTCCCACATTTAATGCAGGTCTGAGATTGAGTCAGTCAGAGTCATGGTTATCTCAGCCACCTGTCTCATAACGACACTGAGGGGAGGCTCATATGAGGCCCTGGCACAGCAGCAGGTAATTATGCTGCCATAACAGGTGACTTGTAGCAGATTGCAGTAGTGATGTGCTGTGTGTGTGCTCGTGCATGCATGTGCAAATCTGCTTTTTTTTTTTTCTTCAGTACTCTGCAGGGCAGGTGTCACAGTGGATCCTGGTAATGCTAGACAAGCATTTTCCTTATAGACAGAAGTCTGAAATAACTGGATTATACTATGCCTTTTGTAGCACAGTTCCCTCTCTGTATTTATTTTAAAATAATACCAATATAATGTAGTCATAGTAAGATTAATACACCCTTTTAGAATATATATATATATATATATATTTTTTTTTTTTTTTCAACTTTAAAAAATATTTGATGCCTACTTTTGATGACAATTTTTGAAACATGAGATGAAGCCCAGTTATTTCTAGAGTGGGGGTTTTCAAATTGGGGTCTGGGGCCCCTAGAGTAAATATTATATTAGTATGTACTATAATACGTAGAAAAAAAGAAACATAACAATGTAACTTAAAATAAACTTTATAAATAATTAATAAAATAATTAAATTAGCATTATTTTTTTTTTAAATAATAATTATTAAAATAATTAAATAACAAGATAATATTGTATAATAATATAGTATAATTATTATTAAAACAAATAATTAAATAAGCATTAAAATAATAAATAAATAAACAAATAAATAAAAAATTATTAAAACAATAAGAGATAAATCATTATTGAATTAAATAATGAAATCAAGAGTAAATAAAATGATTATTAAAAGGGAAAAATAAAATAAAAAATAAAATGTATTTATATACTAAATCTGTTTTAGTTTGCTGATGCATTGCGCTACTGCTTTGCTGCTACTGCTGCTTATACGCATGAGGTGTAAAGCAGGCCAGAGAGCCAGCAGAACATAAATATGAAATCTCTTTAAGCATATTCACAATGATTAATTTTGTAGAAGTGCTATTCCTGGAGCAGTTTTGCCGTCTGACACACAATGTCTACAAGCAGAGACAGATGGAAGCTGATCCTAAATGTCTCAGGGCTCCTGCTGTCTGGCACTATGGGACCATAGGCAAGCAAAGGCCGTGATAGATTCCAGGCATGGGCTCAGCTCCTGCAGTCTGTGTTGTGTATTGATCATGGCTTTAATGGTTCACCATCTGCCCAGTGATGATGGAGGTCCAGGTTGCAGTACAGTGCTATTTCTGCTGGATCCGAGCCCGCTGACGTCCCTCTCTAACCACACCAGCCGTGTCCCAACATGCTCCCTTCCAAACTCACTGTGTGTGCCGCACGGGACAGACTGCCCTTGTTCTTATTAAGGGAGTCGATGTGTTTTTTTGTGTGTGTTAGACTGCTGAGTCAATGGGATCTGTGGTTAGCCTGCGCTGCTTGATCCTGCCGTCTGGTTTGGAGAAGTGGAGTGTCACATATCCGTGTAGCGCATGCGGTGTGGTTGGAAAACTGGCTACACTGAGGATCTATTGCACAGCAATTGAAAAGCACTGTATATTCAGCTGCCTGAATTGTAACATTATTAACCATCAAGGACGAGTTTAAGAATGGGGAAAGGTGTCCCGAGCTATCTTTTTCTCATTATTGTTTACATTTGAATAATAGCAACTGTCAAGGTGACTGTCTTTTCTCTGAGGAG
This sequence comes from Squalius cephalus, assembly GCF_949319135.1. NCBI lineage: Eukaryota > Metazoa > Chordata > Actinopteri > Cypriniformes > Leuciscidae > Squalius > Squalius cephalus. Next base: position 42,542,129 of record NC_137122.1, on the reverse strand, counting down.
CCTATTACATTTTCTGATGGACCGCCAAGATTGCAGACTGTTCAATATGCATATTCCCGCTTATAGAATAAAGGTGAACTTGTGGATTTGAAAGAAAAGCCTGGAATCGTTCCCTGGGGCCCTGTGAATTGATGTCTTGTCCTTTCTTTTAATGATTAATACTTGATTCATTTAAAAGACTGTCACACCTGCCCTTCACTGAGGTGCCACAACATAGGCTACCCACCCTCCATGTGCCACCAAGAGTCAACATTATTCAGGTGCTTCAGGTGTTTACTGCACCACTTTTAATTAAATAATTAGCAGCGAGTCACTCCCGGATAACAGAATATGGGGAAAGAGGCGGGACGCGGTGCTGAGGTGCTGGTTGTTGAAACCACGCCCGGCGCCGGCCTAGCTCGACGTGATCGGCCCTGTCCCAAATGGCACACTCCGGACTTGTGGACTTCCTGAGAGTCCACACTTTGGTGACGTCATGTAGTGCAGACTTATAGGGCCCTTGGCGCGAGTCCACGAGGGCGCATTGAGAGGTATTTTGGGACAGACTCGATCGTCACGCCGGAAATAACGGTCTGGTTGTTGTTGGACAGGAGAAATCAAATTTTTGCGCTCCGACGTCTTATCTCCATGTCAACTACACAGCCTAATTTTACAGTTCTATATTTTTATATTATGCATGCCACCTGGGCATTAGACAATAGATACTTGATCATGCTTATTTAAATGATTATTTAGCTTATATACAGTTATACAGTTTAATGTTCCATTTGAACTAAGATTACAATTTTAACACATAATGAAAATGTGCATGAGTTTCAGATGAATTTACAGGTTTCAATATTCATACTGTGTTTATGACTCAGTAAAGCCCTGACATTCGGTTCTATTTATTTATTGAATCATAATGCGATTGTATTATTCAACGCGCTATTATTATGTTTGAGACATCAACCTCTGCTCGATGACCATAATGTTTGTATAAACTGTAGGTTACGACTGGTAAAATGTACGTCTAGGTCAGGGTTTCTCAAACTCGGTCCTGGAGGGCCACTGTCCTGCACAGTTTAGCTCCAACCCTGATCAAACACACCTGAGCAAGCTAATCAATGTCTTCAGGATCACTAGAAACTCACAGCTAGGTGTGTTTGATCAGGGTTGGAGCTAAACTGTGCAGGACAGTGGCCCTCCAGGACCGAGTTTGAGAAACCCTGATCTAGGTCATAGAAACCGTAATATTTTCTTGAGCGAAATCTCCTCCCATCTGTTGTCTGATTGGCCTTTCGCAAGGATTCCTGGGTAGTTAAAGTGTGTGGAGCCTGCATCTATGCGGGCTTCAAGGAAGACCGCTTCAAGGGTACAAAGGGGGCGCTGCTGAGCACACTTCAGAGCGTTAAAATGCTGAATGGGACGGCCTACGGACTCGTAGACTCAGCGAGCATGCGCAATTTAAGCCCACGAGACCTAAAGTCCTCATGGGACAGGGCCATCGAGTTTGCTCAGGCCAAGGAGCTAATGCTATATGCTACTGTACTGGCAGTATCGTCGCAGCACAGGGCCTCGCGCTAAAGTAACAGCTGACTTGATGATGTAAAGCCAATAGAGTACAATAGAGCCAATAAAGTTCATGTTTTTGCCCTTCGAACTACTATAATAGTTCAAAGACATAGCTAAAAGTGAGACTGTGACTATTTAAAAATGTTTTAAAAAAAAAGTTTATTCTGCCTGTTAAAAATGTATTATGCAGTAACTTAAAATATTGATCAGAGGGTGTATGTGTGTGACAATGATTCATGTGCATAGTATAACGTTACATGTCAGTCAGCGCGGCATCACATGTCAAGTTCGTAGAGAGCTTTATTCAGTCCATTTTAAATTCTGATTTTGGCCGCCTCGGTCAAACTGTAGATACTAAAGGAAGTTCAAGTAAATGCGCTAGAAATCCGCGCTCATTCAAGGATGTGCATTTACTGCATGGACGAAGAAAGCACTGACATCTGCAGGATTTCATCTGACGGTACTTTTTATTTAACACTGAAAAGTTAAATATGCATAATTCTTATCTGTTCCGTGAAAGCAACGGTGTAGCCTCTATATCTATAGACGTTTTTAAATCTGATAACTCCAAAAAGCAACGAAATTGTCAGACATCCATGAGTGCATGTACAGAATGCAGAATATTGCATAATGGCATATATACTGTTCAAAGGTTTGGGGCAAGATTTTATTTTCTTGTTTAAAAAGAAATTAGTTTTATTCAGCAAGGATGCATTACATTGATTAAATGTGCCAGCAAATACTTAAAAAAAAACATAAAACAGTTTTAAATAAATGCTGTTCTTCTGAATTTTTTTTTTTAATCAAAGAATCTATCTATCTATCTATCTATCTATCTATCTGTCTGTCTGTCTGTCTGTCTGTCTGTCTGTCTGTCTGTCTGTCTGTCTATATATATCTGTCCGTCCGTCCATCCAACACTTTAAAAATAAAGGTCCTAAAAGGGGTTTTCACAGTGATGCCATAGAAGAACCATTTTTGGTTCCCAGAAGAACCTTTCAGTGAACAGTTCTTAAAATAACCATTTTTTTCTTACTGTGAACGAGTGAAGAACATTTGAATAATCTAAAGAACCATTTTCCACTATAAAGAATCTTTTGTAGAATGGAAAGGTTCCATGGATGTTAAAGGTTCTTCATGGAACCATCAATGTCATAAAGAATATTTTTAAGAGAGTATAGTACATTAAACTGCAGATTTTTACAATGTACAAACCTATTTTATACACTTTATTTGACAGGGTTGGAGATGTTCACTGCATGATTTAACCATGCTAATTTAACCAGGTCACATTATATTTCTGATGTCTTCTAAAATGAACCTAAGCCATTTCACGGTCTTTGTTTTTGCTTTTTTTGTCCTTGAATGTTTTCCTCATGAGATCAGTTGAGCCCAATTAAAAACAGGAGACAAAATAGTCTCATGTTGAACCTTATAACCACTGTGTTCCCTGTTTAATTGGTCAGGATACAGGCTCCAAAGGCTATCAATAAGACTTCTATCAATACTGATTTTAGCGCCTCAGTCTTTGCCTGCATCTCTGCTTGGAGCCGCTCTGGAGACGGCAGATGTCTGAAAGTGGTCATGACGTACCTTCAGTCTCAGAGGCTGATGATGGAGTGGATCCAGGTTCTGTACGAGCCCCAGGGACACCAGACTAATTCTGTGAGTCCCTCTGAATAATGACTGTGGGCACACAGGGTTGACTGAGAGGAATTGGAACATTTGCCAGCACTAGTTATATAGTACTGGGGCTGCAGACTTCTACAAGGAGGGTTAATTACAAGCACATAGATAAAAGCTAATAAATCCAGCAACATAATGGAAGGAGCAAGGGACCAATCCCACCCCTCATTCATCTCCTGCCATTTTAAGAGGCTCGACTCCACGCTGTGAGAGTGAGAGACCATATAGCGGCTTTATGAGTTCAAAGGCGGGTTTGAAATAATCGTGACAGCGTGCACAACTTCAAGGGCATTTTCTGTCAATCAGCTGCAGCTTGCAACATAATAAACCGTGGACTATGATGTCTTTCAAGCCGCAGACCAAAACTTGCATCAGCCTGAATCAATAAATCAGCTGTTGTCCAGTAAATCCTTCAGCCACTGAATTAAGGGCTGTAACTTATGAACGCTTCATACTGACCCAACTGATGGATCTGTGCTTAGCAGATAAACACTGCAGCAGGTCAGTGCAAATCAAGTGTCATTACAGTCCAGTTGCTGGAGGCTGAGGTACTGCTCACATTTGGCCTCCCAGCCACTGGTGTTTGTTATAAAAAGGCCACTGCTCACTGGTTTTGACAAGAGATATCACACCACAGGTGAGAGAGGGAAACTCAGGCAGTGGGTGATATGTGCTTCGCATTCAGACATTCGTATGACACACAGAGCCCAAAATATAATATTTTGAATTATTAAACATATCAAATATTATCATTCAAAACTTGTTTGGGTTGGTAAGATTTTTTTAATTCGTTTTTTTATATTAATTTAACTAGTTCGTTTTTCAAAGAAGTCCAAGGCTGCATTTATTTGATCAAATATACAGTAAAATCAACCATCACAAAACAAAAACATCCTAGGATCATCCAGGTAACGACACAGTAGGCCTATTAAAGGGATACTTCAGGATTTAGCATTAAGCTTTGTATTAGTAGAAAACCTGTAGTATTTTCGAATTACCGTGCTTTCCACCCTCATATCCCCCTGAGAGGAGAGATTTATGTATTCTTTGTCTGGAAAAAATCCTCAGATGACGCAAAAATCGTCATTTTGCGGCATCTGAGGATTTTCTGGCCAGAGGCTAAAGACTACAGCCAGTAGAAGAGGCTGTTCCGCATGTTTTCAGCCCGCCCATAGAGGGTGGGATCTCACTCACATAATACACACAGTCAGCCGTCTTTCTTTGGAAGCTTAGCTAACAGGCTCTTGTTCTGTGAAGAAAGCTGAGTAGTAAGAGAAAGCTGAGTAGTAGGGGTTACCATCTTCCTTTTCCCGGACTTGTCCGACGGGCGAGATCGTTCAAAATGTTCGTGATTCGGGATTTGCCTTCTGCTTTCTGCAGTCGCCATTCATTGTTTACATGCACACCTTTTGTTTCAATCTAACTGAATTCATTCCGATTGGTGAATCTGAATGTAGTGTTTACATGAACGCTAAACAAGTGATCGGTTGATGTACGTTTTACCATTGCTAAGAAAATTCCCGCACCTCCGTGAGACATACGAGACCGGCGCGTCTCAGTAATGACGCCACCGGCCTCGCGCCGTTCTCCCGCGGCCGTCAGCCTCGTCCTGCTTGCCACAGTAAACATAATGAATGGCGACTGTAGAACGCAAAAGCCGAATCCCGGACATTTTGGGCGATCTCGAAATCCCAGGCAGACTCGTCACGGAGACTCACTGGTAGCCTAACCTTGTTGTTTTCAACTGCGCTCTCTAACCGGTAGGCGTGGCCTCCTAGGGCAGCGAAGCAAGTGCATTCTGGGAGTTGTTGTCTTTCATCCACATAAGCCAAAAATACATTTTCTGGCTTTTCTCAGTCTAGAAAGCTCCAAATTAAAAAAATTCTTCACATTTCTTCTACATAAATGACCAATTTTAAATACACATTCATCTTTCCAGAGGTGAAGTATCCCTTTAAGAATCAAGGCTATGTAAAACTTTTGAACGGGATCATTTTTATAAATTCAGCTATATTTTTTTGTCTTGTGGACTATATGTAAACATCTTTTATGTAAAATATCTTAATCAGGACAGTACTAAATAAAAAATAACATGAATTTTGCATGATCCCTCTTATTTTGTAAAAATGTTAAAACATTTAGCAGATTCTGCAAGGTGTATGTAAACTTTTTGAGCACCACTGCACAATTATATTTTGTATTTTTACACTGTGTAATTGTTCTATTAAAACCAAGTATAAATCTCATGCATTTTTACATTTATTTCAAAATAATAACTAAAAGCAGTAACTTTAGTAAACTATATATTTTAATCGTGAACTGATGCTCAGCTGTTCTTTTTAATCGTCATCTTATTTTCATCAGTCATCAAGCTCGGTAAACATGGTCACGGGCACTAAAATGAACCTTTCACAGCTATCATGTTTTCAGGCCATTTCAACTACGTGACTTAAAGCAGAGATATCTAAGTGGCTGAGTTTTTTTATACTTTTAATTAGTCTTCCCATTAACACAGGCATTATTACTTATTAGTGTAATAATTTAAGTTTTCTTGCAAACATCCCTTTGCGGCCTCTCATTGGTTAGATGATCTTAATGGCCCCTCTCCATCACAGGTCCAGACACATTTACATCTCACGTCATAAAGTGGAACACTTCCCATTTAACAAAGACATACATTAAAATATATATGTGGAAAATGCATTATACAGCCATTATGCCATACCGAGACACCTGGCTGCAGGCTTTGTGACTCCATGGGGATGTGCTGCCAGGCCTCGAGTGAGAAACAGCAGAGCTTTTCCTGTTTTCCTACAGTAATGAGCATTTCCGTACTTCCACTTTGAAAGTAGTAGTTCGGCTTTGGCAATCAGTCACCTACCACTATGTCATTTTTAAACTAGTGCCACTGTGTGACAAAATGCAGAGACTTACAGAACAAGCTGCTTTTGTTGTTGTTTCTAGAATATATCGGCATGGTTTGCCGCCTTAACGCTTGTCTTTAGGTGCCATGAGATAAACAGGGAATCTCAATGTTGCTTCTCAGGGCTGGCAGAGCGAGGCATTGCGGTTAATACCTATTTAATATGCCAGCGCGCCAATGTGTGCCCTGATATCTCTCTAATTGATGCTGCCGTGTGATGCCACATTTGCTCTGTTGATAAATTGTTAAATAAGCAGGGCTCTCCATTGCCCCCACCTCTCTCATCTCGGGCTTTATTTGTGTGCCAAGTGAAAGCTGGGCTCTGACAGGCGTTCTGTTGGGGGATTTGAGTTTGTGCATGGCTGGTCAACCTTATTTGTATTGTTTGTCACGAAGACACTGTTGTTCTAAGGCTCTGCAGGGAGTTCGCTCGGCCTCTATCTCTACTCCGTCCTTTATCTCTCTATTCGCACACTTCCACAGAGCGCAGCCAGAGCTGAGATCCACTGACTGTTGGCTCTGTGATGATATTGTTAGGGAATGTGGAAACGCATCCTAGAGCTGCGACTTTCATTCAAACCCTGAAAAAGGAGAACACGGAGTGCTCCATCTCCATCGTGGTGGTGGATGCAGTCTCAATGCACTTAGTTTTTTGGTTGAGGTGGAAAGAGCCTCATTGTGCTTCCCTTAAGTGTTGGCTCAGAGAAGGGGATTATGGGGTTGCCCTGCTTTCCTGTTGGTCCCTGAATGAAGTGAGCCCGATTTATCTTCCAGCTCTCTCAGTGTCTGTGCACTTTGTTAGGATGGTAGGTTAGTCACATGATTAGGGATTGAACAATGAACTCTAACCTGGGGCTTTTTGTTGGTCACTTAAATCAGAGATTTTCAAACGACTCACAAATACGAAAGGGATATGAATATCCTTACTCGTACCTAAAATATAAAGGCGGATAAATATCTGTATGCATAAAGACCTATTTATCTTCTGTGAGAAAATGTGTGATAAAATTAATTGGTTTATTGGCTAAAATTTTTGATTTTGATCTTTTTTTTTTTTTTCTGGTGAAAGAAATACATAAATGAAGAAGAAAGCAAAAATATTAAATGTCATCAGATTTACTGAGTAATTCACTGTTTTGTAGAGGGAGGATCAAAATGACAATTTTCACCTGAGATTTGGAGCCAAATTAGAGGGGGGAAAAATGACTTTAGAAAGATGGCAGCATAATATATATATTTTTTAACACAGATATCGGTAGGTATGTTAGTTAAATCGGTTTACTTTAGCAATCTTTATTGCATTATATACCAAACTTGATACTTCAAAATGGGGAAAAGCACTTGTGTTTTTTTGCCTCAAGTTTGAATGCCTGTAACTCAAGAAGTATTGAAGATACCCTAATATCCTTATATAGATTCGGGTTCTTAACAAACATTTCTTGGTATCTTCATTTTAATGGCCCTCAATGGTTCAATCCCAGGGAAATGGAGATCCTAATGTGGCTTCATGAGTAAATTTATCAACTGTACACATTTTTAGTCGTCGAAAAACAAATGTGGGTCACTTTGCATACAGCTGGTACTTTTTTCTTTTAAGGAGGAATATCTAGACCACAAATAATATTGAAACTATAAATGTATCTTGTTTTTTTTTTTCTATCAATGCAATTGCATTTAATATACCTGCCATAAATATTATTTTTTCCAAAGTTTGCATGCCTTTAACTCTAAAAGTATTTACTCTAAAACAAACTTTTCTTTTGGAGTCTTCATTTTTAAGGCCATATGTGGTTCAATCCCATGGATTTTGGGATGTCAAACTATGATATTATAAAGACAAATATTTTCTCTAAAATTAAACAGTTGGATTTTATATTCTAAAGTCAAAACAAATTATTAAAATATAATCAGGAAAATATTGAATGTGTATAAAGCATTGCAAATCATTTGTATTGTGCTTCTTACAGCAAAAATTGGCTTTGATAATCTTTTTTCTCCCTCTTCATTTGTCCATGGACCCAATGTGAAAACCCAAGTGTGATATTAAATACACTTTTTTTTCTCCTAAAATTAAATAATTGACTTTTATGGTATTCAAGCATTATTCTGCAATGAAGTTTTATATTCTGACTGTACAAATTATTCAATTATTATCTGGAAATTATTCATGTCAATGCATTAATGTATTTCACAATCATTTTTATTTGTTTCATATGGGCCTCAATGTGCAAACCCCTAGCTTATGTGAATGAACGTCTTTGTCTTTTTTCCCCTCCACTACAAGTACTGAAGTAGAGTTGACGCAATCATCACCCAACATCATCAGCCACGAAAGGACGAAAGGAAGGATATCAGCCGGCACGAGTGAGTGACCTCCCTCTGGGCATGTGTACACCTTGTTAGGACTCCCATGTCATTGTGCATTATGTAGGGACAAACATTAGGTCACAGGCAGAAACCCTACTTCCCCTAGAAAGCAAGTGTTCATATTTTATTTGACTAACTAGGCCTCCTGAGCTGCAAAAACTTTTAGACTCCATTTGGGTACAGACACCAAACAAGCTCAAACTTGTTCTGAAAGAGATTCAAACTAAAACAAACTAAACAGTCTCTCATTTAGAAGCACCTTGATTGTGGATTTGGCTGTGGTAGAGCCTCTGAACTTCACTTCAAAGTCAACAGACTACAAGGTGATCAGAGATGTCAGCACTTCAAAGCTCCAGAGCATCTATGTAACAAAGTCGCCTTTATTAAAACATCTTCTGCCAAATTTGAAACTGTGTGACAGAGAAGCTACTATTACTATAAGAGATGATTAAGACCCTTCCAGGCTTCACAAACAAGAGCTGCTCCAGATGCACCTAAAAACAATCCATTAGCTTTGTGTATCAGGTCAAGTAAATTTAGCAAGTGGTCCTTGCACACAGGGACACGTGCAGTGTAAAGTGGTGTCTGCTCCCTTGTTTCAGGCTGAAAGCAATGGGCTCTCTGTAGAAGCAGAGCCCTGAGAGGCCGTGCATTAGTGTGCCGTGTTGGTGCTGCACTCAGATGACCAAGACCTAATGGAAGCCTGGGACCACGGCGGCATACGCTACGACAGGGTGTCTAGAGACACGACCAGCTTAGCACACATCAGCGCAGCGAGAGAGAAGGGCTTGGAAAGGGGGCTTGTGAGGGACACGCTGACAATCTGATGTGCTAAGTGCCCGTGTCCTCTGCCTCCACTGTGTACAAGAGAGGATAACATCATCTCGGATCCTAGAAAGTTATATAGATGCTTGTTTGCTTTCTGAGAAAAATCAATTTAGTGAGTTTAATGTAGCCCAAGTGTACTTCCTGAACTATTGAACAGTTACAGCTCTGTATTTCTTAAATGTTCAATAGTTCAGGAAGCCATATAATTAATAATTATATATATTATTATGATTATATATTATATTAATTATATATAATATTAACTATATGTAGCTATAATTTATATGTATATATAATTATTATTATTTATAATATCAATATTTAATGTTATTAATATTATTAATACATTTTTCAATTAATATCGCAGTTGCAGTATTTCTTTGTGGAAGTAGAAGATAATCTACAGGTAAGATTAAAAAATAAATATTAAACATATTATTAAAATTTTAAATATTCATCTATTCTTCCTATATACACGACATTAATAGATAACGTAACACTATACTATAATAACTTAAATGTTAATATTGTAAAATGTAATTTATTCCTGTGATCAAAGCTGAATTTTCAGCATCATTACTCCAGTCTTCAGTGTCACATGATCATTCAGAAATCATTCTAATATGATTTGATGCTCAAGAAACATTATTATTATCAATGTTGAAAACAGCAGTGCTGATATACTTTTATGAATAGAAATGACAAAAGAACATTTATTTGAAATATAAATCTTTTGTAACATAATTTAGATCAATTTTATGCATCCATGCTAATTAAAAACATTGATTTAAATAAATAAATAAATATTAATAACTAATGATGTTAATAATATTGTTGTTATAAACAAACAGTATGTTTTCTTTTATTTCGCAAGTAGTCATGTAATAAGGGGGGATAATGTACATCCTGGCAAATATTGCAAAATAAACCCCTTCAGGATGATAACTTTGCACTTTTTGCCAAGGTCCTGATAACCCTGTTACCTGTTAATTTATGATAATATCAGCTGATTGTACATCATCCCTTACATTAAAAATGACACGATTGTTTAAGAAAGAGTCCTAAAGCGCGACTGGCAGGCTGCAGATGTTGGGTGGGGGTAGCTAATATCAATATCTATTTAGCCCTGCAGGATTACATCAGTCTACACTGTCAAATCAGTGACCGACAGACTAAAAAGGGGCAGCTGTGTTTCCACGCTGCAGGTGAGACAGGTGTGTGCCGTATGTAGTCGCTTATTAGACCTCCTTTTCCTATTCAGTAAGTCGGTGGAAGTAGCACAAGATCGATGCGCTAAAAGTGGCTCTTTGATCCTGGATAGAGGGATGCAGGGAGTCCTGAAATCAGCCCCAGGGGACCACACACATCTTTAGGGACAGAGAGAGAGAGCGCAGAGCACCAGATTCTCATCTCCACCCTCGTGTCTTGTAACGGCGTAAAAGAGCAGCATGTCAGCTGCTTTATCTACTGCTAATGTGACTGTCTTTAGAAGTAGGAGCCTCACACAGATGGTTCTCCTGCTGTGTGTTATTGGTGTGATATTCAAGCATCATATCTGATGAGGAGAAATAAGATGACAGAGGAGTTTTTTTTTATTCAAAAATTCAGAATGAAGAAAAGAACAGCAAAACCGAAAGAACATTGATACAGAAGGCATTTACAACAGCAGTTTTTTTGGTTTTGTGGAGAAATGAAAGATACAGAGACGACATGTTCAATGCTTACAGAAACAAAGGTTGGGAACAACAGCTAAGGCACAGAGGTCCCCTCCGACTGAAGAGTTTAAATAAATTGTGCAACAGTTGCTCAACAAAACATTCCAGCACAGAGAACGGCAATCTGGCATGAGATTCTCTGAAAGGCAAAAATGTTCATTAAGAGCCGAACCACACACTCAGACTAGTACAGCCCTTCACAAACCCTTTCACATGAACGTTTTGATGGTCTACAGCGCCACTCAACACACCAACACCCGACGCTTCTTTTTAAAAACAACGTTATTTACAATACTTTATGAACATCGTTCCAATATAAAATACTTTACATTGTCATTCCTACCAAAATAGCTATAGTACAGAAGAGATGTCTGAGTGATGTAGAAATAAATATCATTTTAATGTGAATGTTAGAATGTACATTTCAAATTGTAAGTAATGTGAAAGAAAGAGGTATGTTGCTGTATTTGTGAGGTTAGATCCATCCATTACAGTGATATTAACGGGATAAAAATGAAACTTGTGTCATTATTTACAGATATTTTGTCTTTTTTTTGTCCGTACAATGGAAGTCAATGGGGTTCAATGTTGTTTCTAACCCCATTGACTTTCGTTGCAAGGAGAAAAATAATATTTTTTCAAAATATCATCTTTTCTGCTCCATAGTATGACATGAGGGTGAGTAAATCATGACAGGATTAAATTTTTGCCCTTTAAAGGTGAAGTGTCTAATTTATGTAGCATCAAACAGCTGCAAATATTATTTTGCGTGTTTGACTTCATGCGGTGCTGACCGATCAGTGCAAGAGCGATTCGAGAGCAATCGGCTGGCTTAATCTGCGCAGCTTCTCCGATGACGCGTTTCATGTTTATTCTGACACCTTCAGTTACACTTATGTTCACAAATCCATGTTTTTATAACAGCAAAGTAATCTGACGGCATGCCTCCGTTTTGAACTCCTCTACTGCAAGCGGCAACTCTCGTTTGTCGGTTAAAGTCGAACACAACCTATTGTCTAAGGCCATGTCCCATCTCGCAATGTTCTGAATCAAGTAGCCCAGCCCCAAACTCTCACTACTGCTTGAGCCAGAAGCAGACATGTTGAACTGCTCAAACAAACAGGGCTGCGTTTCCCAAAGGTATCATAAGTCGAAATTGATCGTAGGACATCAATGGTCTCTACGATCAACTTAGGCTTACGATGCTTTTGGGAAACGCAGCCCAGAGCAGTTTGCACTCCAGTGTTTGCACTCATTGGGAAGCATTTGCACACTAAACTGGAATAGTAGAAAGTATTTTAAAATTGGAATAAAATAAAACACTTCACCTTTAAAAGTAAAATGGTTCTTAACATTAATATTCAACTATCCAGTGGCTGAATCCTCACATATCAACAAGCCAAGATTCTAAGTCAGAAGTCAATGAGATGTATGTGAATAGATCATTTCATTTAATTTCTCTTTTAAGAATATCAAATTATTTGCACTTTCACACGTACAGTACGGATGTAACACCACTTAGACAAGCATTAGACGCTCTATTAAAAAATTTAAATAACAATGCATTCCAATTTCGCACCCCGCTGGGAACATATGAATGACAAGAGTGCTTTATTGAAAATTTAAGGTCGCATCCACCTTTGGATCACATGACAGCAATGACATTTCACTGTTTGCGCAGCCTGGGCGGGACTCCACCTCTCTGAAGACCAGATAACAATCAGATTGCATACAAAGTGATGGCTAGGCCAGGGTCCCAGAGTCCCAGAGGAGACGCGTTCCTCAAATGAGAGAGTGCAACAAGCCACAATAGCCCAGTTTAAATATGGAGTCGTACATTTGCAATGTAGAAACATAAAAGGTTTGTAAAAACTGAGAAAATGTTGGTCCAATGCAAACTGTAGAGTCCAGCAAGCTTGCAATCTTCCTCACTAAAAATACATCTCAGTCAGATCTGAGAGGCCACCCTATCATTATTATGGATGCGAGTAATCCGGACGGCCCGATCTGGAAAATGTGACATCCAAATGGCGTACGTGCAGAAGAAAGCGGTTGAGGCATCCTCCAAGCTACTGAGCCCAGGAACTTTGTTGAAACTGCTCTGATGCTATACCAGCCAGTCCAACCGACGTCCGTTTTTGTTCGTTTGAGCGATATATGGCAAAATACCAAACACTGGCTCATTTAAAAAGACTAGAATAAAGAAAATGAGAAGCAGAATGACTGGAATCTCAGTTCTTGAGGTCAATCCAGTTAGTTTCCTGCTCAAAGTTTATGACACAGATGAACAGATGGACCTCAGGTGGAGGGGCGGAAAGGTCTTTACCAACGCCCCTACTAGTACCGCATCTTGTGTTTATAGTTGTAATGTGGTTGGGATGATAGCCTTTGTAAATAAAGGCAGCTTGTTTACAAAAGGTATTGAATGAGCTGCAAAAAACAGCATATAGACATTAGTCATTGACTAAAAAAATATCTATTTCATTTATATAAACATGAATAAATAGCCAACTTACAACCCTCAGCTAACCAGTACCTTTGTTCAGGGGAAAGGAAAAAAACAATTATAAAACAATAAAAAGATGAAGAAATTACATATTTTGTCGTGGTGAGCCAGCACAGCTGGCACCTTCCATTTCAAGTTTCAAGAGCCTGAAGGGGAAACAGCATACAGACAGAACGACGCTTCAGACACTTCGCAAGCTACTCTAGACTCTCTCACTTCAAAAATTGTGGCCCGGTATCATGCAAGTTTCTATCGCTCCGCAGAATCCTATCCCAAAGTGATTCTACCAACTGAAAGAACCTTCAGTGAGTACTCTATTTGATGCCTGATTAGAAATATTAGTATACAGACAGAAACACAATTGCTTTATGATGCATGTTCTGTTGGCTAGAAGGCAACTAATGTCTTTCATTTACACTACCGTTGATAAGTTTGGGGTAATTATTTTGTTTTTGAAATAAATTAATACTTTTATTCAGCAAAGACACATTCAATTGATTAAAAGTGAGAGTAAAGACATTTCTAATGCTTGTAAAGATTTCTATTACAAATAAATGCTGTTCTTTTGATCTTTCGATTCATTAAAATAACCTTGAATTTTTTTTTCAAGTTTTCCACAAAAATAGCAGAAATGTGTCTTATTCATATTAGAATGATTTCTGAAGGATCATGTGACACTGAACACTGGAGTGAAAATTCAGCTTTGACATCACAGGAATACATTTCATTTTAAAATATATTCAAAAAGTATAAATTTAAATGGTTACTTTCAATGATTCAATAGTTATTTTTAATCTGTAATAATATTTCACAATATTTCCTTTTTTTGCTGTTGTTGCAAAAGAGACTTCTTTCGAAAACATAAAAAAAGTAACACTAAATCAACCCCAAACTTTTGAACGGAAGTGTATATTGCGTAACACATTATATAACCAAAGCTGCAAATGCTCAAATGAAACATTTCCTGTTTTCAAACTCTCCAGCATGCTAGCTCTGCATATCTCTGGACTAGAAGCCTTCTAGCATACTTCTGACTGATTAGCCTGCCAGCTTAGCATAATGCTAACTGACCACCCTGCTAGCCTAGCAAACATGCAACCACCAATTATTTGTACTAATTTGTAGCTACCACTATGGGCTACTAGTATAACCAAAAAAAAAAAAAAAAAAAAGACCATTTTGATTATACAGAAGAGGAAAATGCAATACACTTTTGAACAGGCATTACAATCTGCTACCTCTCCGCCACCAAAGGCAATAGGATTCTGTGGAGTTTGGCATCTAGCACGGTACTGGATCACCTCTTCTTGTCAAAAGCTCAATTTTTGTTCTCAACAGATGTTTTTCAACCAATAACTTATTAAAACTAAATAGGAGACTTTATTAAGGGAGTTTGAAGGCTTGTTTCACTGCATTTGATCCAGTGAAAAGCTTATATAAAGGGATGTATTCTTCTGAAAATGAAAAGAAACCAGCAATGTTGTGCTAAACAATTATATATGACCTGAAAAACTGGTTTTAATAAGGTATAGGTTGAAAAACACATTCCATCATTCACGGTAGGTGCAAGTTTGTTTGATTTGAAATATAGAGGCTTACTATACAAACATCCCTTTTGGTCTTAGGTCCTTTCTGTGCTTAATATCCCAATCCCAGCATTCAGCCGTAACGCCTACACATAGGCATCACCTGCTGTGTCCAGTTGACAAAGATTCAATCACAGTAATTAAAATAAATAAAATATAGAGAAGCCTGACAGCACTCACATCACTAGAGCACTCAGAGTTTGAGATAGCCAGAGGGTGCACATTTTTAAAATAATCTTTAAAAACTTCCCAGCGTACACTTTCTTGGGCCGCGTCTTGCGTTTGAGAGAGGTCCGTTCTGCTCATATTCACACAAGCGATGCTGGAAAATAAATAATAGAAACAAAATGGCCTAAGAAATGAAAGAAGGCGAGTCTTCAGGGCAGTGAATGCTGCTACCTGATTCGTCCATTGGTTTTAGGTGGGCCCAGCTGGGACTTTGGGTCCGGGCTGAGAGAGCTCCACACCGTTTCCCTGCAAGTCTGCATGACTGGACAGCCACTGGGGCCTGTTGAACACACGTCCACAGCTGACCACACGTCGCCCAGCAGACTGTCCACCCAGTGCTCCAGCTCAGACCCCGTAAGCTCTGCGTTGTGCTCGGCTGCCTCTACCTGACCCAAGTGGACCGGGATGTTGAGGATGGGGTTCAGGCCGTGGAAACTCTGCTCCATATAGCTGTTCTTGGCCGGCCCGTTGTGCGTTCTTAAAGCATCCTCTGTGAGAGAGAAGAGAAAGTTTTTTTCCATGAGTCACACAAGCACTTAATGCAAGCGAAGCAAAACTGGGATTATGACTGAATTTGCTGGAACGTTTTACATTTTTAGACATTAAAAATAAAGTACAGTCTTCCTGATTTCATTTTTTTGGGGGGAAAAAAGGTGATGACTCAAGAACATTTTCTTTAGCTATGAGAGTTGCCAGGAATAAACAATGCTGTTTATCATGGGAGCAATGAACTTTAAAGCTGATGTTTGTTAACTTGGATAGGAGAAAGTATTTTAACATCCACTTTGTTTTGTTTGTGCTTAGAATCATGTGTGGACGAGGTTGTTTTTGTGAGGGTAAAAATCTACTAAATACTAATAAAACCAGTGTTATTTTAGAATTATTTTAGTGCAGTCAACGTTAACGCATGGGATTCATTTTTTCCAGTTTAACGCGTTAAAAATATTTAACGCAATTAAAGCAGCATCCATTTTGCCTGTCATCCTTTGACTTGCATTACATTATATGATCATGCTCTTATTCATGCAAAGGCTTTTAAACCTTTTTTTAAACCGAGAGAATGCGCTCTGTCAGTTTTGTCGAGTATCCTCATAAGTGCAGTCTTAAATTAGTTAAATAAATAAACGTAAAGATTTGTGAGAAAATGGGACGCATGTCAAATCTACGACTTGTGCTGCAGCGCCAGGTCTTAAAGTGACAGCAGCCACTAAGGCCTCGTTTACACTGTCCCAATTCCGATTTTTAGCTCATATGTGACACAGATCGGATGTGTTCTATGACAGTGTAAACAGGAAAAAAATGCATGCATTCGGATATTTCGAGATCGGTCTCAGGCCTCATTCATATGTGGAAATAAATCGGATATGTGCCAATGCGACTGTCATGTAAACAGGCAGATCGGATTTTCTGAGGCCTTAGGCAACGTCTCCGCGGTTTAATGACGAGAGAAACCCCGACGTGCATCTGCAAAGGGACGGATGGCCTGACGAAATGTTGTGTCGTCGTAGGAGAGGAATGTGAAAAAAACGTTGACATAACATCGTCATAAAATTTCGGACCCACTGCTCCTCGTTAAAGCCAATATTTAAAGCCAATATGCTCCCACCAGTCCTGAGATCTCTCTCACACACAATAACTGAAGCATATGTGCATTGATGGCACTTTTCGTCCTCCTTCGCCTAAAAATCATGGTGATGTTTGGCGAACTTCGCATATATCGCAGAGCATCAAGCATATTTCGCGTTCGCCCATCTGTGCAAGAGAATTTAACCCTTTAAGCATGCGCAATGTTTCAGATAGTATGGCAAGTGTAAACACATGAATCGGATATGGGTCACAGTTGAAAGAACGTGTAAACGGACGGTCAAAGAAATCGGATAAAGGTAACAAATCAGAATTGGGCATCAAGACCTGCAGTGTAAACGAGGCCTAATTCTCTCTATTATTAAAGTTAATCGAAGAACAAAGGTAACAGAGAAAATCACTCACTGCTCTTGACTAAAGAACTTTTGTAGCTTTAATAAGGATAAATCCATATTTAATTTATAATGTATGCCGTGCAGACTGTTTGATAACTTTATTCAATTTATGAATATTTCACAGGGCACAGGTAAATATGACATGTATTATAGGTTTATGTGAGGATTGTTTTAAGTTCACTTAAATTAAAAGTTGTTACATTTTTTGAAGCCTAATAAATTAGACTGTAATGTTGAATGGCTATAATTAATGTTTAAAATTTAGGGGGGAAATTCATTTTCATCATATCAGTAGCTGTATTAGTTTCAGTGATACTGGCCTTCTTTCATAAAAAGATGTTTAAACAAGTGTTTAAAATATACTGTCTATGTTGTTTCGACATTAATTTGAAGATTAACTGTGAAATGATTACATTCTAAAATATTCTAAAAACGTAAGTGTTTTTAAATTGCGATTTATCACAGAAAAAATGTGATTACACTAAATAATCTAGTTAATTTGTTATCGATTGACAACAGTATATTATTTATATAATAGCTTTTATTATCATATTATCAATTTTCATTTTCATTTTAGTTTAAGTTTAGATAATTGTGTGCTTTTATTTTAAATGTTCAGAGAAGACGCATTCAATTGATCAAAAGTGAATTTTAAATTTTGCAGACTATTTCTAAGAAAGATGAAAAAGATGATAACTCAAGGACTCTCCAGACACACGATGCCTTATGTTGTAACTTAACATCTATGGCTTAGTATAAAAGAGCAGTTTCAGTTTTAATATATTCAGTCTCTTTTTGAGGGATGAAATAACACTGCACAGCTGGGATTTTACAAAATCTCTATCAAAATTGCATACAAAAATCTATCATTTTTATTTAAATATTAAATACTATACATCTTCACACATAAACTAGACCACAAGCTTGCGGTATATCAGCTACGGCTCATTTAGCTGTGTGGAAGGACACATCGGCCCTGGAGGTAAAGCTGCAAATTCCTCAGGCTCCTCACACTTCTCTCTCCAGCCGCCCTTCACAGATCGCCCTCTGTGTCTCTTCCTGACCCCTCTCTCCAGGTTCGCCCACCTCTCCCTTCCCAGTCCCTCTCCTCCCTTCTATAACATTCCATTTCACGCTCGCCAGGAAGTGTGTGGACAGGCAAGCGTCGTTGCTTACAACGTGCCGACCAAACTTGGCCGCATAAACACACTCCATAAACTTTTATTAGCTGAGGGTGCAGAAGCACGGCGAGCGAAAAGACTCGGTGCCTGCCGTAGACATTAATCATAGGACAGTCTGGTAAATCATGTGCGTTTATAACCCGCCCATTCCCACGACACGCGCACGTCGAGCCGCAATCACAACCTCTCCCTCATTAGGAGCGTTTTGAGGACAGATCTGCTGATGACCGCACACCATGCTTAGTATTTCAAAATGTCCCCTAATGGGCTAGAGATACCAATCGTGGCCCCTGCACAGTAATCTTTTTGAGTTTATTCCAATGAAAGGTGACCCGGTGTGGTGTATTACTCATTCGTGACTGTGAGCTGGGACTATTTATAGGCAACCAAGCGGCCCAGGCACATAGCTAGATGTGAAGGATAGAAAGTGCCTTTGAAAGCAGGGGGTGGGATGACCTGAAAGGTTGAGGCAGTTTAATATACAGTGTACCATAGTGTCAGACTATGGTCTTCAAAAAGAGCATGCAAAACGCCAGAGGATTAGTCATTACATCTGGAGAAAGGAGCTTTTTTCATTCTGCTTTAAATATATACGAGCTTGCGAGAACGCATAAATCAAAGCTTCAAATGTAGAGTATTTTGAACTGCATTTTCTCAAGTGATATGGTTTGCACATTGGAAAATGTTAAGTAGTTCACATTTTTTCAGCTATGAGTTGTCAGGAGAAAAAAAAAATGGGAAAGTATTTTAACATCCACATTAGCTTAGGGGCTGATTACACCTGGTCACTTTATGCATTTTCTCTGATCGGATTGCTATCGGATCATGAAAAGACCAAGTGTAAATGCCCTCTGAAATGCTTTCGAGACTTATTAAATCCGATCACTCAAACCACTTCAGGAGGTGGTATGAAACTGAACAATTATAGATGCATCTGATTCTTGAAGCCACATATGTAAATTTTACTTCTCCTAAAATGTAAAAAGGAAAAAAAGGTGTGAGAGCGTGGTATACCGGCTCCCAGTAGCCAGATATGACAACACTACTGCAACACACATTGCCACAGATATGGCCAAATTATCTTACCAGTGTTGATGCTGCTTTTTTTCTCTTACTGAAATCTTTGAAATTAACTGATGATAAACAAAATCCAGTGCATATCTGTTGCCTTCACTGAAGTGAACTCCATTGAATTTGCATATAGCACAGGAATTGAAGATCGGGTGTATGATTGTTTTGGGGAGAAATTTATGTGGTCAAGTGTAAATGGAGTTTCAGTTTAAGTTTCAGTATTTTTGTTATGTGCTTTTGCTATTTTTATTAGTTCATTTTAAAAATATATTTTATTTAGCTTTATTTTAGTTCAAATAAAATGTTTAGTCCAAATTAAGTTTCCAAGGTAATATTTTCAATTGTTGTTTTAGTTTTTGAAGTGGTTAAAATGGTTTCAAATGGTTAAAAAAAGGTTGTCTTCTTTTTTTGTAAAATGTTAAATGTTGTTTATCACCATGCTTTCAATTAAGCTGTATAAATTCCATCAAATGCTGTACAGTTTATTATTCTGAAATATCTTCTACCTAACAAAAGAAAAGCTCTTACTTTGTGAATCAATGTATACAGTGTAACTCTCACCTTGGCGAATAGGCAGGTGTTTGTGGTGGGTAAGGGGAGTGATGAGAAAACGTGTCTCTGCCACGGGACTCCAGTGATGCAGCACACGTACGGTCCACATGCCGGGTCGCAGGGGCAGGTTCAGCGGAGGCCTGTAGTGTGTGAATTCAGCACTGGCGTCGATCAGGATATCGTAGGTGGCAGCGATGACATTGGTGGGGTCAATCCACACCACAGTCACAGTCACATTTGACCCTTTTCCCCATTTCTGCATTCCCACAGGCTCGTCCATGGGTCCCATCAATTTCCCAAAGTTCCGAAATATCCTTTCCTTAGCATCCCAGTCTGTTCCAATCTGATGTATGAGAGAAAAGACAAAGAACAGATATATGACATTTAGACTGATAAGAAAGTCAAGAGAAGTAGCCTAACGTAGCCCAACAGTCCCATCAGTTAGACTCAAGTACCCCTTTATTGACACAAGCCAGATATGTGTTCCCATTCTCTCAAAAAATCTCATCAAAATGAATGCTAATAAAGTCACTTTTAAATAATTAATCAAACAATTTATACGGTGGGTGATCAAGTATATATATAATCCCATACACTACTGTTTAAATGTTTTTATTTTTTTTATATATATTTTTGGAAGAAGTCTCTTATGCTCACCAAGGCTGCATTATTTTGATCAAAAATACAGTAAAAATAGTGTGAAATATTGATTTAAAATAACTGTTGTTTATTTAAAGTGTAATTTATTCCTGAATTTTCAGCATCATTACTCCAGTCTTCTGATGTCCTTCAGAAACCAATATGCTGATTTGCTGCTCAAGAAACATTTCTTATTCTCAATGTCGAAAAGAGTTTATCAAAGAAAAGTTCAAAAGAACAGCATTTATTTAAAAGAGAAATCTTTTGTAACATAAAACATGTCTTTAAATGTCACTTACTTTTATGCGTTTGCTAAAAAAAGTATAAATTTAATTTAAAAATTTGTTTTCTTTAATAAGGAACTGAAAAATCCTCTTTAATTGAAAAATATATTATATTCTTATATAAATATATTACAATTGATTTGATATTATTGTATATTATTTATTATACTGTTTTATTATATTTATCATAAAATGTTATGGTTTAAAACTGTTTTCAACATGTATTCATAGGTTTAAGCTAAATCTTTTCAAGGACCCCCTGGAACCTGCCAGCATACTACCCCTTGGGGTCCATATACCCCTGGTTGGGAATCACTGATCTAGAGCAAAGTTGGAGAGGCAGACACACTAAAAGAGAAGACGAATGAGTAAGAGAATGAGAAAGAAGGCAAGTGAGAGAGGGTGAGAACAGAGTCCCGGGGCTCTGAGACAGTGTGTGTCGCTCTTGATGCAGAGATGTGTCAGTTCACCCCCTCCAGACACGGCACAGGCCTTCATTGGTATGGAAGCTGAACAAACTTTCTGTTTCCTTGAAATTCAGTCCCCTAAGAAACCAGAGTAACGGGATGCCTGAGCACGGTACCAGTGGCTCCCTAAGAGAGGCGCACAGACGGATATACAGCCAAATGAATTGCACAAGATCCCATCGTAAGTAAACAGATGGCACCAATTGGGACCGCCAGTACCAGCTGAGATGAGCATAATTGCATCAAACGATCAGCAGTGCCCAGTTTAATGTTTCTCCCACTGTGAGGTAATTTGACTTGTGGGATGGGGGGGGGGGGGGGGTGGGGTGGTGGCTTAAAGCCATTAAACGCTAGCTGCCTCCAGCCACTCTCAGAAACTACATCACTACCGAGGACGTGACCGACAGCAGGAGTCTCTTTACGGTTGACCAGCCCCATATCCCTCCCCGGCCGTGCCCGTACCTCAGTAAAACATGGCAAATCAATTTGATCATTCTGTTTGGAAGACGCCTGAGACCCAGCTGGACTTGGTTTAAGCACTTTACAGCTCTGCTGTCTTGTCTATGGGTGTCCCCCCAAAGGATGGATGATGGGTACTATAATGCTTTTAGGAAGTGATGTCCAGGCAGACTCCAACAGTACCTTTTGGCTACACAGATGAATTTCGAAAGTTTCTAGCCATAAATGTGTATATATAATACATATGATATATATTTTGGGGTTGATAAGATTTTTTTTATTGTTTTTGAAAGAAGTCTCTTATGCTCATCAAGGCTGCATTTATTTGATCAAACATACTGTAAAAACAGTAATATTGTGAAATAATATTCCAACTTAAAATAGCAGTTGTCTAATCCAATATATTTTAAAATGTCATTCATTTGTCTGCAATGGCAAAGCTGAGGTTTCAACAGCCATAACTCGTGTCTTCAAAATAAATAAAAACATATCTGAGAAATTGCATGCATCACAAAACAAATAATATTTCTTATATTGATTATTATTCACAATATTATAATTGAAATATATTTTAATTTAACATAGTAAATTGAATGTACACCTTTGATTTAAATCATTTATGCCAGTTTCATCAGCGAAAGGAAGAGTATAATTTTTTCATTTCAACCGTATATTTAAAAAAAACACATCAGCTAGTAATAGATCTTCATATCCTGTTTTAAGTCATCTATATGCATCTAACTCTAGTGTCTGGAACTGAACATGTACCCTTGGCTTCCAACAGATAAACTGAGGGCAGTTCAGCGTGAAGTCATTATTTTATCCCCATACTCGTGGCAGACAAATCACTGATTACGCCAAAGGGCAAGATGACAGGTATGGCGCTGCCTGACAGCTAAATCAATGAAAAACGTCTGAATTATTGGTTGTTTAACGGAGTATGTCAAGCGCAATGTGCAGCAGTGTAAGATTGCCAATAATATTCGGAGGTCAATATTCTTAGCAATGCATACATTCTGAGGGTAGTGTGGGGGCGATTCTGCACCTATAGACTGCCAGGACATTTTTACTGCAGTGAGCCAGAACGAAATAAGCATTGTCTTAAAACTTTTATTCATGAACAACAGCATGACGACAGTTAGTTCATAAATAAAAATGACCAACAGAGGACACATAAACGTGCTACCCAACAGCCGTTAGCTATTATAGTAT
The DNA here is from genome assembly GCF_949319135.1 of Squalius cephalus. Classification (NCBI taxonomy): domain Eukaryota; kingdom Metazoa; phylum Chordata; class Actinopteri; order Cypriniformes; family Leuciscidae; genus Squalius; species Squalius cephalus. Next base: position 42,518,892 of record NC_137122.1, on the reverse strand, counting down.
ACAAAAATGCTTCATCTCCAGTGTGTGTGTGTGTGTGTGTGTATTGTGTAAGGCTGTGAGTTTACTAACCTCTGCAAACTGCAGTCGGTTGAAGGTATTGGGTGGATTGGTGAACTTGAAGAACTGTTTGGGCATGAGCCAGGTCTCCAGAGTTTCCAGTTTGCTTGTTGCTAGGTTGGTGGCGTGATGCCTGACCAGGTATCCCTGGAACTCATCAGACAGGAAGTAGATGTGGACAGACACAGGATGTCCCATGGCATAATACCTACAGGCAGAAAAGATGTCATTCTGAAATAATAATAATTCACAATCCTTACATGTAGGGTTCAAAATGGACTTTTTGCCACACCTGCCAAGGCATCTTCAGTGGGGATTTTTTCAATAATATTTATTACTGGTCATGATATAAATGCAACTATTTTGCATTATAATTATTTGAAAATATATATTTTTGTCCCTAATGTATTTGTTTTGGTGGCTTAACATGAAGAATGTTCCACATTATATATTCCCACATAAATTAAATGTAACATAAAAAAAATATTTTTGAAAGCAAGAATGCATTAAATTGATCAAAAGTAACAGCAAAGAGATTTATAATGTTAGCTGAGAAGGAACTAGCCACTCCAAACCAACAGAAAGCAAATTCTAGCCATATGCTGATGTTTTTTTAATGAAAGAAATTAAGGACACATTACGTTGATCAAAAGTGACAGTAAAGACGTTTACAATGTTACAAAAGATTTCTATTTCAAATAAATGCCGTTCTTTTTTGCAGTACAGGACTTTATTAAGACCAATTATTTGACTAGTAATTGTCTTTGATTTAAATTCAAGTTTCTTAGGGCTTCGTTAACGCCCAAAGCCTTTTAAAACCCTGAGAAAACGTCTGAGCAACAGAACCAATAATGTTGTATTCTGAGCAAAGTTTATTTGGGTTGTAGAGAGGCGAGTGAAGTGCTGGGCTGAGAGACACTGAGACAGACAGACAGAAGGAGGAGCAGCAGGAGCTGATAGAGACGCAGGCGTTCACGCGGAGCGGATGGCTGCTCTCGCAGTGATCTCCACCCTGAGCTCCGTCGCCGTGCTCTCATCAGTATTCCAGCACAGGCTGGAGGTGCTCCATCCCAGCATCGCTTGCCTGACAAGCAGAACAGCAAATATTTACACCGGTGCGGCCGCCCTCCCCCCCTCCTCCGTCCGCTGTCACCGCAGGAGGTGGGCAGCATGCAGGGACTAACAGAGCAGCTATTCAAGCGGCCCACCTCAGCCTCTCAACGCTGATGTCACAGAGGGCTGCAAAAAAACAGAGCTCTCCCTCACTCACGGATCCTAAACGCCACCACCCAACCCCCACGACCAGCAACAACCTCCTCCTTGTGCCTGATGAGTCCCTCTGCAGGGTCCAAATACTGTGGCTCTCTTGTCAGAATGCACCAGCAGCGACGCCAGGCATTACTGCACTGATAAACACATAAACACAGCAGCCAGACTGACAAACACGGCCCCTTATCCTCTCTCGACTCTCTCTCTTCTCTATCTCAGTAATGACAGATGTTTGGACAGCTGAGGAACTTCAGATCTGCTGCAAGTGAGATCAAACATTCTGCGCTTCCCTCGGCAGACAGCACAAATGAGTGTGCACTTATTCAGCTTTCAGAATATCCAAAATGCCAATATACATTCGGTTTCAAACAAAACATAATTACAATGAAAAACATACACCAACAAAAACACAGACACACAAATGTTCAGAATAATTCACTTGAAAATGATGTCATCATTAGTAACATATACCATGTTATTATATATTATATATAACCAAGTTATAAGTCTAAGTTATTTAGAGCAGATTGGTGGGACGCCACCTAGAAAGGTTAATCTACGGTCGCAGTCACAAAAGGGGAAAAAAATCATTACTTGATTTAAACCAAAAATCTAAGCTAATGTCTGAAATATTTCACAATCCATAAACTGGGGAAATATGAATGGAAATTTTAGTGGCTTTTAATGCAGTAAAACAGTAATAAATAAAATCAATGAAGATCAACTAATGTAAATGTAGTACATTTTCTGTTAAAATAAAATGAACACTAAATTCATAGTCAAAATGTATCAAAACAGTACATTTATTGAAAATTAAATATATGTATTTAAATATAAATCAAATGTAGGCTGTGCACATGGTATTTGGAATCCTCCACTGGTATTTTGCAGTATTAATATTATCAATATAATTTTAAATGACTACAATGTAAAAAAATTCTTGAATTGACTTTTTTTTTTTTTTACATCAAAGGCTGTGCATATAATCAAACTCTAATTTTGGTGTGGTGCTGTCAGGCCAGCCAAATGAGCCTCTTGAAATCCATGAATAAACTACTGAAGGTAAAATAAATTACAACCCAAACCACATTAAAAACAGTTTCACTTGAAATGAGGATAAACGGTTTATGTCGACTATAATTTGTGCAATGAATTATTGGTTGCCAAGCACAAAATCATCAACATTCATTATTGTTTGATAACTAATTTTGGATGTGTTTGGTCATCTCATGATCTCCAAAGTAAAATGTGGGTTCAGAAGCAAACCCACTGATTTACGAAAAAGTGCTGCTCGTTGCCATACAACAAAAGTCAATGGCATCCCGAAATTTTCAAGCTTAAAACAACTTTAATGTGGTTAAATCTTCTAAAAACAATACATTCAGATTATAGCTCTGTTGTTATTTTTTACAGAGAATCCAGACAATTTAGTTAACAAATTTTGTCCTACAGTTAAAAAACAAACAAACAAAAAACAATGTACTGAGTACTGACCTGCAGCTGTTGTCACTGGTGTCGCCCTGTAACGAGTTGCCAGTTCGTGCCAGACCCAATCGGGCGAAGGCATGATAGTAAGTGAGATGTGCGTCGGACAGGCTGTGAATACCATCCTCTTCATCAAAAACATTCTCCCAGTAGGCCTTGAGACCCGGCATGCCCTGCGGCACACTTCCGAACAGGAAGACATCCAGCTGGTTTACTATCTCTTGATTTACACTGGCTTCAAACTTCCTTGCAAAGAATGTGGGCCTGGTGGTTTGCTGATGGAGACAAAGACAGAGAGAGAAAGAAAGAGAGCGTGAGTGTGAAGACAAAGAGACGCTGATAGACAAGACAGCCTGCTGAGACTTTAGAAACAGGAAGAGAAAGAGAGTTAGTGACAGAGCGAAGAGACTGAAAAATGAAAAGCGTAGCACACCATCCAGTATGATGTGCTAGAAGGGGGAAAAAGCTAAAAGAATCAGAGACAAATTCTCCAGAGATAATTGACACCAAAAATAAAAATCAAAGTGGCATATGTCTGGTATGAAACGGTGGTGTTGCTTATTATTCACATCCAACTTGGCTCCCCGCAGACTAACATGTGTAACTTAGACAGATAAGAAGAGGGACAACATCTGAGAAGAACCAAAGAGATCAAACATCTTCACGCTTGAAATAGCTTTCAGGTGACAGCAGACCCCTGTCAGACATCTTTCAAGAGACCAAGCTACCTGTAGAAGATGGAAAAATCAAAACACAAACCTCGAAAGGAATGAAAATTCCCCAAAATGTAAGATTCTGTCATCATGTACTCATTTCCATGTTGTTTCAAACCTGTATGACTTTCTTTAATCCATGCAAAACTAAAGGAAAAATTCTGAAGTATTGGATCAGTATGAGTCGCAAACTAATCATTCAGACTGGTAATTGTATACCAACTGATTCATTGGAAAGAGCCGATTCAAAAGAATGATGCATAAACTTGTGAACCATTGTGGTGATCGTTACTTCTGTGTTCCACAAAAGAAAGACTTTTTTTTGATGAATTTTCATTTTTGGGTGAACTATCCCTTTAAATAGTATTCAGTAATTTTGTTCTTTTTAAACAGTTAAAGAAGGCAAAAATGTGAGGAAATTTAATAAAAGTGATTTGAAGAGGCAAGTCTGGGAAGCTCTTTCATATGGTCTGGGCCTTTATAGGGTGAGGGGTGAGAAATTGCTCGGATAAAAAACTGAACTGTCATGACACATTTCAAGCCTCCCTTCTTCTCCCATTGTCCTTTTTCTTCAGAGCCGTCTGTGAGAAAGGGGGTATTGTCACAGGATAATTACTCAACACTCACTATGGGTATGCCTTCAGTAATAATGACCCGCTAAACGCTCACAGGCCCTTCCCCCAGCACAGGCCTGAATGAGTTAACCGCACACTCTGTGAAAGACTCCATTATATAGAGGAGTTGTGGCTGCAAACATTTAGCAACGCTCGAAATACTGCGCTGATGGTGCTGGGTTTTCAGCCCTCATTCACAACAGGAAACACTATTTATAAATAAAACCAAAATAATGTTCAAATAAAATGGTACTTAAATTAGAACATATGAACATCAAGATCCACCATTATGGATGTTGACGACGTTCCAAAAAAATGTGGCTTCTTCAGCTGGGCTGTTTTGAAGAAAAAAAAAGTGCGCAAAAGTGGCAAAAGCTGCCTGGTGAGGCACATGGTGATGATGTCATGGTTTGGCACACGCGTGCACAGTAGGGAGTTTATGAGGAAACGGCCTGCCGAATAGACCGCTGCATCGTTTAATGTGAAACCATAACATGCAAGAGAGAGAAAACTAAAAAGGGGAGAAAATGCACAGTTGCAATTCTATTGCAGCAGAATGGAAAAAATAAAGCACAGCCAGCTATGTGAAAATCACCAGGCTGGGAATGACACGTTTAAAACTCATTTCAACTGGGCCTGTAGCTCCAGTTACAGTAGGGAGAGCGACTATGTTAGGATTGACTCTGTACTGGAGGCTAATGAGAGACTTCCAGACCAAAGGTAGGGGGGAGAGAAGGGAATTGGCTGCTGCGGTCAAGCTCCACGGCCTCATTCCACATACTAGACTCACTACCAGAATCCTTTTGATGAGAGGCCGCCTTGCAATTGATCCCTCCTCGTCCTTTTCTGCCGGGCAGAGTTAATTACAGATCCCCTGTGTAGGCACGAGTTAGCAAGGCTTTCCTTTAGTTGAGTCTCATTGGATTTCTAATCACAATTGAAATCGCTACTGACTGGAGAGCTTGTCTCACACTATTAGGTGTTTGTTTAAGGTAAATTAAAGGCCTATTGTGCTTATTCAGACTAAATAGGACGCGGCGTAGGTCTCCTTCAGGCGTGAGGTCAGCGCTGTCACTGAAAAGGCTTTAAAAGAGTTTAACTAATGATCAGGTTCATTGAACTGTTCCTGTTAGCGCCAGCTGCACTGATACAGTTGGACAACGAGAGGACTGAGAGTATCGTGGGAAGGATACAAGGTGCTCACCTGGAAACGGGGCAGGTCGGAGGGCTTGAAGTCGTTCGGCGAGCAGCCGCACCAGTCAACGATGTGCTTGTATTGACACTTGCAGCCCAGCTTTCGATTCCAGTTAGTGATGCGAAGGTTGTTGTCCACCATGCTCTCGCAGTGCGGACTGTTCTCCAGAACTGTGTGGAAGAACGACTGCGAAGACAGAATGGGAATAGGGGAGGAGGATGATAAATAGGAAGGGATGGTAAGAGGTGAAGAGAAAGAGAAGAAAACAGATGACTAAGAGGTTGAAACAGAATAATGACATCTGATAAAATGAAGATGGATGTCTAACAGAATAGCCCTGTCAGGAGGTCTAGTGTGTTAAATGTCTACATCAGTAAAAAAGGGCCAATTGCCTTCTCAAGCCACAATATCCAATATCTCAGTGGTGAATAACTAGACCTAGACGAATCCAATTTCACCATGGCACAGCAAAAAGCCCTTCATTAAAACTAACACACTGACAGTCATTTTAAATGAGCAAATACACAATGCAAATGAGCAAATAAAACTATGCAAATTCATTCTCGCTTTATGGAAATTTACACAATTTATCATCGTAAACTTCAACTTTGGCGAATAAGTGAGAAAAATTAATGGAATGCCAATCTAGTGAATTAATGTAGAAGAATCTTTGTAATATTGTGCAATGCAAAAGTCATTTTCTTGATCATTATTAGTCTATTTTAAAAAAAAAAATATCTAAACAGCCTTAAAAACAAATACATTTAATTTACAAGCAATTTTGTCTAAGATAAGACTTATTTTCAGAGAATATATAATATTATATCATGAATATATAGCAATATTAAACAAACCCATACATTTATTTCGATTTACGTTTAAAACAAGAAACAACAAGAATAAACAATCCAATATACAGTATATTATCGAAATAGATATATGTTATTCAAGTAAATTGACGCTGTTTTAAGAAAGTTTTTTTTTTTTTTTGGAAAAACAATAGTTTTTACTTCTTTAACATGATTTTGGAGCGTAATTTGGTATCTCACCTCCGCAGGTAGTAGCGTGTATGCGTAGAAACGCTTCATGTTGGTCACAAGGTCGTCTTGAGAGTTGATGACGTACTCCACGAACATTCGGTTGAGCAGAAACCAGTCAGAGCCTCCATCCACGGATATGCCTTCTGGAATTTTCCTGTCTCCAAGCCGCCACATATGGGTGTCACACTCGAAGAAAAGCCGGTCCAAACCTTGTTTTCTGATGAATCTGTTGGCGATGATTATCAACAATGCAAATTACAAATTTATTTTTATCGGTTATAAAGGGCACCCTTCTGAGCCTCGGGCACCGTAAGCCATCAGCAGTATCACACATCAGCACTCACCGAGCGTTATCTCTCCCGTGAGACTTGATGAAATTCATATCTCTGTATTTGGACAGGAAGGCCACCAACTGATCGTTGGTCCTGAGGAGAGATCGAAATAGTGTTGGAAGGGAAAACCGAAAACTAGTGAAAGTGAGAAAAAGTAACAGAGAGTCTGCTAATCAGGCTAATGAGCCACAGTGTAAATGAGCGTGGAGCATGAGGGATTCTGGGCGAGTCCAAGCTCACATACAGAGCCAGTTTCAGCCCCAAATGCCAGCTGCCCCGTTTCACTGCCTGTCACAATGCATTGCCTGAACGTTTGTAGTCATTTTTCCCCATACACACCACTCTCTCTTGTTTGTTTTTTCACTGCAGGCTTCTGGTAGAGGGGAAATGACTTCACACTGAAGATAAAAAGAATAATGAAAACTTTATTTATTGCTACAATACTAGGGACGGTGGAATTTGTAAAATGCCTTGCTCGAAGGAACAGCGGCTCTTGGCTCTCATTTTTGGGGATCAAACCAGCAACTTTTTGGTTACTATCCTTGGCTGTGAACAAGAATCAACAATCCTATATCAGCATGCAAATATGAAAATGTTAAAGGTGCCAAACCATTACATCTTGTTTTTAAATTCTTATAAATCTTATGATTCACCTCTTAAAAAACTTAGAAATACTAAAAACAGACAGCAGACCTCAGGTTGAAATGATCCTCGAAAAGTTACTTTAAGATCTGAATTAATTGCGAAAATAGGTGAAGAACATTGCTTAAAAAAAGGTAACAAACATTTCTTCACAACCAAACAGTAATAAATAGCTGAGGTGAATTTGTTGATGTTTGCATGTGAATTTTAGCTCAGTAAACACTCTGCCATTCTGTCATCACTTGCATGATGTCGTCAACATGCCTACAGCTGCACACGTCAATCATATACGACTTTATCTCACAAGTTTCATTTCAATAGCTTAAGGCGATATATTATCCACCGTTCGTTTATAGGACCACATTAAATGTTTAACTGGTAAAAAGATGAACATGCACAAATGCACCCTGACCTGCATTGTCTTTCCTGTTGCTTGACTGTTTGAAAAAGGGTGGCATTTGAAACGAAACCTTGCTCCAGTGTTTATTGCATTTACAGCTGACAGTCACTCAGGTTATTAGAGTGCTGTATTCTGTAACCGATTTGAAATCTGACTGCAGTACCTTCAAAACGGTGCAATAATAATGAGCATCAGTTCAAGTGGGAGAGAGCAGGAGAAAGAGAGAGACGGAGAGGATGTTTACGCTTTATTTTTGAGGTCTCTTCACGGTATGCAAATTTTCTGTAGGCATGGAATACTCCGAAGACCTTCTACAATTGCGCAGTATGCAACCAGATCAGACCATGAGGAATATTGTATCCTATAATGCAATGAGCCCAACTAAATCTTAATAGTGATGAATGAACTGGAAATGAATGATATCTTTTTTGAATCCTTTTTCAAATCAGACTACCAAAAATAAGGATATTTTTGCACAAAGCAGATGTCATGTGGCAACAATGTAGCATAGAACAATTTGAATTTGCATGCTGCATATGCCTAATAATATAATATGACCAATCACATAAGAGTATACAAATAAATGCAAGAAAGACCAATCACAATACAGCATGCAAATTACAGTTAGACAGGAATCGTGAACATTCTAAAAATGAAAGTCAAATTGAAGACTTTAATGTTAAAATTGTCGTACCATTCAATTTCACTTTTAAAAAATTTGTATAAACCTTGTAATTCATGTTAAAGGGGTCATCGGATGCCCATTTTCCACAAGTTAGTATGATTCTTTAGGGTCTTCATGTAAAGTTTGTAACATACTTTGGTTAAAATTCCTCAATGGTTGTGTAAAACAACACCCTTTTTATCTCCTCAAAAACAGCTCTGTTCACAGCGACCTGTTTCGGTGCATGTCTCTTTAAATGATAATGAGGAACTGCTCACCCCACCCCTCTCTCTCCATGGAGACACGTAAAGTGCTACCATGGCAAAGGCTGAGGGCGAAAATATGCTAATACGGGACAGTCCGTCAGTGGTCGTGGGCGGAGCATGAGCAATATGACATCATATTAAAACACCATATAAAAGTGAATTTTGCATCCGATGACCCCTTTAACATTTGTATTTACATGTTCAGTTGTGACCTAATGGTTAAAGAGTTCATTCTCAGTACCGGCTGGAAATGTAGGTGGAGGGGGTGAATGAACAGCGCTCTCTTCCACTCATTCCCACAACTGAGGTGCCCTTGAGCAAGGCATCTAACCCCCAATCGCTCTCCGGGCGCCACAGCATAAAATGGCTGCCCACTGCTCCGGGTGTGTGTGTGTTCACTACTCACTTGCTGTGAGTGTGCACTTGGATGGGTGAAATGCAGAGCATAAATTCCGAGTATGGGACACCATACTTTACTACACATCATTTCACTTCATTCATTTTCAACAACTGAATTCTGAATTAAACATGCAACATAATGAGTTCATGTGGCAACAATGTTGCACGGTACAGTTTGATAGTTTATTGCATAAAGTATACTATTTTTTGATATAGTAGCCTGTACACAGTATACACAGTATGGTGCAGTATGGAGTAAGCAGTAGTATTCCATTCTGAACATTGTCAGAGACATGCAGGCTGGGACTGAAGGCTATATTCAAAAAAGCATACTAGGGCTGGGAAGTATATTGAATTTGTACCATATATCGATATATTTTTATAAATGATATAGAATGAGGCAATACCGTTTATATGGATATACAGTAGTTTGATATTACGGCGCATTTGAAAAATAGAGGACACTAAGTGAGCTGCTGCAGAGAAAGTGCATAAAAACAATTAGTCCTAAACATGAGACATGCTTTATATTTAGAGCTTCAAAATAACAGATATGGTTAACGCGGCTTACCCTGTCAGGTGCTCTGACAGATACTTGTTCTGTTTAATGCGTTTGTGATGTGTTTTCCACAGTGCAGAACTTCCATTTCACAGGTATATTCTCCATTTGTAAATGTTAGAAAGACAAGCAAAAATGTTAATTTTGCTGTCAGTGAGTCTGCTCCGTTCCAGAAGAGGGCATCATGGAGCCCATGTGACCACATGGGAAGAGGAGAACAACACAATCCAGACTCATTGTTTTCTCCTTTTCTCTCTTCATGAAAAGGCTATAAATACAGCTGCGCTGACTTAAAAACAGGGCCGGAGGAAAAGAGCAAGATGGTGCGGATAAATGGAAGAAAAGAGCCCAGCGCTCCCAACAAAGGCTCTGTGTAACAGAGCCCTCCGCCTCTGGCGTCCAGCCTCGCCTATAGAGGAGAAAGCTTTTTGTCAGCCCCTTTCACAGGCATCCATGCAGAAGGATGGACATCAGGAGGGAATTAGAGGGGAAAATAAGTTGCTAAGTCACCAGACACAGGTACCACACGTCCCTCGGCACAGCAGTCACGACATGTGGACAAAACGTTCTGCGAAAGGGCTGTGCACAGGTCTTTAGGAAGGCCAGCACTGAAGATGTCCCCCCAGGACCTCTAACACGCGTTGTCATTCGCAATTAGTCGGTAATGGGAGCAGCCGCTATGAAGCCGAGCGAAGTCTGCAGTGTCAGCAAACACACTGTGGCTCTAGACTGGAAGTCAAGCGTGTATTCGAACATTGTCTGTGGCTTTGTCTCTGTCTCTCACCTTACTTCCTGTCTCACACTCGCTTTCTCTGTTAAAGCCATTGTGGCAAGAATGAGAAAAAAAACATTGAATGTCTGGATGATAACCCTTCACGTCTCTCTGGCCAAATTGAGATGAGGTCTAATGGACTCCAAACAGGCTTCGTCCTCTTGATCTGTCAGTCTGTGCTCAGTCCTGTCCACTCAGAGATGATCTTTAACCAACAGCAATAGGATGAAACAGTTGGGTACCAGAAGTAAAAATCCCATTCATTTTCACATTAGGGGAACTAATTTTTAACAATAACTTATAAACCTTTAAAGACAGACCTACTGTAAGCTTTGAGGTTGTTAATCGATGGTATATGCTTTTGTTGGAGCCATCAGCTTGCATGATTTCAACTTCTTTTTCAAATAATCGTGTTCAACAGCAGAATTCCTGGTGAAAACCTACAGAGAAATCTTCACCAATCATAGAATCGCGACATGTAAATCACACCCGTACATTTAGCGCCAGTCTTCTCCAATAAAACGCTGCAAGTGATGTAGAGTCAGTTTCCTATGCTCTTAAACTACTCAAATATTTGTATGCATAATATTCATATTTTGCAATAAACAAAATATAGTTAGATATAAATATCTAAACATCCTTAAAATAAGATCAATGAAGCCAACTTGGGAGGAAAAATTGCTTAAGAAAATAGGACTTGTTTTCAAATAATTAAAAAAAGTTAAGCAGAAATCTAAGAATTCAGCAGGAATGCTAAAATTCTGTTAATCTTTTCTAATATACTAAAAAGTAAAACACTAAAAACTCAAATCAATCAATGTAATCTCCAAAAGCTAAAATGAATTATTTTAGGTATCATAAGATTATAATGTCCAATAATGTAAAAAAAATAAATAAAATGGCATGATGTTTTCTAACTATAGTTTTATATTTACCATCATTTTTATTTCTATTATGTCATTTGCCAGGCTTGATGGGATTGCAGTTCCTTCTCTCATTAAAGCAGTTAAGTACACAGTCTTGTACCTTTGCCATTTTGTTCGATTTTCAAATGCTTTCTTGCTTCAAATTAAAGTTTTGTAATGTTGTATATATAAACATTGTATATATATTACGACTCTTCTTAGTGCCCTTCTTATCTTTTGTTGTTTTCTTAAGTTATTTTCCTCACAGCTTCCTCTCTGCTGACCCCTGTTTCTGTTATGTTATTGGACTGAGAAATAACTCTCCATCACCACAACCGGAGGAGCCGGATCGGACTCCTTAATGGACCGATTTGTCCTCATGTTTTAGAGAAATGGTGTTTCTGCACAGTATAATACAAATGATAGCAACTACATCACTGCACTACACACACACACACACACTCACACACACACACTGACAGGCTACTTATAGCATGCACCTGATCCCGACTCAGCGTTGGAGATGAAAAGAATCATTTTATTTTTCTTTGATGTTCTGCTTTTAAAAGGGCTTTGGCTCACAGCTAACTTCCCTCTCCGGTCTGGAGGTGTGGCATGCGACGGAGTGATAGAGAGGCAGGATTAACCTTGAACGGCTATGCGGGACAGGCCAGAATTCATCACACGGCCGTATCGATCTCTAACACCCTGATTTCTGAGGGCTGCAGAAAATGACATGGCTGTAGTATTGATTGTAGCCGGGGGAGTAGCTGGGTTACTCAACCTCTCATCTTGCTCTCATTATGGACTGAAGAGTTATGCACACTAATGGCATTTATCATGGTGATAATTCAAATCTTCAGACACAGTTCGGCTTACAGACAGAAATGCCACATTGAGTTACAGGTAATGTGATGAGATCCTGAAATACTGGAGTCTTTTATTTTACTCTTCCTGAAATATTTGGGGTAGACTTAAAGTTCCTTGGTTTGCTTTGGTGTTGTGGCTCCGTCATTAAATTGAGCTAATTCTGAATAAAAAAGTACAATCTCCACAATACGCTGCAATGTAATCCCTGAACAGTTCTATGAACCATCAAGCTTGTTGACACCAGATCAAACAGCTAATGGTGATCTCAATTACCCATAATCCCCTGCTAAACTAAATTGTGACATTGCTTGGAACTAATCTCCCAACAGCACACAGCTAGACGCTAGTCAGGTGTTAATTCAATTGTTCTGTGGCAACCAATAAACTCGAATCGTTCCTGAGAGAAAACAATGACAAACCAAGCAATGCAAGTGATATCAACAGAATAATCAGTAAAAAGTAGAGTAATGAGAGAGAATGATTACTCACCTGATTGGGTAATCAGCAGCGCTCAGATTGATGAAGAAATCCCAGGACCAATCTCGCATGGCCAGCAGGTCCTTCATGCTCTTCAGATACATGGTGAGCAGGCTGGCACCGCCCCATATCGTAGACATGCGCCACGATGTGACCCGGACGTTGGGATACTGGTGAGCCAGAGCCACCATCTGCCTGTGCAGGTAGTTAGATCGCTGCAGGGTGAAAAAAGACAGGCTCTGGGTAATTTAGAGCCTGAGAACTTTATCTGGGATCAGTCAGTCAAACGTGACCAGAGTTATCATGAGATAAACAAAGTCTGACCTTGTGGGGGAAAACTGATTAAATAAAGTGAATGAAGGCTTTTCAAACAGTCAGGTGGCACAGAGTTTCATGTACCTTGTGTACACCAACACATTTTCTTAATATATTTGTCCTGTTCATGTTAAAGGGGACCTATTATGCCCCTCTTTGTCTCTGATGTCCCCAGAGTGTGTATGTGAAGTTTTAGCTTAAAATACCCAACAGATAATTTTTTACAGCATGTTTAAATTGTCACTTTATGGGGCTCAGAAAAATGCACAGTTTTAATGTGTGCCCTTTAAATACAAATGAGCTGCTGCTGCACGGCACAGGGGGCGGAGCCTCACGAGCTCGCGCTCAGTGTCAGAACAATATCATCTCATGGAATGATTATATTATCGAAACAGAAACTCTCAGTAACGGTGTTCATTTCGACCTGGAGTCGGACAATAATGCCTACAGAGTCAGAGAATATATGCTGTATGGAGACGGAACAGGTATAGTTTAGTTTAATTACGGTTATAACGTATTTGTCATTGCTTTTATCCACTATCAATACAAGCCTGCTGTAGCGGGCGGACCCCGTCCGAATGATGGCCAAAAATATACTGATGAGCTTAATAAAGTTTATTGTACATCACACAAAAGATGAAGTGTCAGTTTTACTCCAGAAAATCAAGTAAGAGCTGAGTAAACGCAGTATAAGAAGTGCGCAAGTACATGAACGAATTTCGGTAGAGTTGAGGGAGCATTTTCTTCTAAAACAAAATGAATCCACCTCGTCTTCAGCGGCTGGCTCAGATTTCGGGAGTAAACAGAGAGAGAGCAATGTGGATTAATACATCCAGCCACACAACACCTACAACGCTTGGGAGACGTTCTCGTCAGTGCAGAAATGGCGGATGTGTACAACTCGCTGTGAACTCGATCAGGACGGGTCCATGTTAAACCGCAGTGTCTGTCAACACTCGTGTGCGGGGCCTGTGGCTGTTGTGACGTCACACCAGGCCCATGGCTGAAAACAGGTCGTTGGGAGACTAACCTTTTTATTTTATTAGCAATATTTCACATACATAAACAAACATTTCTTAATTCATCTCCTATGTTAAATTTGTTTTGCTCTGACTTTGATTTTTATATTTCTTCAATAAGACTGTTAAAAAACAAAAAGTCTGTGAAATATTTAAAATGCTATGATACACTCTTCAATACCCCTGGTATTTTGTAATATCCTTATTTGTTAAAATTGAATGTGAGCTATGGTTTTATTTTTTTGTCTTGATTGTTTATATTTTGTGTTATTATCTGTATGTTAGCTTTTCTGCCATAAAAAAAAAAAAAAAACAGGTCGTTGTGAGACACTGTAGGGTGTCTTTTATCAGTATAGGGTGGTTGTGTACACACACTGCCAACATACATTTATGTCCAAACACCATGCAAAAGTATATTTTGCATAATAGGTCCCCCTTTAATATCTAAACATCCTAAAAAAAGATACATTTTCTTGAGAAAAAAAAAAAAAAAAAAAAAAAAAAATCGCACAATATATTAGATATTGTTTTCAAAGAATTCAATTTAATTAAATGTACTTTTCTTACCTTATTGACAAAAAGTCAAACATAAATTAAGAAAAATTCTATCCAATAGCCAAGGATTATTTTCATGTTATGGCCAATAACTGATGCAGTACTACTTTGTCTAAGCTTTCCTGTAGTTCAAACAGTAGAGCGTTGGCACTTGCAATGCCAAGGTCATGGGTTTGTTTCCCAGGGAAAACAAGAACTGATAAGAATGTATGAATGTAAAATGTGTGCCCTGCAATGTAAGTCGCTTTGGATAAAAGCATCTGCCAAATGCATAAATGTAAATGTCTAAGTAAATTAAAAATAAAACACTAAAAACTACAAATCAGCCATTTTAAATGCTACAAGTGAATTTAGGCATCACAAGAATATAATGTACAATATGAAAAATGAATAATCATTTTGAGATTTGCTAAAGATTACACTGAACAGTGTTATTAAATTATTAGTTTTTTTAAATATTACTCTTAAATAAGAGTTAGATGACAGCAAAGGAAACCTAAACAATTAATGTACAATTAAATATCGACCGATATGTATCCAATATTGAATAATACATTTTTAAAAATTCTCTAATATATACCCAATATTGTGTATCCCTAAACTTTTAGTGAAGATTATGCTGAAAATAAATATTTATCTAATCTAACACAATTTTACTTCTCAAGTACACATATCTTGTTTTAAGGATGTTTAGATATTTTACTAGAAAACAAGACAAAATTTTTTTGTAGTATAGTACTTGTGGCAAACTTGTGAGTGTGAAGCACTGCGTTGGTCTTGAGATATACACATCACAGTCTTTGATTCCCTGTGGTTTCCGTGTTACATCACCCCACCTTTAACTCCTCTTTTCCTCTGCTCGTTTTATGGAGCCATAAAGCTTGTCTCCACGATGATGGACTGATTGAAAAGCAGCTCTTTATCCTGCTCTTTCGAAATTACAAGACAGCGTACTCACCCTACGCATTCCTGCCATAAATTCAAGTAGCTTATTAAGTGTATTTTTGTATGTGTAATTAAGGGAGGGAGTTGCAGCATTATGTGTGAGTGTGAACAAACAGCCTTTCATGTTCACACTCTATCACTTGCCAAGCTGAAAGAGTAAATGGTGTGAAAGACACTGAAGTATGGCTCTTTAATAATCCTCCATCACACTTTTGAAATAGTGTACAGAATGAATGGAGTGGTTTGGAGCCCACTGTTTACCCAGCATCCTCCTCTCTTCCTATCCCCCACTATTGCTCTCAGAGACGATCAACAATTCACCCAACAACCAACTAGTTAATTAGGGAGTTTAAATAGTTTATTTTATATATACATTATATATATATGAAGAGTTCAGATGCAAAAGCCTCTAAGTGCCATCTGAAATTTTCTTCTAGAATGATTATTTTTATCAAGCTCGTTTAAGTTCAGTAATTTCACTTAAATGGCAATTAATAGGTCATTTTCATTGCCATTTAAGTGAAATTACTGAACTTAAATATATGAGCTTGATAAAAATGATCATTCTAGAAGAAAATTTCAGATGGCACTTAGAGGCTTTTGCATCTGAACTCTTCATATATATATATATATATATATATATATATATATATATATATATATATATATATATATATATATATGAAGAGTTCACACCTTTACAACTCCTCTGAACATGCTGTTCAATCTTTTCAGAATATTCTCACCATTATACAAATATAAAAATTGGATGCGTGTTGAAGACATACCTGGTCCACATGAATGTAGTAGAAATGAGATGTGTGGTATATGGCCTTGAAGAGACGCTGCACCTGGCGAGAGGCACGTCCATGGACCACCAACATGAAGGCTATCCGCACCGGTACCACAGGCACAGTCTCCATCGAGTCCTCCTCCCATTGCACATTCACATTCACTTTGCCTGCGCAAGCACACACACACACACACACACACACACACACACATTAGCCAAAACGGACTCTAGACTAAATTAGCCGTGTCTAGACATAACGCATATTTAGGCTGTCAGTTGTCAGAAATTAATTTAAGGGCAATAATTGCACCCGGTATTTGATTTTCAGGGGCGTTTTCACTTTTATGAGGGCATGATGTTTTCTAACTATTCATAAATACAAATAAAAATCTGATTAGTTTGGCAAAAACTGTAATTTATTGCAGAATGCATGCAGTTTTATTTTTTAACTGCAAGAGTGCCAAAGTGTTACATAGTGAACCTTAAAAAAAAATCTTACCGACCCAAATGTTTGGATGGTAGTGTACATTTTTCATTTGAACAATTATGGCTGTCATAAAAAGTAGTTTTCACTGGTTTTTGTCAATATTGTCACTTGATTTCAATGTGATCACACATTTTAGAGGTTAAAGGGAGCAAAAATAAAGCTAAAAAAAACCATTTTAGCTGACAACTCATTCTGGAAGTCACCATCTTTGATATTTACTTTCACCAATATGGTTACAGTTATTATTCATGAATATTGTGGGAATAGAAAAGGGGCTTTGTTTAATATAAGAACAGGACAATTCAGGAGATAATCCTGTTAGTATACAGATGTCACTCTCAAAAACTGACTGTGTGATGCAGTCAATGAGAGTTTCACCTCAATGGTCCCAGATGAAACAGATGAGCCTCTGTAACACTTAAACCGAATTGAGGGCACCTCAATCCACCCGAGAACACTGCTATAGCGCCAGAATCCAGAACCGCAGCAATCCACCACATGATCACCTATTGGCCTATAAGTGTTTCACTGATACAATCTCCACAATAGCAGATATAAGACACCATCCCCGCCTTCCTTCAGACATATATTCAGTGCTCACAAATAGCTTGGCACAGACCACAAGGGCTGAGCCTCGGTCATTTGTGGCTTTCTAAAAATGCGCACAGAATAAATACATGGCGGACTTCTCTCTCCATGTCATGGTATAGCCTGCCACTTCTAAAGAAGGGCAAGCTGAATTACTCATTACCACGAGGTTAATTTTAAAAGCTCATATGAAATTACACTGAAGGCACTATGTTTTGGCATAAGGCCATGCTGACAGAAGACATCGGCCATGAGGGGGTAATGACTATAATCTGAGATCTGAGCCTGTCGTTACTGTCCCAAACGGCACCGGTCTCCCAGACCCTGTGAGGGAGCAGGAGAAGGCACCGCTCCTGGCCCTCAGGGAGGACCTGGCTGACCCTGGATGGGTGGAGGCTGGGAAAGGCATGAATGTCCTTTATTAAAGGCAATTAACTTAACTAACTAAACTTAACTCCTCAGTGTCCTCTGTCTTTATGGGGTGTGGACTGGCCTGTTCATCATCTGTCCCTGTGCTTCATTTTGTTTCCTACTTGTTCTCAGTGAAACACTGGCCCTTCTATCAGAGTATGTGGACGTCTAGGAATAGAAGTGGAGTTGTGTGATTTCGCCTGAAGCGGTGAGCATTTTTAAAAGTCGGAGCATCTGTGTTGCTTCTCACTCCAAGATCTTTCCGATACCGCTCCATCACGAGCACGACACAATGATGGCCCAGAATGCAAGAATTTGTTGCAAGTTAAAAACAGTGTTAATAGATTTAACAGAGACAAACACTTACCAATACCAAAAGTTTGGGTTTGGTCAGAGTTTTCACTTTTTTCAAAGAAGTCTCTCTAGCTTGCATTTATTTGATCAAAATACAGTAAAAACAGTAGGCTAATATTGTAAAATTACTACAATTTAAAATAAATGTTTTCTAATTTACTATACTGAAAAATGTAATTGTATTTGTCTTCAGTGTCACATGATCCTTCATAAATAATTCTAATATGCTGATAAGAAACATTTCTTATTATAATTTATCACTGTTAAAAACAGTGCTGCCTAATGTATTTGTGGAAACAGTGAACCTTTTTTACAGAATTCTTTGATTAATAGAAATTTTAAAAGAACAGCATTTATTTGAAATAGAAATCTTTTGTAATGTTATAAATGTCTTTAATGTAATTTGATCAGTCCAATGCATCCTTGCTGAATAAATGTATTCATTTAAATAAAAAAAATTTTTTACTGACCCTAAACTTTTGAACAGTAGTGCTTTTTTTTTAGAGGATTTTTATTTTATTTTACATAAGCTAAGGATATAAATCTCAGAGTACAGTGGAGCAGAACAAATATACAGTACAAAGAGTATAAAGAGTAGATGGGACCCTAAAGAAAAAATAATAGAATGGATGTGCTACTTAAGTTTTGTACAATCATATAGTTTTCTACAGAGACTAATTTCATAATACCACTGTCAGATTTTAGAAAAGTAATCTTCACAAAGAGCTTTGGAAATTTCTATATTTCTCCATTCAAGTAAAAAGCAGCCAAAAAGGGCCACTGAGTTTAGAAACTTTGGTAGTATTCTCAGTTCAGTAAATCTATTCTTCAGATTTCTCTCAACAGTTAACAAGAGAAAATGTAAAAAATGCACAGATTCCTTGTGGGCCCTCATGACCGACAGCCTGGACCACATTTGAAACTCATTCATCTGACGATATCTATTAAAAACCTGCCGTTAGCTTCAAACTTACGTTGCTTCTGTGCTAATTGCCAACACTGAGGCAAACCACTCACTTGTTCGCTCACTCATTCGTCTTTTACCGCATAATGCAATTACTGTTTATAAATACATTAAAACACCATCCGTGTGGCTTGGTCGGTCTACTGTACTTGCTGGAAATAGAAGCGATCCTGCCCTGCCCCACCCCCTAAAAACCTCCGCATGTCCCAGACTCTCATGTCTCTGTGGTGATGTCCCTGTCATATCTGTCAAAACCCATTCTGGTTTCCGGAAGTTTCTTTAGGCAGAGGCTCTGAGCCCTAAGAAGATCTGTCACTGTTCTATTTGAATGCATCCATAGCCCTGATTTGTGTGCAGAAGACTGAGCACTGCATAATTGCATGAATATGTTTTCTGTAGTCAGCTATGGGAGATGGAGAGGGAAAAAAGACACCGTGCAGCAATTACATCCGTCTAACCTCGTGCGGAAATCCAGAATCTCATTTCCAGCCTGTCTCTGATTGTAATTACAAGTGCCGTGAATGTCTGTTACCAGCCCTGTGACTCTTAATACACTACTTCCATAAACCTCCAAAGACAGGATGGCAATTCATTCAGGAAAACCATCATTATTTTGAGCATTATTTATCTTAAATTCCCATAAACGCCAGCTAATGTTTCACTTCATGCGAGTGCAGGTTGATGATTTTAATTAGTCCTCATCCCAAAAGAAAACGTCATGACATTGAGTTAAAGAGTATATACGCACAGTTTTCTGTCCTGTGGTGATGTACTTCCTTTTTAAACAGGAAGTTTGGACAGTAAATGTCAAATGGCTCATCCCCTTAAAAAAGGCTTTAGTAACATCACAGCAATGAACCATTTGCTATTGCTGGTCAGTTGCAGAGGGGTGGGACATTCTTTTTCTAGAGAGCATCTGAAACTACAGTATGTAGTGTAGGATGTTGTGTAGAATGAGTAATCAATATGTTGGTCCATTTTCCTGGAAAAGAAAGACTTTTAAATATATCTGAAAGTCGCGATGAAATGGAAGTAGCGACAGACCTACAGAGTGTAACGGATTTTAAAAAGTAGGGCGGGAACTTGCATCTATCTGTTGTTGATTGGATTTTGAGATGTGGCCGGAAAGGACTAAAGGACTGGAAAAGTCCGGCATTCGTCACCAGAGAGAAGTCTGTTATTTTGATCGTAAGAGTTAAGACATTTTGATAACGTTACAAGGTCAAAAAAAAAAAAAAAACCCCTAATAAACATGGACTAAAAGCCTCAAAATTCCTATTTTGATTTTCTGAGGTCTTTAACATGGAGTATGAAGTGTAAAGAGTCAACTCACCCTCTAAGGGGCAATAACGGGTGACCTTCTCGGGCATGAGCTGGCGTTCTTTGTGGCGGCAGTAAACCTCCACTATCTGCTGCCGGCACTCCTTGGTCTTGGCGCGAGAAAGGGCGGAGATTGCCTCTTTGCCGCTGATCTCGCATTTGGGCGGCTGGTCGTATTTGAGGTCTGCAGTGGGTGTGGCCGATCGCTTGGCCTGCTGGAGGTGGTGCCGGTGCTGCTGGGTTTGCTGAGGACGAAGGGTGGGATTGGCCCTCCGGTGAAGCTCGGTGCGCGTCTGATTGTAGCCCCCTTTGTTCTGTGCATACTGAATGACCTCATTAGAGTTCTTGCTCAGGCTTTGCTGCGCATGCGCCTTCTCCAGAAGGCCTTGTTTGTGCTTGCCGGGCGCATGTCTCTGTGTCTGCGAACGTGCCCCGAAATTACTGTTGTCTATGTTCTCAAAGTCTTTGGGAACGGAGTTCTCGTTGTTGCTGTCCACGCGGACTTTCTCCTTGGGCCGGTGCGAGTAGTAGCCTTCCTGAAAAATGAAGACAAAACAGCTGAAATCAGTTACTGCTACCAACAGAACATCATTGTCATGCCAGATTAAACCAACAGGTTTTATACTTTATTTACTTTCATAAGTCATCAGGTATACGATTAGTTTTTTTTGGGTTAAACACTATAACGGGCAAATAAAAATACAATTGTTACATTAAAACTGGCACACAAAATATCATGGAGACCTAGAGACGGGATCACTACCACATATCAACTACACAGTACACCTTAGCAACTCCTTATAAACTCTTTATCAACATGCTAACAGCCTCTCGAAGACCTTAGCAACAGCATACCAATGACCTGGCAACCGCCCACAGCACTACTCAGTTTTACATTTCAGAAAGCATTTACTTCCTTCTGTGCTGTAAAAGCCTGTGTATTTACATGTGTAAGGGTATATGAGGAGTTATTTGGCAACAGTAAATATATTCAGAAGAGCATGTAACCTTATCTGCCTTTAACCACACAGTAATTCACAGGGAGCATGACTTCGAATGGGTAATATTTGATATTTTGCAGTTTCCTGCAAATGTCACTGTTGATGAAATTTTTCACCAACGGTGTGTGCAACAGGAAGGAGGTTACAGCCATGCCCTGAGTGCTGATCTGATTGCAGGAGACGTCTCAGTAGCTGTGAAAGCTTTAGGAGAGGATATGATCTCTGACATGACAGGATGACTATCTATCTACATGGTGTTTTGCAAATAAATTCACTATTTTCTTCTCACTTTATCTCTTTATATATTTTGGTGCTCATATTAGCAATCCATTTGCCCATTTCAGCTCGAACATACAAGTTAACCAACTCAGTCTTATACTGAAAATAAAGATGTTGATTGTTAATTCATATTAAAAAGTTCACACAACAACGGCTATACATAAACACAATACACTACCATTGAAAAGTTTCTGGTCAGAATTATGATTTTTACTCTGCAAGCATGCATTAAACTGATCAAACATGTGATTCGTTCTTTTAACTCCAAGGTGGAACTACATAACAGTCAATACATCATATTGAGTGTTTGGATATCTCAGCCTTATATAATTTGTGACAACAACCATTTCGACATTACAACCACTTGTAACATTCGCACTAACTTCCCCATGCATCACGTCTCCCGACTTCTCAAACCGTTCCTATGTCCCTGTCAACTGCTCTTACTTTTCCTCCTTGACTCATTTTGTTCACCGATTACAGCGCCGGTCTTAAAGAATACAGGAACAGTAGACCGCAAAAAACATTAATAGGAGGAAATGGAGACAAACAAACGTGGAGATGTGGACAGGAAGTTAGACTAGGCACTGCTGCAACTCTCATTTCCTTACTGTTATGGTGCAATTTGTCTACAGAACATTTATTAATGCTTGTTGGTGAACTCGGGGAGTGTATTATTTGCGAGGGAAAACTTTCGAAGACAAATCCCTGTCGCGTCACCCACACTTTGGCCCTCTAAAGGCTGCCGTTTAGAGCTGACTCCACTCCTGTCTGCTACTCCTCCTCCTCTTTCAGGAGCTTTCAGGAGGAAATTACAGTGCCCCGGATTAATAGCCTGAGCAACCACAGGAGGTAAGTTAGGCTGCTGGAGAGAAGACTATCGATCGCTTGCAAAAATCTGTCATTTCCCAAGGTGCTCTGGGAGCCCTGCTCTGCACCGCTGAGCACCTTGGCAGTCGCAGACCTTCTGTATTCTCTCTCAAGGGGAGGAGGCTCCCCTCTCTCTTGCATCATCCATCAGAGGAAGGGTGGGAGTCTCACACTCGTTTATCAAGCACACTTTTATCTGGCTCTTTTTCTGCCTCTCTGATGGCGAAGAACATCACGGGCCACACACACACAAACACTAGAACTGGGCGGTACGCCGGTGTATACTTTAGATATGTGTCAACCGGCAGAGATTCTGCTATATCGTCAAAACCGACGCACGATTAAAAAAATCTAAGAAGAAAACCGAAAAGTACAGTCTACTGTAACTGTGCCACAGATGAGCACTTCTTGTGTACACAGCTGGATTGATGACGATAAGAGCAATTTTGTTTTAGTTTCTGGTGTAAAGTGGATATGTATGATTGCTGATATAAATTACATAGAGAGAAGGCATCCCTGCAGTCATTGGCATAGCAGTGAGGAACGCTGCAGGAATGGAATGCTGCTTTGCCTGTTCTCTCAATGCCTCACATCAGAGACTGTTTGACAACTATAGTTATAATGTAACTGTACACCTTAATGGTTTAAATGAATGAATAAGGTTTGAGGGAGAGTGCACACATGAAACTTTAAACCAAACAACACTCCCTTAATCTGTCCTGATTGTCTTCTGACTTCACAGGCCAGCAGCTAATACGTGGATATGGGTGGATAATAATGGATAAACGTGGATAATAATAAAATATTATTTATGAAAAACGCTCTGATCCAGGCTGACTCCATCTCTTGAGTCCTATGGGGTGAATCACATGAATCCTATCAGGAACTTAATTTCTTAAAGAATATTAAAGAACGAATTAATGATATAAAGAAAAAATAATAACCTCTTTACAATATTTTCATGACAATCATGACAATTTCAATGACATTTATACAATTGCTGGCTAGATATTTGACCTGGACATGTTTGTGAGAGATACATCTTAAGTCACCCTTATTTACATAGTGCTTTATACAATACAGATGGTTTCAAAGCAGCTTCACACTAATAAACAGAAAAAATAATGTATATGACTTCAAGGGTCATTAAACCTGTCACTTTTTATTTAAGATACAGTAGAATTTAAGCAATACATGCATTCATTTTTTAACAATAAATTGGAAAAGCCATAGGGCCTTTGAATATTGTTGTGGACAATGAGGCATCCTGGAGTCAAAAAGATTGAGAACCACAGCTCTAACCTCAAGTATGAACAATAATATTGATGCTCTTCTTTTAGCATGCACCACCACTTAACACTGAACTGAACAACACTGAACAACAGCCGAAATGCATCATTTTCCTGTTATCACTGTAAAGCTGCTTTGAACAAATCTGTATGGCCTGACTAATAATCAAAGATGTACTCAAATTCAATTATAAAAAAAGATGCACATAATGGTCGTCCATAACTTCTACAAGTCACGTGGTAGTAGCACTAGCACCCACGTGCAGGAGATGAGTCGCCTGGATACATACGGGTGAATCGCATCTCAGCAGGAGCTTGTTGGACTAACAGCAATGGGACTGAATGGAAACACTGTTAGTCAACTATTAGGAGAGTCATAAATACTTCAGTCCTCTGTGAAGCTGAAGCAAAAGGACATCAGGAAACATTAAATGATTCAGCTTAAGGCTTACAGAAGAGGAAAAATGCAAGGGGAACGGATGTGTGGATGTAGACATGAAATGCAATGAAACTATGCGACTATGACTCAAAACAATGGGCCAGGAACTAAAGCATCACTTTTCATGAATAATCTCATAGCCTCTGACCTTACATAACATCTCACCTATATTTGCTAATTTGCTAATGCAGTAAATTTGCTTAGATGATAAGGCTTTTGTACAGGGAAACGCAGGCCGCAAATCCGAAAGTCACTTCCAATCACTACTCATGCTATTTCTGACCATATCTAACACCTTACAGTTTGCTTCTCCCAGCAGAAGGTCAGCAAAGTTTGCCTCACCCTGTGCCCCAGGGCTATAGGGGTCACCTTCCTAGAGGCTGCCCTCTCCCTGACCTCCCTTCCTGGGTGGCTGCGCAGGGTCAGTGCAGGATGAGTCACAGAAAGCTCCAGCAGGATAGGGGGGAGTGGGGTGGGAGGGGGGCAGTCACATGTGCAGACTAGACACAGAAGGTGAGCTTGCGAGCCAGTTATAGCACGCGGGACGGGCGCTGAAACCCAACTCTGACCTTTCCTACACCACAGTGAGCAGCTCCATCAATCACGGTGACTGTCTACAAGCTACTCAATCAAACTGAACCGATGGCAGCGATCCACATCGAATCCTCATTCACAGAGTGTGTGTCTGAATCTTAATAAAAACAGCCACAGTCGACCTGCTCGTAAAGGTCAAACTGTGGACAAGTACAAAAGAACACTAGGGCTATGTTTGGCGCACTGCATACTGCACATTATATACTTAAGACTAGTAGAAGTTAGCTGTTGTTGGCAGTATTATCAAATAATGAGTCAAGAAAGAGAAAAAAAAAAAATCAGGGCTGAAATTAGTCACATGGAAATGGAGGTTCAAATCGGGGCACATGAAATACAGAAGGTCATTATGAGGGTAGTGAGCCATTCAGAACTGATTTGGAAAACATTTAACTTCCAAAAATTTTTATTAATTTGATTTAAGGTAGCAAATAGAATGCAGAGTTGCAAGTTGAATTTAAGGAGGAAGAATAAAAATTCACAAAAAAACAAAAAACAAAAACAAGAAAAATTCATGTAACTAGAATTAATGCATTTGAAAGATAAGAAAGGTTTGTCAAGAAAAACTTTGAATGATATCTTGATTTGTTTTCCCCAAATGTTGTATAGGCCTTGATGTTTACTCATTTTATATATACTTTATATTTAATAAAAAGTAGAACAGGTTGGAAGAACACTTCTATTCCAAGAATGCCATTACTTGTTGAATTTTAAATATAATTTATGATTTTAAAAAATGTAATTCAATAAATTTAGCTTCCATAAATTCCACTTCATATTCAGATTCCAATTCAAGGAGCTCATTTTTTGCCCAAATCTGCATATTGTGCACAGTATTCAAGCTATTATTTACCACAGAATCTATAGCCTAATGCTATTTCCAAACAAAGCTAAGCACAAGATGTTGGTCAATGGCATCATCCAAAATGTCTACCCATACTCTCAGGGTGTTTATATCTTGCTGCCATCACCTTGTGATTTCATCCTGGAGATGGAGGCCGACCTAAACCGAACTGAATTAAAATTGATTCGAATATTAGGCAGATTGACTGAGAATTGCCTGTGGGCTTTCATCACCTCTGCAAACAGAACAGTTGTTCCTAACAATGAGGCAGACACAGAGGACAGGCAGAGAGAAACAACTTGATGCATAACCTGGTCTTTCTTTCAAACAGCAAAAACCACAGAGGAAGTCTTTCATTGTTTGTAAAGCCAAACATGCATGCACCCACACATTACGAAAACATAACCAGTACAGTACAGTATTCGAATACCTAGAGACATTGCTCTGCCTTCTTTCTCTCACACACTGTTTTGCTCTGAGCAGTGTTCCTGTCCTGTGTGATTCAGTCTAATGAAGGGGCTGTTCCCGTAGCCATTCTTGCTCACAGCTCTGAGTGGGCTACTGGGAAAAATAGTGAAAAGCTCTTCCACTAGAGATGACAAATAAGCCCAGCTCAGCCCCCCAGGCGGAGAAGAGCAGGTCTGCATGAGACACTCAGCGGACTGTCAGTGCTACAACACCTTCTACAAGGCCAACATGAGTCAAAGAGATGCCGCAAAACCAGAACAAGGATATATTACATTAGAGAAGACTGTTTATCTCGGAGACCAAGCAGACAAGACAGAAAGAAAATGTTTAGAAGAAGAGAAAAAGATAAAGGCAATAGGAGAAAAAAAAGATAGCGAAGGTGGGAAATGGCCATAAGAGGAAGAGAACTTCATCTGTGGTTCATGGTTAATTAAGACTTAAAGAAACATGTGCAGGCAAAAATAAAATAAAAACTACGTTTGCAAAAATTTTTAACTTCCACATTCTGACATTTTTTAGAGTGAAACAGCAAGACCAAGCAGACCATTTATCTGCTCGGCTATCTTTACTCACTGATCTATACAGCGCTGTGAGATCCAGTGTGGAAAAAGTTTCAAGAACAACAATTCATCGTGATTGTTTGAATCGTGAACAGAGGCCGTAACATACTAGAATAAGGCCAGATCAAACGTGAGTTTGTTAAAATAGTGCCCATCTATATTTTTCTCTATTTCTTAACATTATTCAATTACCCATATTTCAAAGGAAGAGCAAGTTATTACAGTTGAATTAAAGGACAAAACGTTGCTATTTGGAAAAATGTGCACGATCAAACGATCACAATATGGCCTGGAACACTCTATGACAGTTTCCATCGCATTTCCACAAATTAAAGTCTGTAATTTAGAATCACTTAGTTACTTTCCACTATGCACACCCAAAAAACTGAGATAAACCCATTTAGAATCCTGACAAACATTCATGATGGATGGGAAATGTAACCGGCTCAAACGGTCTTTGATAACTCACTACGCAACATGATCACGGGGACTTCAAAAGATGACTCCTCTGCATGGCAGCTTCAATGTTTATGAAGCTTCTGAACTTGAAAGCACACAGCTTTCTTTTCCAGCACGTAAGGATAGAGGCCATCATCAGTCCTTGATCACGGCCTGCCACAACATGACTGATCGTTTGTACACAGTCATAACACAAATCTACCTAACTATAACGAAAAATCACAGAAAAGCACCCTGACCTACTTCTTACTATGCATGCTGTATTTACTCCACTAATTGTTAAAAATTAACCTTATTTGATGCTTTATTATGATAAAGCGCTAGAAATGGCTCATTTTGAGATAGAGAAATTATGTTAGGTGCTTTATTACAGACATTAGCCTAATATGTTTAGTTTATGAATAAAACCATAATAACTTTGTTCAAAAGCATTGCATCTGCTTTTAGCTTTGATAACAGACTTAACAGAACTAATACAAGGGCACAAGCTCTAATTGTTCAAGCATTAATGACAGTGCCTCAAGCATGAAGATTTCATTTGAACCTCTATCTGGTCTGTGATTTGTGCACTAAGCTGGTAAGCTGTGCTGGACTAAGCTCAGAATCATCAGTTTTGGATTCTCTGTGAAAAGTGCTGAGATTCATCCTAAAGCCTCTGCTTGAGGCGCTTTGTGGTGTTTTTCCTATTGAACACAGCCCCAAGCTTGCTGAGCACCTGTTGGCATGAGGCCTGATTGGCATCATCCTCTTCCCGCTGAAGTGCAGGGCCCACAGCTCTCACCAGTGCAAATGAGCAAACATTAAGCCAGGCTTAGCCTGCTGCTTTAAGGTTTAAGGCCGAGGCTTTTGTATCAAGTGGTCAACAGTAATCCATTATGGTAGGGATTTCTGGCACTGTCTCAGAAAATGCTTTCCCAAGTCTGAGGGATACAGAGTCATGCAGCTCAACTAGTGAAAGCTGGCCATTTTAAGAAGGTTTCCAATTCCCAGCACCACATCTCATCAGTCTTGCACATTCAGTTTTTCTGTATCAGGGTTGGGCAAAATTCAAAAGTAAAGAAATGGCTCCATTTGAACTGAATAGAACTGGCACATCTCACAGGAAGTTGGGATGGTTCACTCAAAAATAATTTACTCACCCTCGTGTCATTGCAAACCTGAATGCTTTTCTTTCTTTCTTTTGCGTAACACAGAAGAACATGTTCTGAAGAAGCGCACTGATGACAACGTATGGACAAAAAAAACAATAAGACATATTTCAAAATATCTTTTGAAAGAAAGAAAGTTATACAGGTGACATAAGGGCAGTGACATAACTAGGAATTGAATTCGAATTTAAGTCGTTCTCAATTCAATTCTGAATGGCGCACAACCCTAGGGCCAGTTACATGAAACACTCTTAAGAATAATATTCTTCTTAACTGCTTTTCTCTTCTTATTTTCTAACCTAAGAATAAAGTTCACAATATTTTATATTTCCAAAAACTGTTATTTTTGTCTTTAAAAAAGGAAAAAAAGAAAGATAATATTTGTAAACTTCTTAAAGGGATAGTTAACCCAAAAATGAAAATTAGCCCATGAATTACTCACCTTCAAGTCATTCTAAGTGTATATGACATTCTTCTTTCAGACGAATACAATCGGAGTTATATTAAAAAATAAGCTTTATAATGGCAGTGAAATGTTTCTGTTTTGAAGTCTATAAAAGTGCATCTATCCATGCTAAAAGAGCTCCACAAGGCTCCAGGGGGTTAATAAGGCCTTCAGAAACGAAGCAATGAGTTAGCCTCCATTGACTTCATTGGGGCTGCTATGAACAGTTTTTTTAAGTGATTCAAAACTAGACAGTCATGGGATCAATGCTGCGATTATGTCCCGCTCACGAATGCACAGCGTCTCTGGGGGTGAATGAGGAGTGGGCTGGCCTGGACTCCGGGCTTCTGTGTGATGATTGGAGGGTCTGTCGAAAGACTGCATCTCATTTTGATTGACAGCGATTTTGTACTATAAAAAGTCGCTGACGCTGAAGATATTCAAGCTCAATCCCATCGCAGATTTTGCAAGTGTAGTCAAAAGACAAACTGCTGCAACCTATTTCTTGGTATTTGCTTGGCGAAATTGCTAGCCAATTTTCATCATACATTTCACACAATTATACACTACATTCCTTGTTTCAGTTTAACCTAATTCCCACATTTCCTCCGTCGAGTTTAATATCTTTTTATTAGATCGTTTGTTCATTCATTCATTAATGACTCAGCTTTATAAACTGTTCTCATTAGTGGCAACAATTGGAGCTACATCTGTAGGTGTAGAAAGGAGCTTCTCCTGTTTAAAGCGGCTCAAGTCCTACACAGTAACACAATGGCCCAAGGCCGTTTAAGCAGCCTAGCTCTGCTGGCCATTGAGAGGACACTGGTCAAGTCACTGGAAAAGAAGCCTAGTTGGTACGACAGGGTCACAGAGCATTTTCTTGAAAATGAACGTAGGGCAGAATTTACTTATAAATAAATGGATATTTTTTATGATGTAGGCCGCAAATAAGCTTCCCCTCTTTGAAAGACCAGCAGCCGCCACTGCTCATGGCGTAGCGTAAATATCAGCAGTACGTCGCAATATTCGCATAAGTTGCGCTTTAGACTTAAGTGGAATCCGTATGTTCGTTATGCCAGAAACGAGTTATTTTACTTTATAAAGTTTTAAATATGGATATTTTTCTTACACAAACACATCGCTTCACTTCTGAAGGCCTTTATTAACCCCTCAGAGCCGTTTGGAGCTCTTTTATGATGGATAGATGCACTTTTATGGACTTTTAAAATAGAAACGGCCATTCACTGCCATTATAAAGCTTGGAAGAGCCAGGACATTTTTTTAATATAATTCAGATTGTATTCGTCTGAAAGAAGAATGTCATATACACCTAGGATGACTCCAGGGTGATTAAATCATGGGCTAATTTTCATTTTTGGGTTAACTATCCCTTTAAGAAGTTTACAAATATTTTCTTTCTCCTGATCCGTTTCAAAGAACAACATCACATTACACGCATGTTCTTTAATTAAAACCCGTTGCATCAAAACAAACAACCACCTTTCCGTCGACAGGAAACCTTCGTTAATGAGGGGGGTAAAGCCTTATAGGCAGAGTGTTTAAAGAGGCATACAAATGAGGCAGCGTATCAATTAGACAGAATCCACAATGGATGCGGCCACTCTCGGCTAAGGATTTCTTAATGAATGCTCAAGGTGCTGCTTGTGAGACAGATTGCTCGACATGTGGCCTCCTCACATAAGAAGTGGTCTGGGACTTGGGCCCCAATGCCTTTACATAACCACCCCTTTCAGCCAGGAAGCGTGGGAGAACTACAGCTTTGTGTGGGCGACAGGACCGCGGGGCGTACGTGTAAAAAGCAGGTCTGTGTAGGAAGACCCACTGCTCGTTCATTCCGCTTGTGTAAACAGGCTAAAACCCACCGTGCTCAGAAATACCTTTCCACGAACTAGGACCGAGAACAGCCCCACCCTGGCTCGGTTCCTTCGGTTCTCTCAGCCACACGCACCACCAACAGCACACTGAAACGAGGTTTATTTTGGGCTAATCTCTTCTCTGATTGCTAATACTAAGTTATATGAATGGAACAACCCAGATTTTGACATAATGACAGCAGCAAGGTCAGTGCAAAAGGTGGTTTTACAGGCCTGTTATTTGGGAGGCATCAACCAACAGAGAACTAAAACATCCAGGCTGCTATCTGTGGTCCATGTGAAGGAATAAGAATCAAACAGACTCGCAAAAGTGGACCGGCAGAACTCGTCTTGAGTCAGTCTACCCCTGCTTTGCTTTTACAGCAAATGCCGGTGCCATGCTAACACCCCTAAACTCTGCAGATGTAGAGTTTGGCTCGATTAGGTTATACACACATGGGACTTGACGGATGGCTTCTCTGCCTGTACGGTCCAGTCGTGCACAAGCATACAGAGTATCAATACACCATCTGTAATAGAAAACCCGAGAAGCATTGGACCGTTAATTGGCATACCATTCCATCCTTGCCATCCCGATTTCAAAGGCTCTGGCCAACGGCACAACTCAGCAGGTCTCAATTTGACTTTTTGGTAATGCATTAGCACCCGGATCCATCCACAATGAAAGGGCACTTTTGTCTGAAAACAACAATCAAACTTCATTAATTTACATAGTTAGAAAATGAATAAAATATATATTAGTTGGTAACAGCAATCCAGTTATTTTCTTTAATAGTAACTAATCTGTAGAAAGCCAGCATGTGGGAAACTACAGTACCTTGTAAAATCTAATTACACAACAATTGCAGTCATTGTGTTGATTACATAAAAAGTATGTTTCTATACAAATCATTCAAACAAACCATTTCCTAATTATCCCCCATTAAGAGTTACTTTAGAAAACCGTGCAATGATACAAACAAGCAAACAAACAGTAAAACATAACCAAACTGAAAGCCATATTATAATTAGAATCTTTTGCAGTGATGCAAAAGGGAACAGAAGGTACATCCAAATTTCTCTGCTACAAGTCACTGTAGGCCTATATCTAAAAATATTTAATGACAATTATAGACTAGATGTGAGGAGGAAACCAATTTAGAACAACATTGGCAGAACACGCGATTCATCATTTATCTGAGTGTAATGCAGGGCGGATGCCAGTACGAGAAAATCAATGGCAAGAACAGTGATGCAACAGTCCTGTTCAGAATCAGGGTGCCCTTTCACGGACAGCAGAACACTGCAACTGCATTCAATGCCAGCAGACGCTCGAAAAAACGCTTTCCTTCTGTTCATGACTCAGTTCTTTTGCTGCTTTCTCTGCTCTGCTGCTACTGCAAAACAAAACATGCTGTTTGAATATTCACACATCATTTCTCCACACACCTTTCAATCCGATTGAGAGTTCTGAGGTCTGTTGTTTGTCTGAAACGAAGACATTTTTCTTTTTTGGTTACAGAGCACAATAAATCTGAGAAAAAAAAAAAAAAAAAAGCCCTGTACTGATCACCTCTCCTCTCCATCTCCATTAAGAGATCTCATTTACATCCATCCATCACGGCGCAATTCCAACATCTCATATCCAATTCTGATAATAACCCATGTCTGTTGTCCATGCATTAATGTGCCCCTCAGATTGGAAACCAAATAACAATATTATCCACATCTGACATCCCAGATCTGCATTTAATCCAAGCTCAGCCTGGCATTTGCTTAATTTATCTCTTTCAGGTCTCAGCAGTTTAATTCTCAGTATTCCCTCATGAAGCCAACTACCTCTTGGCAATCTGTCCTTGTAAGTAAGAATATGTTCTTGTGACCCCTACCTGATTTGATTTAAAAAAAATTTTAAAAGAAGTCTCTTATGCTCATTAAGGCTATTTTTGTTTGATCAAAAAAAAAAAAAAAATGACATTGTGCATTATTATTACAGTTTATAATAACTATTTTCTATTTTAATATATTTTAAAAAACAATTCCTGTGATGCAAAGCTGAATTTTCAGCATCATTACTCCTGTCTTCAATGCCACATGATCCTTCAGAAATCATTCTAATATGATGATTTGATGCTCAGAAAACATTTTTTATTATTATCAATGTTGAAAACAGTTGTGCTGCTCAAAATTTTTGTGGAAACCGTGATTTTTTTTTTTCAGGATTGTAAGGAATAGAAAGTTTAAAAGAACAGCATTGTTTATATAAATCTTTTGTACCATTGTTACTGTCAATTTTGAATGCATCCTTGCTGAAAAGAAAAATGAATTTCTTTAAAAAAAAAAACAATCACATCTGCATTATTGTCCACTCAAGTGTGCATTCTTTGCGAATGGGTGTCATTCATTTGAAGTGGATACAACAACTTATACAAACAAAAAGTGATCTAATTGAACAGTGCCAATGTATGACCTGTAATTTACGCACCGTTTCAAAAACATGGCCCAACCTGGTACCCAAGTTTTGTTCGTTCTAACTTCACTACTCTTTACATAGGCCAATCTGTTCTGCCCAGTCAGAGATGTATAATAGTAGAAGGTAGCTGCAGGCTCCGATATAAACCTGCCCACCACTTGCCCACGCACAACCAACTTTCCAACACTCTACAAGTACAGCTAACCCTGATCTCTAGCACCTTCGGCCTGAGACCGGCTTAACCATGCACTGTTATATGCATATGCAAATGTTTTGCAAGCTAGTATCCCCACCTGGCATCTTAACTAGCAAGACTTTATAAAAAATCTTAAGTGATTTTCAGAGTATATTTTTAGGGCAATGTATGTTATACTTTTTAAAAGTATAAAATGTATTAATTTATTTTATTTATTAATTAATTTTAGTATCTTAATATCGCCCTTTATCAGTTATCACTTATAACATGAAAATAATTATCGCCAGAATATTAATATGAGTTCATCCATAGTCCCTTCAGAGACTTTTATTTAAGAACTGTTTACACAGAGCTCTTCAATTTGACTGAGCAGTAAAATGAGAGGAGAGGCTGTGCAAAAACGCTGAGATGTACTGTAGGGAACTGCGCTATCTTTAAGCCCTTAATTTGAAACAATGATGGGACATGGAGTGGAGAACCCCACTTCAAAGACTCATGTGCCTATTAAAACATGAAAAGAATCTAATAAAAGGAGGGAAAGGCCTCACAAAAATTGGAAGAAGAGATTAGAACAACTCTTCACATGACACAGTCAGAGGGACTGCCAGGCTATGAGGGGGGAAAGCCACATTTACTTCTCACAGTGAGTGAGTGAGTGAGTGAGTGAGTGAGTGAGTGAGTGAGTGAGTGAGTGAGTGAGTGAGTGAGTGAGTGAGTGAGTGAGTGAGTGAGTGAGTGAGTGAGTGAGTGAGTGAGTGAGTGAGTGAGAGAGAGAGAGAGAGAGAGAGAGAGAGAGAGAGAGAGAGAGAGAGAGAGAGATCTGAATGCAGAGGTGACGAATGACTGAAGAATTTGAGCAGAAAATGGATTCTCAGATTGGGGCTGAGCCTAACCCCTTGGCCTAAAAATCTGGCTTTTCCTGAGCTCTTTTGACAGCTCTTCCACATGCTGCCAGTCTACTTCCATCCTAACACAGGCCAGCGTCACGTCAGCATCATATCAGGAGAGTTTTCATTATGTGTGTGTGTGTGTGTGTGTGTGTTTGTTTGTGTGTGATGGTTCCTACCATTGATCCTGTTACACCTGAAGTTCTCTGTTTCTCCCTACAACTTGTAGACACAGATGTAGGATTCCCTGCCTGCCTAGGAGCTGTTATGAAGTATTGATTTCCTTTACAGTATGTGGCTGTGGTCAGGGCTAAGTACTGAATGTGGTTGCATTGTACATCACTGTGCTTGTGGGAGAAAATAAAAAAGAACACTGAGGTTTATGGATGAGTTTGACACTGTGACTACAGATGCAATCCCACAATGCACTTTTCTCCTGGCTAAGGGATTTGTCACAAAAAAACAAAAACAAAAAAAAGCAGCAAGGTGGACATGTACCATGGAAATACCATGGTATGACTGAAGTACCTTGGATGGCATATAAATATGGTAATTGTTCAGTACCATTATGTTGTTTCTAATAGAGAAATGATAATACAGAACAGTGGTGGGAAAAATACTATTTAATCACATTGAATGCAAAACTCCCTAGAAGGAAGAAACATGCATATAACATGCATTTGTTGCAAGAAAGGAGGCATAACAATTAGAAATAAAAATATAAAATTATTCACCAAAATATACGTAGATTTAATTATTTATTTTCATTCTTACTGTAAAAAAATATATAATAATAATAATAATAATTATTATATATATATATATATATATATATATATATATATATATATATATATATATATATATATATATATTTTACAATTCAAGAGAAAATAAAGAGACAAATGCAACTACAAAAAGCATTTTCCTCACTAGTTGTATAGGACTATTTTATATGCTGTAAAATAAATTTGATTTTAAAATGTCTATAATATTCTAGATAGACGTAAATAAACAGATTCCCTAACATTTATAAAATTATTCATAAAATTATTTGTAGATTTGTATTTTTTTACAGTTAAAATGCATTTTGCTCAGTTGTACTATTCTTAATAATATAAAATGTCTATAATATTCTAGACAAAATGCTATTTTGTAAAATATATATATAATATTATTATTATTATTATTATTAATATATATATATATATATATATATATATATATATATATATATATAGAGAGAGAGAGAGAGAGAGAGAGAGAGAGAGAGAGGGGGAGAGGGAGAGAGAGAGAGAGAGAGAGAGAGAGAGAGAGAGAGAGAGAGAGAGAGAGAGAGAGAGAGAGAGAGGGAGAGAGAGGGAGAGAGAGAGAGGGAGAGAGAGAGAGGGAGGGAGAGAGAGAGAGAGAGAGAGAGAGAGAGAGAGAGAGAGAGAGAGAGAGAGAGAGAGAGAGAGAGACCGGCCAAAATAACTCTGGTTGCCGATTGTGCGTTTGAAGCAAAAAACGTTAGGCTCCTATTTATGGGCGGTTGACTGGCGCATTAACAGGCAGGACAGAGGACCTGTAATAGACAAAGAGACTCCCTCTCTTGGACAAAACTGGTCTGCGATAGGCGGTAGAAACTTTAAGTGGTGCAGCTGGAGGAGTGTGTGACCGCCGTCATCAGATTATCTCTAGGGCTGTGGCCTTTTCTCTTGGCCAGAATCAGCATCCCTTCAGACCCTATGGGATCAGTTAGCCAGCGCAGTGCTATTCATCAGACAACTAAATCCTTCCCATTACAAAATTAGAGAGAGAAATAGGATGAGCAATATAGGCAGAGACAGAATTAGAATGTGTGTGATAGAGAGAAGAGAGAGAGAACCAGGGGGGAAAAGAATGATTAGGGAACTTTAAGGCAGCCATAGACTTTAATTACACTAACTATGGTGTTTGGAGGGGAAGAGTTTTAATACCTCCATAAACTGCCCTAAAATGCGTCGCAGCCCGTTCTGACACAGACTGCGGGCACAGTGGCAGGCTAGCACAATCCTTCCACATTGCCTGTGTGTTGAAGAGCAATAACAGCGGGCTGAGGTAGATTAGCAGCAAGACTTTACACACTCTGTGACGTCTTTTATGAGCAACGCTGCCTTAATGTCATGGAGGCTGTAACTAACACTTACACTAAATCAACCTAAATAGAAACTTAAATGGCAAAGCGACTGAAAACTAATGTCAGAGAAAAAGGAAGCAAAGATATGCAAATAACAGCTCTCAGGATAATTATGGTCATTTATTTGCCCCCTCCTATTGGCTCAAGGGTGGATTACAGACGCAAAGCTTGACTCTTTGAGCCAGTGCTTTGGCAGCCTTTCAGTCACCATTACTCAGTGGTGTGTCTCATTTGGATCTTTTCAGCGAGTTCAAAATCATCTGGGAGGCACTTGCACTCACTCATGTAGTATGTAACATGCATATTAGCATGTGCATGATGTTTCTTGGTGGTACTTAATTAATCGTTAAAAGATTAACAATCACGATTTCGATTCAAACACCCATGCGATCTCATTCCTAATTGACAATGATTCAGCTGTCTAATAAACCTTTGACAAGTACAACCACAGTGGAACATTCAAATCTGATCCAGAGACAGCAGTTGTCGTGTACAGGTATGAAATAGCCTCTGTCTTAGAAATATTCAAATTATTGGATATAATATATAATCATATACTGTGATAAAAGTTTATATTTAAAGGGTTAGTTCACCCAAAAATGAAAATTCTGTCAGTAATTACTCACCCTCATGTTGTTCCAACCATGTAAGTCTTTCGTTCATCTTCGGAACACAAATTAAGATATTTTTGATGAAATCTGACAGAATTCTGACTCTTCCATAGGCTTCCAGAGTGACCGAAACTCGCCGACCCAGAATAGTTATTAAAAACATCGTTAAAATAGTCCAAGTGACTCCAGTGGCTCAATCTTAAGTATATCAAGCGACGAGAATACTTTTTGTGCGCAAAAACAAACAAAAATACCGACTTTATTCCACTATTCAATTCCTTCTCCCTGGGCCTCGTAGTGTTTTTGCGTAGCGCGTCTGTGTTGCACGTCATCACGTAGGCTCACAATTGGCCGAAGCAGGTCATGTGTGTGATGCGTGATGACGTGCAACACAGACGCGCAGCGCAAAAACACTACGAGGCCCAGGGAGAAGGAATTGAATAGTGGAATAAAGTCGGTATTTTTGTTTGTTTTTGCGCACAAAAAGTATTCTCGTCGCTTGATATACTTAAGATTGAGCCACTGGAGTCACTTGGACTATTTTAACGATGTTTTTAATAACTATTCTGGGTCGGCGAGTTTCGGTCACTCTGGAAGCCTATGGAAGAGTCAGAATTCTGTCAGATTTCATCAAAAATATCTTAATTTGTGTTCCGAAGATGAACGAAAGACTTACATGGTTGGAACAACATGAGGGTGAGTAATTACTGACAGAATTTTCATTTTTGGGTGAACTAACCCTTTAAGATATAAACACTATAATGTCTATGGTAGCAATCAAAATGTCAAAATCACCTTTTGAAAAGTAACTTGATGCTTCAAATAAAAATTGTATCAAATACATTGTTACACCAGTAGGTGGCGACAAGTGACTTAATGTATTTGTCATTGAATCATTCATTCAAGAGATTCATTCAAAAAGGCTGACTCATCTAGCCTGACTACGTCAGACTTCTTACTTCCGCTCAATTTCATTTCGCTTCTGTACTCAGTTTGAGACAGCGTAATAGCTTTCCGTTTTCCTCCGGCCTGAAAACAGCCGGCCAATCAACGAACAGAGGGCGGGCTGAGAGCCGTGACGTAGACACTGATTGTACCGTGGACTTTTTTATAAAGTCTCTCATTAAACGTCATTTAAATAAACGAATATTCAAATTTATGTGCCCAATCTAATTCTAATACAATATTTTTTGAAAAATGCCCATCCCTAGTTATATCTCATTTCCCTCTTTCGGGAAACAGTGGTTATATGCATAATTCAACGCTATTGTTAAATAAAAGCTCTAAAACTATGAAAAATATTTTCAATTCTTTGAAGTCAAGCTGAAATAAAACAAAAAATATAAATATAACATGAAAACTTGAAGAAAAATGTTAGAAATGTTGAAATTAGAAATTTTGTCTTTATAATTAACTGAAAATAAAATTAAGTTGAAGTACTTAAATTACCAAAATTAAAATAAATTAAATTAAATTAAAGATATATATATAAATTTAACTATAAATTGTACTAAAATAACACTGAATGCAAGTTGCTGAATAAAAGTGCCTGCAAAATGAATAAATGTACTGTAAATGAAAAGTACTTTAGCAATTATACTAACCTAATGCTTTTTGTTTAATGGACGATGAAACTTGGAAAAAAATGTCCTAGAGACTTAAACTGATGGAGAGACCTAAGCCACATCTCAGAAAAGACTCTTTTGGCTAGCAAGCAACCACCTAGCATCCACAAAGAAACGTCCTTAAAAAAAAAAGGCCCTGGCAACCACTCACAGCAAGCGACACATGGGTGAACAACACTAAAACTCTAGCTTAAAATTGTAATTGACCATTAACTGACACCTCTCAGTTCAGTGGCATCATCCATCCGCTCTAAACTATGGAGAAAGAGGACACAAGCAAAGTCAGAATAAGCCAATTCCCTCACTTCATTAGTATTCTTTTCATTCGGCTATTCAACCTTTTCAGGTTGTGGATTTGGCCTTAAATGGATACCCCATTTCTCTTCTTTAGAGTTTCTGAAAGGGCACCCCAAAGTGAAAAAGTCGAACTGAGAGCTGTGCTTTAGTGACTGGTCCATCCATGTACACCAGACATTTAGCATTAAGCGATTCTTTCTCCCCAGCTTAAAGCGAAAAAGCACAGACCGTGTGGTAGGGTGATTCATAATCAGATGATTCACCTGTCCACCGAATCACACTCAAATAAAAAAAAAAACTGTCTCCCGAGAGGCGGGCACCTTACCAGGCTACCAAACACGTTATACTACTCACAGCCAGACCTTTGACTAAATGGCAAAAGGTCTGGTCTACATTTCCGCCCACTTAGAAAGGATAAGTTACATTCTATTCTATTTTGTCTAAATTGGTTAAAAAAAAGTTTGGGCTAAGTACATTTTTATGTTTATGAAAGAAGTTTCTTATGCACAGCAAGGTTGCATTTATTTGATTAGTAAAAGATACATTCATAACATTTTATACAATCAGATTACTTCTTGCCAGGCTAAGAAAGTGCTTTCCAGGTTTGTCTGCAATATGCATAGGATAGTCTGAAAAAGGACTGCGAGCAGTCCGGTGGTATCAGTGGTCTGGACAAACAATGAGTTTAATAAAGATACTCTAGCAACACAAAGTATTGTCAAACCCTCTGGGATTGCTGAGGATTACGCCAGGGATTTGAGTAGATGCCGGATTAAGGGATTTTTTATTTATTTTTTTTAAAAGGAGAAAATACACATAAATTGCAGTTTTCTCTTTGAACATGGAGCCTGCACTTAATCACTCCCAGAGACTAAGCCTGGATGCTCAAGACGCTTCTCTGGTTAGCCTGCGACCGCATCCTCCAGTCGCTCTTCAACAGTGGGCTTGGGGGGCTCTAGTTCTCTGTCAGAAATCAATTGCGAACTTTGCGTTTACCCCTGCTGCTTGCACAAACAACGATCAGAGATGCCCAGACCAGCTGTTCAGAGGGATTCACAGGGGGTACGTCTAAAAGAGAGCGAACAGGACCCTCTGTTCTGCCAGGATGAGTCGGGGGGATCTAACCGTGGGTGGCGGGGAGTTTATTAGCATTCAGAGGCTCAGTGGGAATTCACACCAGCGTGTGATATACTCGCATTCTCTCGCTTGCCGCTAAAAAAGAGAGCAGAAGAGTCACATGATCGGGGCTTTGAAAGAGCCTGCGTCTTGGTCACATGCAGCCGACATGATTCACAAGCCCCAGCAGGCATTGCCTAGAATTATGCCCTTCCAGCGCACTTTAATTAGGTCTCTGTTGCGGGACGCATATTGTATAATGGAATGGGTGAAATGGCATTTGTGGCTTGAAAAAGGTGGAGATTTGGGAGCACCCGATGGCTTGTAGACAAAGCTATTTGTGATATTCTCCTTGTTTACCACAATAAATTCATCACTGGCATTCACAGACGTCCAACAAATGATTCTCTGTTGAATACAGAAAGGACTAGAGGATCATTAGCTTTGGTGTCTATGGCATCTACAAAACCAAAATGAGATATGAGAGGTCTTGGAAAACAGTCAAACGGGGCCTTGAAAATTCACATCGTGATTTAAATTCCCTGAATTTCACACGCAAGCATAAAACAACACCAGGCCTTATTCCCAGGATGCCTCTCGCTATCTGCATAAGACAAAAACAAACAAACACAAAAACTAGTTTAAGATGCTTACCAATGGGATTTTTGTCTTTCCCTTTGGGATTATGGATTTTAAGTATTTGTTATTGCATCTGCTAAAATCCGTGGCTGATATTAGATATTAGCCCGTGTGTAATGAGGTTGTTGTAGAGAAGCGTGATTATCTGATGCTGGGTGGATTATGGTGGCTGCTTGATGCCGACGGATACACGGACGAGCTGGTTTGGCCCACATTCAGCGCAGGAATGCAGAGGACACAATACACAGCGAAGAGAAACAGACTGTGAGACCAACTCAGAGAGTAGA
The DNA here is from genome assembly GCF_949319135.1 of Squalius cephalus. Classification (NCBI taxonomy): domain Eukaryota; kingdom Metazoa; phylum Chordata; class Actinopteri; order Cypriniformes; family Leuciscidae; genus Squalius; species Squalius cephalus. The sequence continues at coordinate 42,477,926 of NC_137122.1, read as the reverse complement.
CAGGAAAGAGAGAGACGGACAAACATCACAGACATAACGGACTCAGAGACCTTATGTACTGAGTCCCTTCAACCTGTTTAGCTAAAGAAGATCTACTTTATTTGTGTGTGTGTGTGTGTGTGTGTGTGTGTGTGTGTGTGTGTGTGTGTGTGTCTGTGTGTGTGTGTGTGTGTGTGTGTGTGTGTGTGTGTGTGTGTGTGTGTGTGTGTCATATGTTTCAATGCCATGTGTGTGAATATTGTTGGACGTGTGGGAGTGTTACGGAGGGAGTGTGGTAGTGTGGGGGAAATAGAGACAGGCTGAGAGCAATGGGAAAAAGAGAGAGAGAGACAATGAGAGAGAAACAGACACAAAGAGAGAGAGAGAGATATTCAGAGTAATTCCTCACATTACAAAACATTGTGACCAGTGATATTGACTGGTTATAAATCTAAAAATCATTCTTAAAGAAATTGACAAATATAAAACATGACCACAATAAATTTGAATTTGATCTCCACATCATACGTACGTTACTGAAAATAAAGCTGAATTGAACTGTAAAAGACAGAAAGACAAAGAAGGGATGCATAGATTCTGGCCGATACCAATAAGTCAGTAATTACTTCATGTTATAGCTGATCCTGATAAATGGCCAATATTAAAATTCTATTATATTTTGCATAATTAAACAAATAAAAATATATAGCTGTCATATATATATAAAACTAAAATCACAACATGTAAATTTAGACAGTACTATAATGTACAGTGTGAAAAATGTATATTCAATTTGAGATGTTATTAAATTAACTTTAAGTGAGTGTTACATTAATGTAAAAATGGAAGAAATTGCTGTTTTCAATCAATTAATCAATCAATAAAACTAACACAAAAACGGTTTCCCACAAAACAGTAAAATGTTAGAATATAGTAAAATAAGAATAATACAAAAGATGAATTGTTGATAAAGCAAAATAATGCATGCACTGGAAGTTAATGTGGCAACTGAGACTAAATGTGAAAGCGACCGTGAGTAGAGAGTCCATTATTTATTGTGCCAATAAAGCACACAGACAGAGAGAGAGAGACACAAGAGTCTGGATGGTGGAGGTAAAGCAGCCAGTGAACGCCAGAGCTTGTTTTCTTTCGGCAGTCACTGACTGAGCTGTAACACAAGCCTCATTCATGTGACCAACACACGGTTACATAGTCATACTGACACACCTTCACACTCACAGTTACACACCCTGACCAACGCTTTCCACTGCTCACAGGGAACGTATTCACATGAATACACAATCCCTCTCTTCATCTACAGCGCCAACCGCTCGCCCTGACGACTCCTGCTTAACCAGTCTTCTCCAATCGTCAATTTAACACAAAAATATTAAACTCTAACACATACAGCATTAGTGCGCTTACTGATGTTTTTGTATATCGGTGTATTTAAGCAGTTCAGCAGTATTCATGTGCACAAGATGCACAATATCTCAGTTCCATATTGGTTATTGGCCAATATTATAGATTTTTAAAATGTATTAGTATCAGTCGATATTGCATATTTGTGCATGGTCATTTCCCTTATATTTACATTCAGATCACCTGGATCATCTAATACTAATCTATCATCTAAAGTTAATCTTTAAAAAAACTATTTTACAAAAATAATTTAATAAAGCCATGGTCACACGACTTTTGAGCACATCAAATGTTTTACAGACAGTGCAACGGTTAGAAAATGGCATCACACTCTACGGCATCTTTTTTAAAACATAGTCCAACAATCAAAAATATAAAAATATGCAATCTTCTCCACTGTACTGCAATGCTGCAAACATACAGATTTAAAGTTTGCGTTTTCAGCTTTAAGGTCACGCTGTGGAGAATAAATCTTCTATTGGTCACACGTCTTCACGTGACATGAATCCGCAGGTCAGTAACGCAGCGAAATGCATAACTTTTTCGCTTGTGCTTGCGCTTCCCGTCTCATTCATGCGTATGAATTGAAGTCAATGGAACGAAAAGTGCAGTTTGACCGTTCCTTAACACTATTAAATATAATCTTTAGCACATCTCCAAATGAATACCCATATTTCATACTGTACATTATAATGTTGTGATGCCTAAACATTAGTATATCATGATTGATTTTAGTTTTCAGTGTTTTATTTTTAATTCAGACAAAAATGTACAGAATTTTAATAACGGCCATAGCACGAAAATAATCATTGGCTTCAGAAAGAATTCTAATATTGGTTCATCCCTAATATTCTGCATATAATGCATCTAATCAAGACCGCACACGTCTCATAAAAGACCTCACACAAACGACACTCCATTACCCCGCCCACTACTCACAAGTGTCCTTAGGCCCCGCCCCCTCTTATTTCCACACAAAAGAGTGATAACAAGGTGCCAACAATGACAGGGGTGAGATGGAATTAAGGGCCTGTAGCAGCGTACTTAGCCAAGTATGAATAGCGCCCGACCACAGTTATGTTAATGGTAGCATTACGGTGCACCAATTTGCTGTTTTTCCAATATCTGTGACAGGCCACTATTGTGCTGTCAAGCTTACATAACAATTAACTCACTTTTTATGGACATGTTTACAAAGGACATAAAGCACTCCTAGCAAAATATTCTACCCTAACACAATAGACATTCAGCCACTTGAAAGCATTTTCACGACGATGACTGCGCCAGGAAAAGTAAGTCTTTATCACGGCGCTCAGTGTAAACTATAAAATCAGCTTGAGCGCTTGCTTTCTTTTTAGTAGATGAAGTCATTGGCGAGGCAATGGGACCGAGCCCGCTCGTTAAGAGAGCACATCATGGAATTGTTTCTGATAACCATCAGCTTAACACAGAGAAACAAATCAATAGGTGTTGGCTCGGTTCATTACGTAACAGTCAGAAAGAGATGAAAGTGCTCTGTTTGGGCTTTTCTGCACTTCTGGAACGAAGGTAACCTCATGAAAACAAATCTGACTTCGCCTCTGGCCTTTGAAAGCCATGCAAAAACAACCTGGCCCAATGTTACTGATTCGCCGTCATCAATCTTTACAAGGTCTGAGATATACTCCCCTCTCTGTTTAAGAGCTAATGGAGAGGAGGAAATGCTAACAGGGCAGCTGTCCAACTGAAGCTGGGGCAAACGAGCACCCTGGGGCAACTTTTGATGATCAAGCAAAACAACGACCAGCCTGGATCAAATGTTGAGTATGAGAGAGAGAGAGAGAGAGAGAGAGGCAACAGAGACAGAGAGATGGCCTGTAAGCACTCAGGCATACTGACGGAGTGTGAGTCAGCACTGCACGGCGAGGAGAGGATGGAACAACTCAATAACAGGAAAAGACTGAGAGAAAGACAATGTATCTACAACAGTTTCTGCTAAGAAAATTAGTTGCGTGACTGGGAATGACACAGCTGGCCGGACAAAAGCAGAATGTTTTTAAGTGTTTATTTTGTGTGGTTACACGATGGACTGTGCAGCAGAGGTTGTGTAACAAACAATCATTATCTGTCTTTCTGACGGATTGAGTTGTAACCACTGATCTATATAGAATGATATGCAATGTCATTATGTAGATCAGTGGTTGTAACATTTCTGTCACTGACTATTTTTAATCCATCATGTTTGTTTTAATTTCCCGAATTCCCCTGATTTGAGCGTGTGCATGTGAAATCAACTAATGGCCGATATTCAATTAATCTTTTCAATAATTAACAGTTACAATTTAACTCAAGGTAGCAGGTTAACACGTATGGTATGTTGTTTGTCCTTTAACACAGTGGTGCTCAACCAAGGGGTCCGGGGCCAATTCTTTTTATTGAAGAACATACAAAAAAATATACAAAAAAAGTTTTTCAAAAAATCCGGACATTGTGTCATTGTGAAATTTTAAATGTCAGAAAGCACAGAAACTCTGATGTACACACACAAGCTTGTCTTTATGATATGAGGGTGCAAGTGAGGACGACTATGAGGACTAGGTTTTATTATTCCAAAGCTTTGTCTGCCTAGTCAACACTCTCTGGATCCCTGCTAAAGGAAAGATCCCTCCAAATGCTACAGTGAGTGAGAAAGAGCCACATAGGTGTGTGTGTGTGTGTGTGTGTGTGTGTTTGTGTGGGCAATTATTTCACGCTTGGTCCCCAGAGCCCCTCCCTCTGGGATCCCACCACTAATTCAGGTGGCGAGCGACGAGCACATTAACATTCAGCACACATGCTGAGCACGACATATGAGATTGATCACCATCAAACCAGACGCCCCTCACATCAGGAACCCAAGCAGTGTTTGAGCATGTGGGACCGGCTGACCTGAGGAGAATCAGAACATGCAGTAACAAGACAAATGTGGCGTTCAGCTCACCTGGTGCGCAGCGGCAACTGGCTAATGAGAGCATGTTAAAGCAAATGAAGGAAGTTTATTGCTGCATTAACACAGGCCCCAAAACACGCCAAACACATGTGGAATTAACTTAATCGTCAGTGGAATTAACAATCACAGCCCTTCACTGGCATGTTTTCCCCAGCACTAAATCTGCCTTCAGAAATGTTTCAGTTAGTGAGGTTGACTAATTTATCTAGATTTTTTTCTTTTAATAGAGAAAGAGGAATAGACTATATACATAAAACATGGATTACAAATTAAAATATAAAAATACATATAGGCTACAATAGTAAGGTTTCCTCAAGACAGATTCATCAATGTATCATTGAGCCAACCCTCTGACTAGGGTTGAAAATATCTAGATATGAAAGTATCTAGTTTAGCAAATCAATTAGGCTAATAGTTCAATTCATTTTAATCTAGCCACATCTGAAGTTCCATTTGGGCTTGGAAATTCTTTGCTTAGGTAGTACAAAAGCATGTAAAGTATCCCCAAAAAGTTGCAACTAAAATAGACCAAATGAGCCAATTTTGCCATTTACAGAAAATCCCACATTTATCTGAGGTTTAATCAACTTCCCATTGTGCACGGCCAACATCCCCATTTCCACAAGCAACGGAACTTCCAGTTTTGGTTTCAGGAAGGAATTCACACACAGTGCACAAACCATACAAGAAATCCAGTGCTGAATACCCAAATAACATGCAAATGGTGAGGTCAATGTAGGACCAGACGAAGTCTGTGGAAATTGTGCAGAATAGATTTAAACATAGTCAAAAATGTTAATCAGAGTTGAATGAGTCAAAATAAGAACATGTAAAAAAGAAGAAAAAAGAAAAGAGAGATGATCCCATTTTTTCTGCAATTCAGCAGCGTTTTTGGTGGGCGCAGATTGTGTGTGGGTTTGGGTTAATGTCATGTTTAAGAAGGCAGCACAGTGACCCACAAAAGGTGAGAGGTCATCTGTCTCTCACACCTCTTTAATCAAAAAGGCTGAAGAGCAGACAATTTGTGCCGGCAGAGTTGTGACTGTGGTATTAAAGAGCAGTCGGCATAAAGTGCAGAACAAAAAGGGATAGTCACTCCCCTGTCTATTCAGTTCTCTTTGAGTCAACAGAGGCCAGTGTAGCACTACACCGAAACACCCGGACAACAAAGACTCGTGCTGCTTTTTAGACAGACACAAACACATTACATGATGGTGCAAACTCTGAATCAACATGCACAAATGCAAATTTTCTATATCCTAATCATTTGTTAATGTAGACTACTCATTACTTCAATGCGCTCACTGTTTCTGCCTTGTATATATACATTGTCGAAATGAATACATTGTTAGCTAAGCTAACTGCATGATTATACATTTCTGAAATACATTACTTGACACAGTCACCTCTGATAACAGATCACTCTAAATTGTAACGTAGACACATGCATTTTCTGTAAAGCTGCTTTGAAACGTGAATTGTGAAAAGAGCTATACAAATAAATGTGAATAGAAAACTAAACTCTAATCATATGTACCGGCAAAGCCAGAACAGACAGATTACCTGAAATCACTCGAAACAACAAATTAGCCATGAGGAAATCCAATAGTTATGTGACTTCACGATGAAGATTAATTTCGGACAATTGCAGACTGATAGGTATCTATTTCTTGTCTGTGGGATTGAGAGCCTTCAGGGGGTTCGGATGCATCTTCTGAAACGCTCTCGGGTTTCTAACACTCGCTCCAGACTTCCCACCTCGCTGATTGCATGCCGTCTCAGGACGAGGATCGAGATAAACAGCTGAAACAATCGCACGGCTACCGGCTCCCACTTTAATCCTCTGCCAGTCCTGTTTGCCAGAATAAACAGCCCACCGAGGCCACAAACAAATCCGAGAGCAGAACAGATATGGAAGAGCTGAGCGTGTACACAAGAGCACGGACGAAAAGGTGACCGCCGCTGGGGTCACGCCGCACTCTATTATTATTGCACGAAGGAATGGAGTGGTATAGGGCGCCTCATGCAGCAGAGTCAGATCCAAGCAGGATGACGGCTCTACAGGGAGCATTTCAGAGCAGACGACACCGAAAGACGGACACACTTCACACCGCCGAGGCAGGATGGCACCGAGCCACTCTGCTGACATGCACACATTTACTGGACATTAACGCTCCTGCCAAACTGCGACATCTTGAAGGCAAAACTGTCTGAGAAGCAAGTCCTGCTGAGAATTCGGCATCCGAAGGTGCCGTCGATTAGTGCTGGAGGGATTATAACGTGCACTTTAGACTGCAGGATTAAATACGACCACAGAAGAATAGAATTATCACATTAGACACAGATAGAGCAACAAGTCTGTGGGGATATTAGCGAGAGACTAAATGAGATGGAACGTCGCTCCAGGCTCGCTGTAGTTTACATTACACCTGGATTAGAAAGCTAAATGAACACCTCTGCAATTAAAACATTGTTGCCAAATGGTGATGGTAGTGTTAGCCCGCAGTGACAATCTGTTCCAGCCTTCACATTTTTACATTATTCAGATTTACATGAACACAATTAGGATGATATTTCTTCAGTGAGGAAAAAGCTGTTCAAACACACCTATTGATGACAGAAAGATTTCTAATTAGATTAGGCAAACCTATGTCTGGGAGCATTATGCTAATGTGATGCTACATGATAATTAGCATCAATTAATTGTAAAAAATGATGCAGACTGATGAGGGAGTGTAGCGCTTTTACTGAGGTGCGGCGTATAATGTATTCTGTGCGAATGAATTACAAACACTTTCATGTTTTATACACCGGCTTTGCTGTGCCTCAAAACTGAGCAAGGAGCCTACCTAGGAGGCATTCCTAGGCATGTGCATCTTAACATGCATCAATTCCCAAAAATGCTTTCTGATATATAGCCAACTAGGTTTTTAAGACAGTCATAGAGATGGATACATATAGTCCGGTTTTGCTCTAAAGTGCTGTGCAAATTTGCAATGAAAAACATTTCTGGTTTGAACTAAAGAGCTATTTTTAACTGATCTGACCATACTCTCACTGATGTTCCCTAATGTAGTCGGGTCACTGTCCTCAACGCAAGGCATGGAGGGTCTGTCAGCAAAGCTGCAGGCAACGACTCAGAGCAGGAGCATCATGTCCAGACAGATCAGCCAACATTTCAAGGCACAAACTGAATGGAGGATGTTACGAATCCACAAAATCAATAGTAAAATATGTGGACTTTAAACTGCCGCAAGTTATCTTTTTTTGAGGTGTCAGTGAGGACAACAATGTTGATGCTTAATATATATATATATTACAATTTAAGAATAGATTATAGTATTTATTATTATTATTATAATTTTTAATTAGTAATATTTAGTAAATAAAACCAACTGAGCCTAAACGAAAAGGGGTTCAAGGTAAAAAAATACATATTTTTAAGACATGTTGAATACTAGGTCGACGTTTCGGAAGAATGACCAGTCAGGTTATATCAGTCATTTATGTTATCACAGAGTTCATTTATGTTACCACATGAAACACATTTTAATTTACCTGACAAAACATTTCTATAGTTTTTATTGTAAGAGTGAATGATATGGGGATAAGAAATAGAGGGCATTTAATAACAAAATCGAAGTATTTACATTATATCCATAGGTGATGGAAGCGGATTATTTATATCATAAATAATTTAAATCTTCATACAGGTCATGACGAGATCCCTCCCAGCACATATCACCAACAATATGACATGAAGATGATCTGAAAGCAACGCATGAGAGCTGAACTGCCTATTCCTCCGACATACACAATTACAACAGCAACAACTTAATGCGAGTTTTAACGGACAGCGATCCGTCACACGAGATGCTAAAGTATCCAACACAACTGCATCTTACGCGTCGCGCGCGACGGTCACATTCTCAGCTGCGGTGTATATAGTCATGACAACAAAGGGCTACATTTCAGCACATCACTAACAAATCATCCAGCCACCGTTCGTGTAAACATAAACACCCAGAAACGTTGGGTCTGGGGATCATTTCCGAGAGAACGGGCCCTTTATGACGGCGGACCGTGAGGAATGAATGGTGCGCGATGAACGGGGAAATTCCGCCTTACCGGCTGCTGTTTTTGTCGAATGGACGCTTTCCCAAGCGGCGGCTGGTGATGCCTCCTCTGGAAGCCGCTCTTCGGGTTCTCGCTGTAGGCTTTGTTGATGCCGAATCGGTCCCTCTTCTCTCTGGCGTTGTCTTTTCGGTCTTCTCCCGTGTCCAGACTGCTGAAGTTCCACACGATGAGCGTTTGGACCAGCAGCACTGTAAGCGCGGCTATTAACGCGGACCGCGATCGGCGAGCCAGCTTACGGGCGCACAGACTGCCGAACATCTTCACCCTGAAGCGGCGAGGTGCCACTGCCGTGCGCCGACAGTCCGCTTTGTGGCTCAGCGTCGCGAAAGGAGCGTGGAGAGGGAGAGGGAGAGAGGGAGAAAGGGAGAGAGGGGGCGGTTGGCAAGGGCTCCGCCGGAGGAGAGAGAGAGAGCGCGCGCGGTTGAAACACGTCCCCTCGCGGTGACACATGTAAACTACACGGGGGCCATTCCATGTTCTTATCAGTTTCAATGAACGTTTTATCAGAGAAACTATGTCTAAATTGTTTTGTTAGTTAATTTATACATTTGAATTTATTTTGAGATATATCTGTGCTTTTAAAAAAGCAACAGGTTTGACGGGAAGAGGGCTGACAGTTTTGCAGTTCATTACCATCCATGTGCTCAAGGCAAGGTCATGACTCTACAAAGTGTTTATTTAAAAGAGAATTTAAACATTTATTCCTTTATGTATATATATATATATATGTTTTTCTTCTCACCCAGGTGAATCACAGGAAATGCCAGACAAAACAAGACCCTATCTATCCACAATACTTGTGTTTTTCAAGTAATCAAAAGGCTGTGAAACTGTTTTCTTTCCAGTTGAAGTATTTTATGTTCTGCAATAACTTCTCACCACATATAATTGATGTCATGTTGTGTTGAAAAAAAAAAAAAAATGAATGCGGATATTTCTACAAATATCCGGACGGTTATTATGATATGACACATTAAATATATTTAAATTTGTGCCACTTGAAGTGTTTTTAATAAAATATGTCTACAAAAAACTAAATAGAGGAAATAAAAATGCTTCTATTTGCATTTTTGTTTCATATGCTACATTGTTAATATAGCAAAGACATGAGTGACAGGCATCCTCATGAAGAAAGAAGAAATTAAAATACATTTACTGGATTTTTGTAGATGTGTTAAGAAAACTGCTTAAAAAAGCATAAGGGCATATTTGTGGAATGACCCATGTGACGTTTTTTGAAGGGATCAGAAAAACCTTGCTGGCTCAACAATAAATCTTTTGCGAGACTTCTTAAAATGTAAATAGAAATAGATCTATAAAAATACCCAAACCACAAAATACTGCAAGTGTCTGTGTAAAAAATCAGTTTCAAAACCGTTAGGTTCCCCTTTTTGGTCAGTCATTTCACATTGTTGTGTGTGCAGCTGTATGAGCGAGAATAGCCTCATGGGTGAAGGTGAATGACATCATCATCTTTCAACCAGCCTTTATTATTGTTCACCCGATCAATGGCTGCTAATTGATAGTGTTAACCTGTCAGATTTAGAAAAAGAGAGATAACCCTGGAGAACCATCAAGATGATTTCCAATACAATGGACCCAGGTGAAGCATCACCAACAGTTTTTTAATCAAGACTGAGGCCATCTTTCATCCCGCATAGCACGGCACTGGCTCGCACGACAACGAGACTCGGTTTCCATGGGAATACCCTCAGTGTCCCTCTTCCTTTCCTCTAGAAGTTTGGGAGAGAGAGATATCTGAGAATGCGATTCTGCTTAGACATCTCAGAGCTACGTGAGCACTGCTGTTTGTTCACAGCATTCTTGACATCATTAAAGTTGAATCAGCTACCCCGATGAGGCTGCTCTATAATTCACAGCTCTCTCATTGAGATGGAGATCACAAGGCTTTGATGAATTTGAAAGAAAGCACAGGGCACAGTCACACTTCATTCCCCTCGCAGAATGGCTGTGGAACCTGCAGAAAGTCCCCCGGGCAGCAGATGCTGAGGTGTGCAGTTACGAGGGGCTACGCATGGCGACATTCACTGTCAGTATATGTGCGAGTGGGTCGTTAGATCTAGCAGAAGGGGAATTGGAGTAAGATGCCAGGGAACTCATGCCCTTGGGCAGACGTTCTCTCCATATGCCTCCTCTGCAAGAACTCCTCATGGTCTCCAAACCAATCTTCTCTGCTCCAGGGTTCATGCCTCTACAGAATGAGATGGTAACAGTTCGCATGGCTTTTTTTCATTAAATATCATTAAGTTGACATGGCTAAAATCTGCCATTATTGTAACATTTAGCATGTAACATTTAGATTAACTGTACCTTTCAAAAATTTGGGGTCGGTATACGATTTTTTTTATATTTTTTAAATAAAGTATCTTATGGCTGCATTTATTTGGTCAAAATTACAGTCAGAACAGTAATATCGTGAAATATTATTTCAATTTAAAGACACTGGATCAGTGTCACCTGATCCTTCTGAAATCCTTCTGATATGCTGATTTGATGTTTAAGAAACATATTTCTTATTATAATCAATGTTGAAAACATTTGTGGTGCTTAATATTTTTGTGGAAACCATAATACTTTTTTTCAGGATTATTTGATGAGTAAAAAGTTTAAAAGCACATCATTTATTTGAAATAGAAATCTTTTGGAACAATTTATTTATTTATTAAAAAAAAATATTTGTCAAATATTTGTTAATTAAGTTTGATCAACTTAAAGTTCTATGCATATTGTTCTAATTATTTAAATTTTTCTACGGGAAATGCACGTCATGGCAAGGAAATGTTGTGCTATCTAACTGTATTGACAAAAACATATGAATATTCTAGGGCTGTCAAACGATTAATCACGATTAATCGCATCCAAAATAAAAGTTTGTTTTTACATAATATATGTGTGTGTACGGTGTATAATTATTTTCTATATATAAATACACACACATGCATGTATATATTTAAGAAATATTTGCATGTATATACTGTGTATATATATTTATATTATATATAATTTATATTATATATAAATATTTTATATATAAATAACACATTTTTCTTAAATATATATGCATGTGTGTGTATTTATATATAGAAAATAATTATACTCCATACACACACATATATTATGTAAACACAAACTTTTATTTTGGATGCGATTAATCGCGATTAATCGTTTGACAGCCCTAGAATATTCATCATATAAGATAAAAACATGAAGCATGAAATACCTTAAAATGACACTCACACAGGCCTTAAAACACCAATTTTCTCCGCTCTGTGGTTCAAAAATGAGGTGCACGTGATGATGTCAACAGTTTGCAAAGGGGTTTTTTTCATTAACTTTTTTATTTCAAGTAAAAAAAAAAGACATTGACTTTGCCATGACTTCAATTTTACCAACAATTGAAAAAGATTTATTAAGGATCAATTTAAAAGGAAATTTATTTACATTCCCTTTATTTACATGGTTTTAAACTGTTATTAAAAAAAAGCATGTTTCATTAAACGTCATGGAGAACTGACAACACCACAAGAATATTTGTTACAAGACAAAACTGAAATACTTTGAAATGACACACAGACATCAAGATTTAATACAGGCTACATGAAACATGAAACGAATAACAGTTACTTGATCATTTTGAGTAGACTAACAAACTCATTTTGACACAAGACAAGAAGTTACAAAATTTGACAGCAAGATCAAAAACATAGTAAGTGAAACCAGCAAACAGTTAGACAATGCACTATATTTAACCGATCTTCTATCGCCCTATAATCCATCGCGCTCTTTAAGGTCACTAAATTCGAGGCTTTTGGTCATACCTAGGATATCCAGATCCACCAAAGGAGGGAGAGCATTTTCACATTTAGCTCCAAAACTCTGGAATAGTCTTCCGGATACTGTTCGTTGCTCAGACTCGCTCTCCCAGTTTAAAACTAGATTAAAGACGCATCTCTTCAGCCAGGCATTCATATAATACTTTTAATCTTACAGTTAAATCCGACCTCTAGTTCATAAACGCCAGAGGAGAACTGGCCCCCGACTGAGCCTGGGTTCTCCCAAGGTTTTTTTTTCTCCATTAGGTCACCTGATGGAGTTTTTCGGTTCCTTGCCACTGTTGCCTTTGGCTTGCTCAGTTGGGGATATTTGGATATTTAATTTAACTAATCAATCAACGATACTATTGATCAGCATTACCAAACATGGACGTTCCATTAGAAACAAACATTGATGTATTGTTTTAATTTATTACTGTGAAGCTGCTTTGATACAACCTATGTTGTGAAAAGCGCTATATAAATAAACTTGACTTGACTTGACTATATGAATTATTCCTACCGGGATTGAATTTTCTTTTCAGTGTACAGTAGTATATATATATATATATAAAAGATTAATTAAACTCATCTGCTATTCATTTTGGTTTGACTTGGAGCAAAAAATTGGAGTATATCTTAATAGAAAAGCAGCATTTAGATGCTGTACTTGTGTTCCTGAAAGTGTACATTAATACACACAAAAATACAATAATCAAGTATATGTGATTATTTTTCCATATTTACTTGATCTAAGAACCTTTTTTACAGTGTAGGAATCCTGCCTCTTTCTCTTTGTCCGCCTTTCTTTCGATGGTGACAAACAAGTCCTCCTTGTATTGACAGGCTGATCCGCTGAGCCTGTTGCGTTGTAAAGCACATCTGTTTCAGTTTCACCAGCGGTTACCGAAGCATCTCCTAAATTCTCTGTACTTTGAGGGCTGCAGTCCGTAGACAGTTAGCTCACATCCTCAGACCTCCACTTCATTCACTCTCTTAAGACCGTGGAGAGCATTCAAATCGGTCATGGCGATAAGAGCGCAGCTGTGAATAAATACATGGATCAGTGAATCCCTCCCTGAAAAGGACATTAGTAGTTATGCATGCAAAATCATTAAATTTTCACCATCCTTATCAAAAAGATTCAAGAGCGGCTAGATAATGGAAATCTCCAAGCGAGCATTATACTGGTTCTTCTTTCTCACTGTTTTCTTGTTTCTATCTCTTCGTCATTTCAAGTATGACATCTTTGAATCCTCCCACTATGGTTTAGCCTCAGCTGACTCATTCACAGTTGTAATTCCATACATCAGATCCACCGCTGAGCCACATCAGGCCGAGCCGAGGCAAATGACGCATTATCAGGTTGAACCTCTGACCCTTTGCACAGTCCCGAGAGAAAGAAACAGTGACACACTCATCACAGTCAACCATGAAACACTCAAGCATTCCCAGGCACGACGTTTACTCAAGACTGGAGTTAAATTGCTGTATTATGTGGATGCGAAAGGAAATTAAGAGTCTTGTGGGAAAAGGCCTATTGCAGCCCGTTCGGCTCGTTGTTTTCGTACTTTCCTCTAATGCAGGCCGTGATTTATGGCATCGCTCATTGAAAGTGGGAGATTGAAGTCATAGAGCGCTTCTCATCAGGGCCCCGCCACTGACCTTGACCTCAGACACCGCCGGGCTCTCATCTGTCACAGCGCTCGCATCCGTCAGTATCCAGGCTGCTGATACGGATCCTGTGCTTACAGACAGGGCTCTTTTTTTGTCCCCATTTATCGATTCGCTGAATAATTTATCATTGTTAATTTTCCCTGACAAATTGTTTCCTCTCTTGCTCACGTTTCCTGTGACGACTCGTTCATTCTGTTTTTGTTTGCGTTCAGTCTGACATTGTGGGTTATGAGGTAGTGATTCTTTTGGCACCTGGAGAGATGCTTTTGTATTACAGTTTTTCTCAATCGCTTTGGCTTATTTTTTTTTTTAAACAGTTTTAATAGTCTCAACATCGAACATCAAAGCGCAGTTGTCACAACTTCAAATTAACCTACAAGTGAGCTGTACTGGTGAAATAAAATAAGTGTAAGGGTTTTCTTTTTTTTTCAAGTAACAAAAATGTTTTAGTTAAAGGCACAGTATGTAATTTTCACTGCTAGATGCCACATATTCAAAATAATGACAAAGGCAAAGCTTTATGACACTATGGAATGATGGGAGTTGTCGTCTTCACCCCCACTGCCAATGGAAATCAATCCGACACACAAATTATGTTCATGGATGAGGTAATGAAATAAATATTTATCACATCATTTAATTTAATTCTAATGAATTAGCCGCAAGTGACGTAATGTTAAACGCTAAATTACTAATCATATATGTCACTTTATTTGTCGAATTAAATGGTAACGCAGTGCAGTTTTACGTGTTTAAAACAATCATACTGAAAGTACATTTGAACGTACCCACAACATTTGCAAAAAGGCTGACTTACTATTTATAACAAATACTTAAAGTCCCCCTGTGGTGAAAATCAAGTTTTTAATGTTGTTTATGTCTATCTGGTGTTTTTAATATGTTTTAAGACAAACCATGTGTAAATTAATAAGTCAACACCATTGCTGAGTATTTTGTCCTTAAAACTGCAGAGAAAAAAAGACGGTCGCCAGTGTTTCTTACGTCACAAACTACCCTGTAACCATTCACGTCAACGTGCGGGCGGGCTTTAGCATATCATTAACAGGTTATCGCGTAGGGTAGAGTGGGGGAAAATAATAAAAAATTATGATAGTGGGAAGCAATGCTCCAAGTGGCTATAGGGGGCGTTTTACCCCACAGACTTGGTTTGAAAAAAAATTGTCATTCTAAAATAGTTTTTTTAAATATTTTCCTTAAATAACATGTACACCCTAACTACAAGCGCTACTATTCTCATATCATAGGCCTATATAACTGTGATGTTCTGCAAAACACTTACTGTTGAAAATTGTAAGTGTTGTAAGTGTAAGCTTAACAGTAAATACTTCTACATCACTCTTGTCAATATAGTCCATATCAACAACGAAAATGTATCTTGATTTTATCTAGTGGTTATTTTGGGAAAACCCCCACTTTACCCTATATGTTTCTGTTGATATGAAAAATTGTGTACATTTAGCAATATAGCAGGTGAAGTATATGATGTGTATTACGATGTTATGATGAGGAACATGCCTTTCTCCAATGACGTTGTTCAAAGTGTTTCTAAAGGCAGACTGATTGACTCTGAGATGGAGAACGGGAACATGGTTTGTGTAACATTAGCAACACATTATTAGCTGTTTGATAATGTAGTCAAGCAAAAGGCTAATCATATTAATTACAGTTATGTGTCCGACGTTGTAAATAGTGATACATAAAACGAATTACCATTCTGATACATCGATTCAATAATTGAGCCAAAGAGAAAAACTGTAAACTGCATACAATGGCAGTGAAGGTCAGGTCTATTAGACGTGTCTATCTATCGCTCAGTCTCCTTCCATTGTAAGCCACCTGTGCCTCCTCATGCTTCTCTGACCTTCCACAGCTGCCACAGCACCTTGGGGCAACGCCCCTCATGCTCCACAGGGGGCTCAAGTCGTGACAAGGCCATTCATTTCCCACGATGCACCTGCAGCCCTCCTGCACACCCTGCCCGGAACCTTGTTAGAGCAATAAAAATAGTAGCATGGAACAGAATGGATGCCGAATAGGATAGGGACAAAAACCTACCACACCAGCCAAGATATTCTCATAGGACTGCCACAGTTCAGCAAAGCAGGTTAGACCAATTAAACAAGCGTCAGCTGCTTTCGCTGATTAGCATTCACACCTCACACTGTGCGAGAGAGAGAGAGAGAGAGAGAGAGAGAGAGAGAGAGAGAGAGAGAGAGAGAGAGAGAGAGAGAGAGAGAGAGAGAGAGAGAGAGAGAGAGAGAGAGAGATTATTTCATATGGAACATGTTTCATATGGAGCGGCTTCTTAGGCTCAAACATAAGCTAATTTATTGAGCCAGTTAAGCAAAGCAGTCAGGGATAGATAGCGGGACGGAGAGTGAGTATTATGTGGCGATGTTATGGCTTGTTGCACAAAGTTTAATCACGGTTGGACGTCCCCGCACACATTCATCTGTGGGATTACACCTCTGACAGGAAGACGATGCTTCACATACTGATAAGAGTTTGCTTTTGTTTTTCCCCCCGTCGTCATCACAGCTCTGTTGCTCTTCACTGCACCCGGTCGTCTAATTCTCCCCAGGCAGAGGTCATTACGTTTGCTGTCTAAGCGTGAGTATTTGGGCTACACAGATCGATGGTCTTGGTAAATGCCAGTTGAGACTGTGTGTTGGGTCCATTTCGAGACTAGTCAATTGCGACATGTGCAGGATTTAGGTGGCCAGATTTACAGGACATGCTCGACAGAGGTGATTGTGGAACGGAGATCAATGTCTCCAATGGCTCACCTTTGTCACTCGGGGAGCATTTGCAGTTCACAGGAGGGGCAAGAGGATCTTTGTTGTGTGGGTTACTCTCAGTGTCTTCTGTAAAGCACTGAATCTCACAAAACCCACTAGGAAGACGTCCCACATTGAGAATAATGGGAATTTAAAGAAATATATAAAGAAAGAAAGAAACGTAAACCATACCAAGAGGATTTGGGAGAATTTTGTCACAATC
This sequence comes from Squalius cephalus, assembly GCF_949319135.1. Classification (NCBI taxonomy): domain Eukaryota; kingdom Metazoa; phylum Chordata; class Actinopteri; order Cypriniformes; family Leuciscidae; genus Squalius; species Squalius cephalus. Next base: position 42,460,889 of record NC_137122.1, on the reverse strand, counting down.
CAAATAAAGCATATTATTAAAATAGTAAATTAAACAAAGCAGTAATTGCCTTTAAAGCATGTTGATTTAAAAAAAATAGAAAGGTTTTAAATTGCAGTATACTGAGAATCATCTGCCATTAGACAACAATGAGAATGTAATATTTAATTTGTAATAATTGTTTAATAATAATTACATTTGGCAATATTTCAACACAATACATATAAAGTAAATAAGGGCTTTACCGTCTGTGGGATTTTAAAATTTCTCTATTTCTTTCTTTGATTTTTTTTCATCATGAGTGTCTCATGTAGTAAGTTATGAAATCCAGTAAAAAAATTTTAATTTTTTTTTTTACTGAATGCTCTATTAGTTACCGTGTAGGGTTAACAACCAAGAATTATTCAACTCAGACAATTCAGTGCCAAGCGAACGACTCATAGCTGGATCACAGATCTCCCGCAGTTCAAAGTACAAGAAGACAAAGAATGCTAAATCTTTTATTCCACTTTAAATCTGACACATCAGAGGGGAGTTTGGGGAATTGCCTGTTCCATTATGTGGTTAAGTCTAAATAATGCAAAAGTGGATGTCTCTCTCTCTTTCAGCTGAAAAGAGAAACAGCAGAGGAAGCCCCAGGCAGTTTGAGATCTGGATTGGAGGAAGCAAGTGTTGCAGCCTATAAAATTTCTCCTTCACCTTTGTGTAACCATAGTCTTGACAGGTATATGCATGATCTTCACCTTCTCTGTTTTTGACCCCCTGTGAGGCTCTCTTGGACTCTTTCTGTTTTCCTCTCCTTCAAGGTCTGTAGAAAAGAGCTCTGTTCCAAACTAGCAAGATGCCAGTATAATAAGGCGTTCACATGACACAAAGACTAATTCAAATTAAAGGCATGTTAATTTTGACACTTTCAGGCCCAAGACAGCACCACATATATCCTACAATGCATTGAGATGAGCTCATCTCTGTAAAAACAAAACAAAAAAACTCAAGATTGGAACAAGATCAAGTTTATAAACAAACATGCTCATTGGAAAACCGTGCCTGTGACAACATTTCTGCAAAATTATATTACGTTACTTCAGGTTTCGCAACAATTTCATAGTGAAATGTCCAGTAAAGGCCACTAAAAGTGCATGCAGTCTTATTCGAAACTGAATAATCAGCCAACGTTTTAGTATGTTGTGTCCGGTGAGTGGTGCACTGTCATTTTGGCTTGCTTCTAGAAGTCTTTGAGCTGTTTTATGGTGGGTTGTGTTTCACGGGACTCATTTTCCCCATTCTACACAAGTGCTCCACATCGCAAGTGCAATGCTGTATCAGGTGAGCTATACTGAGCAAGTTTACGACATCAGAAAAGCCATATGGAGTTGGTTATGTGATGAAAATGTCAAAATGTATTAGTTTACAAATCATTCATTATGGTAAATGGCACTATGGCACTATGGATTTTTTAGGTCATACAGTATTGTGCAAGGAACTACAATAAATAAATAAAACATTTATGAGAAATATGAATAAAGATTGTTTGTGTTTTACTGCCACAAATTATAATTTCAGTTAATTGTATGTATAGGTAGGCCTTCCAATGAGCCAATGTGTTTAGAGTAATTAAAAAGTAGCTATGTTGTACTTATTTCATACAGTTTGTATGCTTATTTGAGTTTGGTGCCATTAGCTTAGCCACATGCTAAAATCATACTCAAATAAAAATCAACTGGAAGCTGCATCTCCCATAAAGATTGCTATTTGTGTGGTGCTCACGGTTGTTACACTGTATGTAGAATGTTTCAAATCAATCCCTTATGAGGTGTTATGATGATTAGGATGCTGTCTTAGATGGTACACTCTCAGAAAAAAAGGTACAAAAGCTGTCACTGGGACAGTACCCTTCAAAAGGGTTCTAATATGTACCATTTAGGTACTAATATGTACACGTTTGGTACCAATATGTACATGTTTGGTACCAATATGTACCTTTGAGGGACTTAAATGCACTCTTTAGGTACAAAGGTGTACCTTTTGAAAAGGTACTGCCACAGTGACAGCTTTTGTACCTTTTTTTCTGAGAGATAGCAGCATATGTAGGCAGCTCACTTGCTTTTAGAGAAGCAATAGAAATAACAGCCTCTGCAATGATGTAAACTTGTATTAAGTGTCCTGGTTTAGATATAGAAATATTCAAGCACTTAGCTGGGTTAAGCGGCTCCTCAACATCTGTTAGGGTGATTCAGAATGGCCCTGTGGGGTCTGCACAGTGGGTCCGGTTTGTGCTTATTTGTAAAGGCCACATATTTTCTGTCCTATGTAAAACTGTTTAATTTGCTTATTATGCAGTGTGTCTAGAGCTATGTCGCATTAAGATAAGTGAATAAAGCTCCACAAAGAACAATCTTAAGTTGCTCACGGCAATGCTCGTTCCAGCCCGGGGCAGCTGCTTTGTCCAATCTGCTTCAGCACTGAGACACTGTTCAATGAAAGGCTGCTCCTAGAATCCCAACATCCTCAGCAGGACATACAGCATGCATAAGAAAACAATAAGACAAGGCATGTCCTCCGGCCTAATAGAGGAGAGAGAGCGCACGCTGACAGAGTGTTTACGTGTAATGCGAGTTTGATTACACCACCGGAAAATGCGTTATCAAAAAGGGCTGAAAGTCAATTTATAATTTGTGATCGCATAGATACAATTTATGCGTTGTGTCAGTGTGCGGAATGCCATGTATTATGGCTTATCAGATAGCAAAATTGGTGGAAAAGAAAGAAAAGGGTTCATAAGTGTGTTGCAGTGGAGACCGTCATGCAGGCCTAATTGATTATGTAGGTAGAACATCCATCAGCGGTCAGCGTTTTATATCGGGTGGAAATGCTTTCAACTTATCATCGAACCAAAAGCTCTCTGGTTTTTGTGTGTTTAACAGGCACAAATCAACAAGGCTCTGGTCACAATTCTAAATAGCATTTGTATGATCAAAGGACTTCTAGTGAAAGCAAAGACTTTCATTTCACAAATCAGCTATACCTAAATATATTTTCTATTTATGTAGCATTATTTCCATGCCCCATAAAACCTTTTCTTTACACGTCCCTGGAGGAACTGGCATTATATTTGAGTCCCTTTCTTTTGTTCCTATGGGTGCAACAACCATTATAACTGTGGGACCCCACTTTTAGGAGATAATCATTCAGTTTGAAAGAGTTTTTAATTGCCTATGCTCACCTACCAACATCCAAGGTCCTTTGCATGAAAAAGTTTAAAAAGCCCCACTCTAACTGATTTGCTGAAAGGTGGATGTTGGTAGGTGAGTGCAGGCCATTAAAAAACTCTTTAAAATATAATGATTATCTAATATGAGGAGTGACTTGCAAGGGACCTTCGTCCTAAAAATGATAAAGGCAGCTATATTCTTCCTAAGATAAACAAGGTCTCTGAATATATTTTTAAACAATCACAATAATCTATATATTTAGAAACTAGAATGAAAAATGAACAACACACACACACACACATATATATATATAGACAGATAGATAGATAGATAGATAGATAGATAGATAGATAGATAGATAGATAGATAGATGTATTTGATGTATCTGTTACAGTCACCAGCTGGAGTGCCCTTGAGAGCCACCAGAGGGCACTCCACATCAGACTATTGTCATTCCCTCACAAACTACATTTCCCATAACTCACTGCCCGAACTCATCATCCCTGATTGCATCCACCTGTGTCTCATTACCTTGTCAGTCTCAGCCTATTTAAACCATGTACACTCATCCATTCCTTGCGAAGTCTTGTATGTTGTTGCGCTGCATTTCTCTGGTTCCATGTATTTCGGTTTTTGGACTCTCTGCCTGCCTTTGGATTACCCGTTTACCTTGTTCCCAACCTTGTGTGTTTTGTTTGTTTGGACTGCCTACCTGTGTTTTGACCGGTTGCCTGTACATTGGATTATGTGTGTGGATTGCCCCATTATTAAAAGCTGCATTTGGATCTCAACCTTTTTGTCTCAGAGCAGTTCGTAACAGTATCCTTCACTGCCTTTGATATCCCATAATCCTGTGCTTTCCATTCTGTGACATCTGAGCAACAAAATAAAAATGGTGTCTGAAAGTTGAGGTTGGTGGTCAGTTTGTGTGTAAATGTGTGTTTTACACTTCTGATGTAATTTGTTGTGAGAAATAACTATTTTAGTAATTAAATATGTGCTTACTTATAGCCAAAGCTCACGCTATATAGTGCTGTATCTCATTAAACAGTTATGCTGCCTCAGAAGTCTGTACGAAATCAGTTTTGTGAGGTAACTTTGTGCGCAAACGCTGCCTGCAAAGTTCCAAGGGACAGGTGTTGCGAATTATCCTTGGCTAAACATTATGATACTGACATGGGATTGCTTGGAGAAGATAATCTATGTTCACTGTATCTGTCCTGACCAAATAAACTATAAAGTCATTGCCTGATAAGGCAGTGAGGCAACAAGTCTGCTGCCTAAGTTTTTGTGCCTGAAACCTGTGGATTAAAGATTACCTTTATACTCACTGTGTCATCAAGAGGTGTGCTCTTCGACTAGGTCCTCTTCCATCATCACCATTCACTACTTGCAATGAAAAGAAATGCAAGTTATCCACCAGCATTCACTCAGTAGTTTCTGTACCATTTACTCACATGAACTGTGCCATTCATCCATCTGTTCAATAAACAACTGTTTGGATTGTTTATCTGTCTTTGTGTCTGGTTTATCCTGACACAGACTTGGTGAGCACAAGAGACTTATTTCAAAAACATTAATAAATCTTACCGACATTAACTTTTGGACAGTATGGTATATTTTGTAAAAATCTTTTTTCTCTTTCTCAATTTTTCCATGGACCCACTGACATCTCTTAGGGTGTACTCACACTAGGCACGGTTGCCATGAACCGGGCCCGAGTACGATTGTCCCCCCTCCCCACTCCCCCTCTGGCCTGCACTCACATAGGGTTTCAGCATTCGTGCCGGAGCACGCTTACGTCATTATGGTGCAACGGTTTCGGGATAAACAGAAAGAGCGGCGCTCTCACTGAACACAATGGAGTCCATCGCTCTGTTTACTTTGTGGATAATTTTGAGTCGTTTGGTCCACGGTGGTCCACAGCCCTCTCACAGCCTGTTGTTAAACAGATCTATCGCCTTTGTGGCACGAACATTTTCACGTAATCGTGCTGCTCGTATGAGGAGGTTTCGCATTGCACCTCTGCCGTAGACCAAAGCGACCCTTTCCCCGCCAATGTTGGTTTTGGAGCGTCGCAAAACCGTGACGTCGCGCGTCCTGTTCCGTGCTCTAGCACGGTTAGCGCTCACACTGCATGCGAACCGCGCCCGAGTCCAACTGAACCGTGCTCTGGCCCACCTCTTCCAAGCGGGCCAGGGCCGGCTAATCGAGCCGCGCCCGGGCACGGTTCGGAGCACTCACACTAGTCAAACGAACCGCGCTTTGGTGGTCAAACGCACTCGGGCACGGTTCAAACTGGCTAGTGTGAGTACACCCTTACAGTCTGAAAAGCCTTGAATTGGGATGAAGGTCAAATAACATAATATTTATTATCTAAAAAATGCCTTAAACAATTAGTAAAAACAAAACAAAAAAAACCCCAGTATAATCAATTTTATATTCGAGGTTCATGCCACAATATTTCAGGCCTAAATTCTTAACTTTACAAAATGCTAGCATGACTGGCGTTTCTAGAAACTAGAAATGCACATGTTCACGCGCCCCTGATTGTTGCCATTGTAAAAAGTGAATGTTGTTGGAAAAGTGTCCCCAAAGTGTCCCCATGACAACAGGTAAATGCTTGCATGTGATATCCAAAGACACAAATTTATCATTCTGCTTTTTGTATTTTGTGACAGTGTCAGGTGTTCATGCCCTCAGCACAGCTTATGAACTCATTTGACTGTCAGTACAGCCATTAGAGTACAAGGTATGTGGCAGAGATCCTGTGAGCTTGACTAAGATAAAATTCATTCCAGTCCTGATATATATTTAGGTCTACCAAGGTCCCCGTGTCCTTAGTCTAATGCCACTAGATATCCCCCAGCCCAGCTGTCTGAGCAGATTAATATTGTTATCTGTACAGATTTCCTCCAGCTAGTCCATGACTACACACCGTGGAGAACAGTTCAAAACAGCTAGGCAGCTCCTGCCACAGATGCGCCTACAATCTAAGCCGCCATTCAGTGCAGAGGTATCAACCCAGCGTCCTAGTAAGACCTGATGCTGTTTTTGTGGGAATGCGTCTCGGCAGCTTATTTTCAGTTTAGGAGGTGCATCGAGTTAAATACAAAAACAGCATTCCATTCCATTATAGGCAACAGTACCTGGGTGAAACAAAGTGTCCTCAGAGACACAAAGAGAGACCAAATGAAAAGTAGCAAGGGGAAGTAGTGTGCGGTGGAGGGATAGACAAAAGGCACAAATAGACAACAAACACAACAACAAGCCTGCAGACTTAGTGCTTTGGTTATTAGTAACTTGACCGATTTTTTAATAGTAATTTCAGTTAATTTACAAACAGGATCGGTTCCCAAGAGTAACTGGAGGTCAAGGGCCCAATGGTAATTGGGTAATCCAGCAATTCTGAGGTTCATGGACTCCAGTTCCAGACCTTCATCCACAACACTTCCATCATCACCCGAAACAGGGTCTCCACATTCATATCCATTTATTAGTCAAAATAAAATAAAAATATTGTTATGCAAACAATGTTCCTATGAAACAAATATTTTCCTAACCCTGACCCTTACCACCTACAGAAACTACCCTAAAATCAGTCTATTGTTATTTCCCCCATTTCAACAGGTTACAGTACAGCTATAATATTTTAAGTTGCTGGTCCATGATGGAAAAGCAGAACAGAAGCAGAATCCCATGGGAAGTTCTTTATTTTTTATGGCATACTGCAGCATTTATAGCATTTAGATCACAGTGATAGCAAACCACAACCATTAAATAATCCAATCAATTCCCCATGGACAAAATCAAGTCCTTCCCTACATTCTTTTCTTGTTTGAGAAGTGTTTCACTTGGATCTATGTCAGAAAAGTCTATTGCAGCTTCCGTTTCATGCTGACTTTAAAGACGTACTGCATCAGGCACAGCTCACACATCCCATCTCTCCATCCGTACCCGCTCAACCTGCTTTACAGATGTTAATGCTTTTGTTATGGAGGAGAGACAAAAGAATGAGTGTGAATGAGAGAGAGAATAGAGGGTGGTCTCACAAACATGGCCCCCACAGACTGGCAAAGGCAGCAGCAATAATAGAGCACATCATTGTTATTGTACTGATCAGATCATTGAATTATATCCAGCCAAAGGACAGAACGGCCCAGCAGGGGAGATCCTGCTATCATCTGGACCCTATTGTTTCAGAATTACCATTTAATAGAAAAAGTTTCCAGGCTTCATCAACTTTTGCCATTCCTGCTGTCCCAGCGCTGCCTTCACTAAAGGAGCTCAGAGGAGGGTCTGGACCTCTTCAAATCTGAACCTCCACTCAAATGTGAGTGGACACATTGGATGCCCTGGAAAGCTGGGGAAAATTTAGAATGAGCACACATAATTAGATACATAATATGCCCATTGTTTGGTCATTCATGCATGATTAATTTTTCATTGTATGGATTTACAAACAGTGGTATTGTTTATCCAATTGCATGTGAAATCAGTCATAAACAACCAATGCACATTATAAACAAACCATATAAATGTGTTATTTACATTATACACTACCATTTCAAAGTTTGGAGTGATTAAGATTTTTTATTGCCAGCAGTTATCACCCTGTAGCCCAATACAGGGATATGGTTCGAGTCTCACCACTCAGGTAGGTCCTTCAGGGTGTCGTGGAGAGGTGAGGTGTCTGAGTCGCAACATCTAGCTACGGGGGTGCCTCAGGGCTCAGTACTTGGACCACTTCTTTTCTCCATCTACATGTCATCACTAGGATCTGTCATTGAGAAACATGGTTTTTCCTATCACTGCTACAGTATGCTGATGACACACAACTCTACCTCTGACGATAGCTGCTTGCATCTCAGCCCGCCTGACAGACATTTCTTGCTGGACCACCACCTTCAACTAAACCAGTGATCACAAACTCAATTCCTGGAGGGCCACAGTTCTGCACAGTTTTGCTCCAACCCTAATCAAACACACCTGATCCAGCTAATCAAGGTCTTCAGGATTACTAGAAACTTCCTTGCAGGTGTGAGTTGGAGCTGGTTGGAGCTAAACTGTGCAGAGCTGTGGCCCTCCAGGAACTGAGTTTGAGATCACTGAACTAAACCTTGCAAAGACAGAGCTGTTTGTAGTTTCTGTCAACCCAACATTTCATCACAACTTACATTCAGCTAGGTTTGTCAAACATAATTCCATCCAGGACAGCCAGGAACCTCAGAGTTGTGATTTATGATCAGTTGAACTTCACAGAGCACATTGCTAGAACTGACTGGTCCTGCAGATTTACCTTATACAACATTAGGAAGATCAGGCCCTTCCCATCGGAGAATGCTACACTACTCATTGACAATCTCTTGTTCTATCCAGACTGTACTATAGTAATGCTCTCTTGGCAGGTCTTCCAGCATGTACTGTCAAACCTCTGTAACTGATCCAGAATGCTGCAGCAAGAGAGGTCTTTAACAAGCAGAAGAGAGCGCACGTCACACCTCTCCTCATAAAATTGCACTGGTTGCCAATTGCCACTTGCATCAAATTCAAGGCACTGATGTTTGCCTACAGAACAACCACTGGCCTGGCACCACTATACCTAAACTCATTACTCCAGACCTTTGTGCCCTCCAGAAGCTTGCGTTCTGTAGGTGAACGGCGTCACAAAATCACTTTCACAGACCTTCACCTGGACTGTTCCCTGCAGCAGAGTCTTTAGCCATTTTCAAGAATCGGCTGAAGACGCATTTTTTCTGCAACACTTGACCCATTAATACTAAAATTTACTATTCTATATCTAAAAAATAAAATGATAATTGCTACGTGTACTGTGCTGGACTAACTGGAGACTAGTCACGGCACTTGCATATTGTTGCCCTATTGTTAGTTTGATTGCTTGTTTTGCTCTTCACATTTGTAAGCCGCTTTGGATAAAAGTGTTTGCTAAATGATTAAATGTAAATGTAATGTAATGTAAACCTGTTCAGTACATATGGGAGACCTACTAGGTTTTTGCTAGAAGAGGTGTTAGTGACCTGGCCAGATTTGTTCATTGGCCTCTATCCATCATTATGGCTTCCTAATCATCCCCATATAAATATTGATTGGCTTCATCACTCTGTCTCCTCTCCACCAATAAGCTGGTGTCTGGTAGGCATTCTGGAGCAATATGGCTGCAGTTTCATCATCCAGGTGTATGCTGCACATTAGTGGTGGTTGAGGAGATTCCCCCCTTCCATATGTAAAGCGCTTAGAATGTTGAGAAAAGCATTGTATAAATGTAACACATTATTATTATTATTGTTTTTGAAAAAAGACAATGCTCAGTTAGGCTGCATTAATTTGATCAGAAATACAGTAAAACTGGTAATGTTGTGAATTATTATTTCAATTTAAAATAACTGTTTTCTATTTTTGAATATATTTTAAAATGTAATATAAAATGAATATGCTAAAGCTGAATTTTCAGCAGCCATTTTCAGTGTCACATATCCTTCAGAAATCAGTCTAATATGCTGATTTTCTGCTCAAGAAACATTTCTTACTATTATCAATGCTGAAAACAGTTGTGCTGCTTAATATTTTTGTGGAAACTGATACATTTTTTTTTCAGGATTCTTTGAGGAATTCAAAAGATCAGCATTTATATGAAACTTTTGTCTTTTGTAACATTATAAATGTATTTACTGTCACTTTTAATCAGCTTAATGCATCCTTAAATATACTGACTCCTAAGTTTTGAATGGTAGTGCAAAATTGATTAAAAAATAAATATTATATATTAAAAAAAAAAAAAACAGACATTTTGCTTTCTTCTTTTCTTAGGGATCCAAAAAATCTGTTCTTATAGTTTTTTATTGACAAAGTAAAACCAAAATCTATCCAAATACAGGGATTAATAAAACTGTTTAAGTACCCCCTAGGATGTGAATGACTGGTCTAAATGACCACTGGCGCTAGCCTTAGGTACTGCACTGAAGGGAAGTAAAAATCCCACAGGCCTCCTTTTATACCTCTCATGAGAAAGAAAAACTATTCTGGTGCAGTTAGTTAAGGTGCCAGGGTTACATTAAACAGTCAAAGTAACACTAACATCTCTTCATTATACTTCAGTATCAACATCATTTGCCAGGTTTTCACAGAGATGTGAAAAGTAGGTGGTCATTCTCCTTTCTGCTCACATAAAACCATCTAATTACAGAGGCTATAATTGTGGCCTTTTAACACGATCACAAACAATGTGGCCAAGTGCGGAAACAAAGGTCCAGCCGATCTCTGTCAGTCATGGTTTCACTGTAGCTGCAGATCAGCATGCTTGCAATTGGCTGTCATGGCAACTGACTTCTGACAGTACCGTACAGAGGCAGACACAGCAGTCTCAAAGTCATTTGACACACATGAGGTCTCCAGCCTTACAGACGCTTAATTGAATTCATTTGCCCCCTGAGATAGTGTTCAACCAATAGTGCTACTTTTACCTAACAGGATCTACACTTTAGATGCATGATATGATACAGTGTGAAAGCATGATGTGACACGATTCAGAAAATGCCAGATGTGAGCCCACATGACAGAAAAATCAACAGCGAGACCTTTTTATTATCTTAGTAGTTTATCCTAGACAGCAATTAATTTAAATAGAGAGCATTTTTTTGCAACCTGCAATCTAATGCGTGTCTCTTCTAGAACAGGAGTTTCTTTAATGCCAAGGATCCTCAAATATGATTCACAGCTAAAAATTCAAATTCACATCAAAAATGATGTGTTTCTAAATATAATAATTGGCTTTTATATTGTTTATATATTCCCAATATACACAAGTTGACAGTATATCTAAGATTAACACATATCATTCATTTTTCTTCATGAAACTGTATGCAGATTTGTTTTGTTTTTTCGGCTTACTTTTAAAAGAGAGTAAAATAATCACACTTATTTCTGACCAGTATTTAGAGGTTTTCCAGTAGCAGAATGAATAGTAATAATATAAAATGTGTGAATGTAAAACAAAACAAATTACAAAAAACAAAACAATTATTGTTTTTTTTAAACTTATTTAATTAATATCTTAAGTGCACCCATTTACTTTAACAGCCCAGAAAGTCCCCTTGGAGTCCTTTCTTTGGAAAACCTATGCTATAGACTAGAGTATCTTCATTTAAAAAATGGTTCAGATTTATCCAGACACCTTTTATTCAAAGATTTGAAAACATAACCGAGAGCTCCATGCCCCCCTGAAAGACAATCTTTGAGCATTCCTCTGGGGATACACAAATACATTAAATGCACAATTACATGCACATATATAGAAGAGCTTTTTGAGCCATATCTTATTGTACATCAGATCTTGTGCATTTATTAGCAGAAAGCAGAGCTTTGGCAGTATAAAAGGTCTTCACAGTGCTGAAGATTCTGTGGCCACATTAAGAGCAGAACGAATTGTGTTTGTGAGGAACGGCCTATCATGATGCCGCGCTGGGTGACACATGGAGGCCAAAGACATGAAGGCTCCTTAGAAGTTCAGTGACAGATTACCAGCTAACACCTCAAGAATGTTTAATCAAGCCTGGCCTATCAGTGTCTGTGCATTGTGTGTGTTTGTGTGTACTTGTGTGATATTAAGACAGCTGGAGGCAGACATTTAGAAACATCAATGGAGCCTCCCTTAAGCTCACAAAGATGGTGAGCTACCTCGGTGAGGCCTCAAAGGCTACAAGAGTCTTGCTGAGAGCTGGGAATATAGAGAATCACATTTTCACCACACTGCCGGTTTTAACTCTTGGTTTGTAAATTTTTCTTTGGCTGTAAATGAAAAAGAATATCCTCTAACCACATTTCACTTCCAGGACAGAGAGTTACGGAGCATAATAGCAACACTGCTAACATTTTACAGTATAGTGAAAAGTAGCTCAGCCTTTTCTAAAGCAGTGTTACTTTTAAACTAACACTTGCATTACTTTTCAGGTAGCACTCAAAGCAAATTAGCATAAAAAAATTATATGTCTATGTTTAATCTCCTTTAATAATAATAATAATAATAATAATAATTCATTTTATTTGTGGGCGCCTTTCAGGACACTCAAGGACACCTTACAATAATAAAATACATGATTAAACAGAGGAAAAAACAACAACACAATAAACAGTAAATACATAAAATCAATAGCCAACCCACTGACATTACCAAAATCAATCAGGATAGGCTTATCTAAAAAATGAGTTTTAAGACGTGATTTAAAAGTTGAGAGACTAAGACTATTACATATATCTTGTGGTAAAGTATTCCAAATCGTCGGAGCTATACAACTAAAAGCTCGACTTCCCATCGTAGTCAAACGCACAGATGGTACTACAAGAGTCACAGAAGCAGAAGACCTGAGGGATCGAGTAGGTACAGTAAATACACATGCAGAAGTTCACTCAGATATGAAGGTGCTAGATCATGAAGAGCCTTATAAGTAAAAAGTAAAATCTTGAATTGGATACGGTATTTGATCGGAAGCCAGTGAAGATTCTCTAATACCGGAGTTATATGCTCATTTAAAGGTGTTCGTGTATGATCCGAGCAGCTGAGTTCTGAACCATCTGAAGTTTGTGAATGAGTTTCTGTGAGACACCACTGAGCAGAGAGTTGCAATAGTCAATTCGAGATGTAACTAATGCATGCACCAGAACAGCAGTACTATTAACAGAAAGGGATGGTCGGAGACGATTAATATTTCGCAGATAATAATATGCTGACCGTGTAATATTATTAACATGTGCCTCATAGGACAGAGTACTGTCGAGGTCGAGGACTGTTTACAACCAAGTGAACTGATGCAATAATCAAATAAGTAATAATCTGATAAATGTTATCCTTTTTTGTTCCTATATACTGTATATATATATATATATATATATATATATATATATATATATATATATATATGTATGTATTATGTCAATCTATTAAAAAAATTAACTAGATTAATCACGTTTTTTTCTGTCATTAATTAAAAACAAGTATTTGATATAAGTTTTGTGTTTTAATATTTTATAATGTAATAATTTCACAGTAAATCTCCAAATTAATGTAAACAACATAAAGACAGTATATTTTAAATACTTTGAATATTTAAATACTTAAAAGATATTTTTTATGAATGAAGGCCAATATCACGGATACTAATACTGCTACTGATGTCTCAATGATTTTTTTTTTTTTTCAATTTTAAACATTAATTATAGCAATTCAACATTACAGTGTGATTGAAAGCTTTTTTTTTTTTTTTTTTTTTTACATTTATTAAGGCTTCAAAAAATATAACAACTTTTAATTTAAGTGAACTTAAAACAATCCTCACATAAACCATTATAAATGTCACATTTACCTGTGCCCTGTGAAATATTCATAAAATTGAATAAAGTTATCAAACAGTCTGCACTGCATAAACTATAAATGAAATATAGATTAATCCTTAATAAAGCTACAACAGTTTGTCTGATTAATATTAATTACAGAGAAAATTAGTGGCTGCTGTCACTTTAAGATCTGCCCCTGCTGCATATCTGTCACAGATCACCCTAGTCCAGGGGTCGGCAATAGGCGGCCCGCGGGCCAAAACTGGCCCGCCAGCAATATTTTCTGGCCCGCCGGATTATTTTGGAAGATTTTTTTTTTTTTTTATCAGCCTATTTTTATTTTACAATAACGGTTTACAAATAGGCCCTGTATCATTCGTTACTTATTATTTATTCAGGTATAACACACTGATAAATAATCTGTATTACCTGATAAAAAAAAATATTTGCACTAAATGCTGCACAAAACTCTTCCACTACTTGAAAAAAGCCATAGCTACGCGGTGATTTCACCGCCGCATAGCCTACTGTGTCGTGTGAAACGCCCATAAGGAATCATGCGGCGCGGGATTAAATTTTAAAGTATAAAGACGGTAGCGGTCAGAACTCTGGTGTACTTTGGACGGAGCGGGCGGTCTGACTGACAATAGCCCACTCCCGACATCTTTTGACAGCGTATCCGCACTTCATTCTGACCACCTGTACACCTACAGTAGCTCTGAGGAGCTGTTTGGTACTAAAACCATTGTCAGTCAACAACATTCTTTTTTTGCAAGGATGTTTGAAATAGTTTGGCAGAAAAACTTAATTTGTCAGTAGGGCAATATGGTTCTCGTTTATGTTGCTTAGAAATTTGAGTGATAGGCTTTGTCCTATTTAATTTATGTTATTTATAATTCATTAATTCATTAAGACATTTTTTTCTCTGCTGACAGTACAATGTAAAAATAATATTTTATATTGACACGAACACAATTTCTGTATAGCATTTATAATTGTTATAGGCTACTTAATCTCTCTCTTTCCGTTGGAGACATTTGAATGTGAGATTCTGGAAACGAGATCTAAATTTTGCGGACCCGTCAGGTCGGGAAATAAAGCGGGTGAACACAGAGTGTATTTTAAGCGGTTGCTGAATAGAACCTTGTGGGAGCGGGACAAAAAAAAAACAGTCCAGCGCAGACCTCCTTAAATCTTAGGTGTGTATGTGTGTCCCGAATAAATAATAATAAAAAAAAGGAATAAAGTTCAAAAGTCGGACTGTAAGCGAATGAGGCACGATTGCTATTCACACCTCTATTAAAATGGCTGTAATCTGTTACCCACAATAGTACTTGATCTGTTTAAAATGATTTCATTGATATATGCAATGTAGACGTTAAGAGTATTCATTAAGAGTATTTAATTTGTATCCATACATGGCCCGCCATCTACTGGCTAAAAAAAAAATTGGCCCACGGCCAAAGTTACTTGCCGACCCCTGCCCTAGTTACTATCCTCTTCATTACACCTCCCAGCATCCATCCTTGTCCCCAGCTGCAGGTCATTCCCAATCATTCACAGCTGCACCTCATCATCACTCTCATCACTGCCTCTACTTATACACTCTCTTCACCCCAGCTCTTTGTCCGACCTCGTTCTTTCTATGTGGACTATTCCCTCTGTCTCCTTCCCTCTAGCATCTCCCTTCCCTCTGTGTCTCTGCCCAGATCACCCTTTGGACTCCATTACCCTGCTCACCTCATCCCTGCATCTTGTTTATCAATGAACTCACTATTCACCACCCTTCTTTCTCTCCTGTGTCTACTTGTCGTAACAACATCTCACACACATCCCATTTTCTCTTAAAAATGGGACGTGTGTGAGAGTTAAAGGTCCACTGAAGTGTCTTGAAACGTGCAGCGTTATTCAATTTGTTGACGTAATTTCCATTGAAATACTGCCCCATATGTGTCGAAGCCAGACAACAGAGCTGCGCTCATTGTTTTCTCTGCAGTGAAGAGGGGCACCGGGCTCGAGGATGTCTCCGGAAGAAAAGACTGCAGGGAAACAGGAAATGACCACTGCCAAGAGATGACCAGTGACCGAACCCCCTATGTCGCAAAGCCCTGAGGACCCTATTTTGGGGATCAAACCTGACTCTGTAAAGCGTAAACCCGAAAAAGCATCTCCCTGCTGTAAAAACCTGACCCTTAATAACAAAGGAATAAATCAGGGTGTTGACAGACCATTGCCGTCTGGAACTAAGAAAAAAAACTACTGTTAAACTGATAGGGAAGAAAGCGCTGGCCCAGTGTAATCTCAATGACTTTGTGGTGACCGCACTGCTTGATACCGGGGCTCAAGTAAGCATGATTGATCGAAGTTCTAAAGACAAATACTTATCGACTGTAGAAGTAAGACCTCTTGTGGAGCTCATTGGAATGAAAGATAAGTTAGAAGTGTATGCCTTCGATGGAGATCTAATACCCTTTGATGGGTGGGCTGTCATTACTGTCAATTTACAAGGGAACAACAACCCTGACATCTCAATTAATGTTCCTTTTCTGGTGAGCCAAATCCCAATCAAGAGGCCATTGCTTGACAGAAAAGCTATTTCAGGGCCAACCAGAGCGTTTAGTTCCTAGTTTCATTGCTCTCCAGCACAATGGCAGTATCATGTGAGACCCTGGTTAGTTTTGTACAGACTCCCGAGCACAGTGGACAGTGGGGGCAGGTGAGAATAAACTGAGACAACGCTTTGATACCAGCAGGTCAGGTAGCATGGGTAAAGTGCAAAGTGCCACCCAAAATGGACCAGTCTGGGACAGTAGCCCTGTTTGAGCCAGATGAGGACAATGTGCAGTTGGAGCAGCTGGATATAGGTGAAGGCCTTTTGGAAATCCACAGCTCAAGAAGCCCATATGTTGCGGTCCCTATCGGTAACCACTCTACATGCGACATTACCCTACCTCGCAACACAATCCTAGGGTACATCCACCTTGTTGAAACGGTGTTGGAAGCAGACAGGTCCAGGGAGACAAAGGCCTGTGGGAAGGTTCATGGTGCATCGGTGGCCGCAGTGGATGAAAGCTCAACATTGTGGCATCTACCTGTCAATCTCAGTCATCTGAGTGAGGATCAGCAAGCAGTGGTAAGGAAAATGCTGCACGAGGAGTCTGCATCCTTTGCCCGGGATGGAAATGATGTTGGCTGCATCCCTAGTCTCCAAATGTCCATCAACATACCAGGACAACATTCCTATTCCTCAATACCCAAGCCTTTGTTCAAAGAAGTCAAGGACTATATCCAAGACATTCTGGCAAAAGGGTGGATTGTAAAAAAGTCTTCTTACTCCTTTTTAGATCATTGTATTGGGATCAAACAACCTCTGCTGTTATCTTGGTGGGTCCCAAGCTGTGCCATCTCTGAACCAATCAGTCTCTTCCAAACTATCTAACATGACAACGTTCTTCCTTTAGCTGGGCTCATCTCCATGAAACTTGCAAGGCTATAAAGTTCTTAGCTGGGGGTTTTCATTGGTTAGCTCAGACTGGATGGAGCCCACTCCATTTATGGCCCTAGATTAGACTGTTGATTTGTGTGTGGAATTATGTTTGAACGAATCATCTGGATGTGTCACTCAAGAGTCACAGACCCCAGACAGTGGGAGAGGTGCGGAGACTCCTTGGATTCCTTGGATACTAACACCCATTCATACAATACTTTTTATATGTGGCCAAACCAATATATGAACTACTCAAGACTCAGACAGGGGCAACTATGCATCAGTACAGTCAAAGGAAGAGAAAGGGTCCCCAAATGCCCTCTCGAACGCCAGTGGAATGGACCAGTAAGCACCAGAAATCCCTGGACCTGCTGATTGACTTGCTAGTAAATCCCCCGGTCTTGGCTTACGAGGACTTCAACCTCCCATTTATGCTACACACTGATGCATCAGAAGGATGTGGCTTGGATTGCGGCACTCGGTATGGCTCACGGAGAGATGGAAGTATAACTTCCAGCTGACCAATGGAACTTCTCTGCATTGACTATCTGCACCTGGAGCAAAGTCAGGGAGGATATGAGTATATACTAGTGGTCGTTGATCATTTCACACAATTCGCTCAAGCTTACCCTATGAGAAACAAGTCCAGACGGACAGCGGCTGAGCGGTTGTTTAATGACTACATCCCTCGTTTTGGCTACCCAGGGAAGCTACTTCATGACCAGGGCAAATAGTTTGAAAATGAGCTTTTACGAAATCTCAAACAACTGGCTGAAGTGCATCACTCGAGAACATCTCCATATCACCCTCAAGGGAACCCAGCTGAGAGATTCAACCGGACTCTCCTGCAGATGCTCCGAACGATGGCTGAGAAAGAAAAAGCAAAGTGGAAAGATCACCTGCCACAGATTTTACATGCCTACAATTGCACCCGTCATGAGTCAACTGGGTATTCCCCATTCTACATGCTGTATGGACGGCATCCTCGTCTTCCTATTGATTTGATATTCGGGCTGGTTGAAGAAGACGAGGGGCAAACCTCCAGAGGATTTGCTGAACAGTGGGCTAGAAGAATGGGTGAGGCTTAACAAATAGCAAGTGAGAACAGCAAACAGGCAAGTGCCCAAGGCTAAGCCCAGTACAACCTTAAAGTCAAAGGTGTACAGCTAAGACCCGGAGACAGGGTACTAGTCAGAAACCTCAGTGTGGAGGTCTGGGAAAACTGAGACCTTCCTGGGAGAAAATCATCTATCTGGAAACCATACTATATCGAAACCTGCTGTTGTTCTTAAATGACTTGCCTGTGGAAACTCCGTTGGATCCTGGGAAATCTGTGAAGCAGAAGCAAAACAGACAAAAGGACAGAAAGACACAGAGAAAGGAGTTTACTTACCACGGAGGAGAAGAGGCCGATTTGGATGAGGATGACTCTGGAGAGTATTGGCTGAGGATTCCTTCAAGTTAGGTCGAGCCTAGAAGAGTGAATACTTACCTGCCAAGTCCAAAACCAAGTCAGGATAATTCTCTGGTGGAAGTGGTGCCACCAGCACCTGCAGTTGGAGAGCAAGATCAAATACAAGTGTCACTACAGGAGGGAAATACCCAAAGCAGTTGTCAGTCACTGGATGAACCTGTTCATATCCTCACCAAGGAGTGAAGAAGACGGTGCAATCGAGAGTCTTCGGATGAATGATGCAAGGGACTATCCAGTGGAAGAAGATCCGGTTATACTAAGATCAGCACAAGAGAGAAAACCAAAGAGCGTATTCACATATGAGACACTGGGTCAACCCTCAATACAACCCCAGACCACACTCAACAGTGTAGCAGCTTATACATTACCATACTTACCTGTGTGGACAACACCTTATCCTGTACCACATTCCTTTCAGATTACACCTTACACTGACATAAAGACATTTACACCTTTCAAATATACAATGCCAGTATATTAAGCAAAAGACATGTGATGTTTTGAAAAATGAGTATTGAATTGAAGTTTTGTAACTGGAGCCTATTTCATTTTGTCGGGGAGGATGTGACACCCTAAAGTATGTACACATTTTGTGATTCTGGAAGAAAACATTTATTTTCCTTATGTTAATTGTAACAGAGAAGTGATGTGGGACTAAGGTATAAGTCATGCTAAAACTGTCTGAATATAGATCATTGTCTATTGCTGACTGAGATCGGGACTCTTATAATGAAAATGAAATGAGGACTTGTATAGAGGAGCAGTGTTGCGCCGTCACCCTTACATTTTCTGGGGATTATGTGCGACGCTGACACGTTTCTCCTGTCTCCTCAATTTACCTGTTTTTACAAGTATGACTTTCACAACAACTAAACAATATGCACACGAGTCATGTGATTCCTATGTGTATATTCATGTTGCAAATATTTTGTGTATAAATGTTCTGGCTTGTGAAGATATTGAATATGAGTAGATTGTCCTCCCACGCTGTGACATGATGTGCTTGTGAAATGCATTTAATTTGATTCACACATGCTCCATTTACCAGATTATTGTGTTCATTATTCGTTTACTTATATTACATTTTTGTTTGGTTTATTAGAGTTCATGTATGTACTGTTAACTGTTATGTATGTATAAACAGCCAAATGCTTCAAACAGGTATTCCAGTTTCCTTCTATTGCTAGTTATTTAATGGTGTTCTATTTCCTTTCCTTCTATTTACAGGGGGAAATGAATGTTAACGTAACATAATGGCAGTTCTGATTATAAAATCAGTAACAAGAATGTTAAATGTCAATGGTTTACATATATTTCTCAGGACCAGGTTCTTAAGCTTTACATGTTCAGTCATGTGTGATGATTTTATATGCATAAAATACATTTTGACTTGTCTGAGCAGTTTTAAAGGAGCAATGTGAAAAGCTCAAATGTATCAGTTTCTGTGGGGGAAAAAAAGGAAAAATGTAAATGTGAAATGTGCATTGTTTTGACAATAGAGGAAAAGAAAGAACAATTGTGCAATAATAAGAAAAAAAGAAATATATATTATTGATGAAGCTTTATTGGAAAACAATGTGAAAAACACATTGAAGAAACAGTTGCTGGCGATTATGTGCAACACTGACATGTTTGCTCCTGTCTCCTCAATTATTCCTGTTTTTACAGGGACTTTCTAATCTGTAAACACAGCCTTCTGCACTGGGCCTGCAACATGTGTACTGTGGTGGTTCACCTGTCACTAACGTGAAACCAGACTTCATTTGCCCCAATGGAAAGCATATTTATTTACACTGTCTGAATCATTCCCTATCCCCTATAGAGTGCACTATGTGACCGATTTTAGCTGCAGCTTCAGCGTCTACTTATAATGTAGGGTGCGGGATGCTTCAGATTCTAGCAGATTCTAGCATTTGATTGGACAGAAAATCAAGCCCAAAACATCACCCCTCCATCACCATGCTCGAAAATTGGTATGAGGTGTTTGTGGTGATGTGCAGTGTTTGGTTTTCGCCAAACATGGTGCTGTGCGTTATGGCCAAACATCTTCACTTTGGTCTTGTCTGTCCAAAGGACTTTGTTCCAGAAGTCTTGTGGTTTGTTCAGATATAACTTTGCAAACCTAAGTCGTGCTAACATGTTCTTTTTAAAGAGACCCTTCCAAACAAGTCATACTTGTTCAGTCTTTTTCTAATTGTACTGTAATGAAATCTGATATATAACATGTTAGCCAAGGCCTGTAGAGTCTTACGTGTAGCTCTTTTGTTGTTGCAGTTTCTCTTAATAGTGCTTGGTCTGACCATGGGTTGAATTTGCTGGGATGTACATTTCTAGAAAGATTGGCAACTGTCTTGAATGTTTTCCACTTGTGAATAATCTTCCTCACTGTAGAATGATGGACTTCAAATTGTTTGGAAATTGACTTGTAACCCATTAGATTGATGGGCAGCAACAATTGCTTTTCTAAGATCATTGCTGATGTCTTTCATCCTTGGCAGTGTGTTAAAACACAACTGAATGCTCCAGACCAGCAAACTGACTAAACTTCTGCTTGGTCACACTTGTTGGTGATCAAGTAATCAAAGGCATTTGATTAGCAGCGCCCACTTACTCTCTTAATTCCTATGGAAGCACAAACTGGACTTTATTTATAATCCGTAACAATGAGGAGTTATCAGAGGAAACGAAGGAGATATAGCAAACCAAATATTAATCATTAACAAGAACCGACAAGGGACTGAACATAACAGAGTATAAATACAAGGCGAACATCATGAAAGACAAGTGCAAATCATAAAAAACACAGAAACAGATGAGAACATAATCAGTAACCTAGAAAAACCTAAACTAAACAGAGAAAGGAAACAGGAACTAAGGGAAACAAAACAGAATATCAACCAGGGCGGCGACAGAGGGAGTGAGGACGATGGGGAAGCTGGACTGGAGGAGCCCGGCGGAGGCAGACCGACGACTGACTGAGGCTGAGCCGGAGGGATGAGATACCCCGGAGGAGTCCTAGGGCTGATGGACCACGGTGGAGCCAAGGGAGTGCAGAGCCGGGGCAGAAACGACGGGCTGACAGACCGAGGTGGAAACATGGGCCTGATGGCCTGAGGCAAAGCCAGGGAATCTATAATACCATGCTGAGCTGAGGATCGGGAAGGCGGAGTCAGAGAGTTGCACTGAGCTAGAGGAAGGGGCGGAGCCAAAGAGCTGGATGACACCAGCGGAGACAACGGATCCAGGGGACTTGACGGAGTCAGCGGAGGAGATGGAACAAAGAAGTCAGGCAGGAACATCAGAGGAGGAAGATCTCCGGAGTATCCAAACAACCGGACAGGAATGGTGGAAAAGCAGTAGATTCGAGGGTAGGGATTAGGAAGGGAATTGGATCTGAAGACCACAGGTCTATTAGGCAGTGGTCCGCTCCTGGCTGGACTGGGCATCATACGCTTGCACCGGGACGACCCAGGTGGTAGTCTCTCGCTTCGGGCAGACGCGGTTGCTGCCTCAGGCTCCATGGTAGGAGTCGGCTCTAGTGCTTGGTCCGTGGCGGGCTTGGGCTCAAGGACTGTGGCATGTGTGGGGTGACAGGCTTCTCCTCCTCTGCCTCATAGACGGTGAGAGGAAAAAAATGCTGTGCAGTAGCACACACCTCAAATATTGAACTAAAGCTCTTGGCTCGAGGAAGAGGAGGAGACGCACTGCTGGTAAGTCCATCTGTTACGTCCCAGGGTGTTCTAATATAATTTATTGTGAGAAAAGGCTTGCGTGCCCTGTGTTGTGCTCTGTTTCTCTCCATCACTCTCTCACTCAAGTTAATTACCATCAGCTACAACTCGTTGTGAGCATGCCTGAGACTGAGCAGGAGTATAAATGGTGCACTCAGGAAAGCCTATCCTGAGGAACACTTCTCCCTAGCCTTAGACTGGAAATTGTCTGTTTGTGTGCATTCTAAGTGAGAACCAGTGCTTACCTTTGAGTTAGGAGTGGGACCTATGCTCATTTGCTGTGTGCCAACAAACTGTTACTTAGTTGGCTTACCAGTTTATTCTTTTGAGGGTAACTGGAAGGTATCGTATTATTTTAGTGTTGACTTTTTACCTGTGGGTAACCAAAAAGTATTGCAAAAGTAGGCATTAACTTACTTAAAAGTTATTGTATCACTTCTTATTAGCTCTGCTTACTTGCTTATGGTTATCTGGGAAATGTAGGGAGAGGGTTTTTATTTTTATTTTGTGTATAATATTTTTCTCCTGTTTTTGGTTAGAAAGGAAGCTCAGGGAAGTTTGTGCTTTTGATTTTCATCTTTGTTTTTGTGCAGGGTAGGTACCTCCCTTAAACCTTAGTTAGCTTCTGTTCTGTTTATTATTTTAGGCCATACTCTCTCCTGAAGATTTATTCCCATCTTTTGTTAAGCTTTTTGAAATACAAAGGAAATAAATACTTTTCCTTTTCCTTAAAGTTGTGTTATGTTTTCACTCTGAGACTGAGGCTGAAGTGTGTTCTCCACGTATTTTTACGTCTCTACGTCACTTTTTATCATCATGTTTTCTTTTCCTTTGTTACCTCCCCTCCTGACCCTCAAACAAACAGGGGAATGTAACACCATCTTAAATCTTTTTTTGTCTTTCTCACATTTTGGTTGGTCCTTCTGTAACGTGTTGGCTTTCTGCATGCACAAACTGGACTTTATTTATAATCTATAACAATCAGGAGATATCAGAGGAAACATAGGAGATATAGCAAACCAAACATTAATCATTAACAAAACCCAACAAGGGACTGAACATAATGGAGTATAAATACAAGGCGAACAAAATGAAAGAGAGGTGCAAATCTTAAGTAACCACAGAAACAAACAAGGACATAATCAGTAACCCAGAAAGCCGAAAACAAACCGAGCAGGGAAACAGGAACTAAGGGAAACAAAACAGAATATCAAAATAAACACAGGTACATTTATTAAATTACAGTAATTAATTACTTAGTCATGCATTACAGCCAATACTGTGTATGGATGGATAGATAGATAGATAGATAGATAGATAGATAGATAGATAGATAGATAGATAGATAGATAGATAGATAGATAGATAGATAGATAGATAGATAGATAGATAGATACCGATTCCAATTGTGAAAAAAGCTTTTTTTTATATATATATATATATATATATATATATACTGTATATATATATATATATATATAATTAAAAATGTGTTAAATAGGCTAGGTTCAGTGTAGTTAGCTTGTAGGTAACAACTTTGCCAAAAGTACCTTATTTTTTTACTATAACAAATTTAAAATATGAATAAATTGTAACTTAGGAAGCTAGAGGTTCAAAGTCTAGGACCCCAGACCTGGCGGTGAGAGAGAGGCACATGGTATTTATGAGACGGGGTGTTTATGTACCAGAGGTTTAAAATAACTGAGGCACTTCAGCAGGGTAGAGCATTAGAGCAGAAAAACATACCAATGTTTACCATCCTCACACCTCTTTTCTCATTGCCTCTGTTTTTCAGGGGTCTATTTGTGCAGTATATGGACCAATGCTTTTTCCTGTTTGTCTTTACCAACTTTAAATGAGAAGCAGTGAAAAGCTAAGTTTGGGAATAGCACACACACACACACACACAAACACACACACGCAAACACACACACACACACACACACACACACACAGTTCAATATATCCATACACTAAAGGGTTTGAAGGGTTATGGGCTGAGAAAAAGGCTAGATTAGATGCTTCTCCAAAGTCCTTTCAGACTGACTGCCTTGAAGGTCAGAGCGAGTTGGGGGAGCAGTTTAGATCAGACACCTCAAATGGCAATTGCTCTGCCAACTTTCAGGGCGATTGAACAGCTCTTTCTGTGAAATGAACTATACTTTCTCTTTCTCTTGACCTCTTTGTCTCTTTTGATCTTTTCTATTTTTTGCCTTTCCCCATCTATTCGTTCCCTGTAATCATCAAATTCACACATTTTATGAGACGCCAGTCTTGGTTTCGAGTTTGCACAGGTGACATTCTAACATCATGTGCTTTCTGCTGAAACATCTGTACCAGTCTGCACATCTCAGACTGGTTCTATATAATAAGAAACCAAAATGTCTAAAAACGGAGTGTGAAAAATCATTTCTTCTCAGTTCCTCCCTCTCTATCCACTTTATTGACCAGAAAGATTCAGTTCATGAGGAAGTCATAATGAGAACCTCGGCTTGGTGGATCAAAGTAGAAACCCTTGAGGCTTTTCTCAAAAAAACCTACCATCAATCAACAGGGACGATACCAATTTGAGCTTTGATAGGCACCAGAGAGCTACTTTAAGATGATCTGAAAATGTAAAAATGCTAAAATCAGTGACATTTACAGATGCATGTGTTAATTCAATAAACCGCTACTGTTTATTGAATGAGAAACCTTTGATTTCTATTAATAAAGCAAGGAAAGCAGAATCACGTTCATTGGGATGAATGTCTGAGGTTATTGCAGCTGTAGCTGTTATCAGATGTGAGGTTTGCGAGTCCTCCGTGCACGTGCAACAGCAACCGTACAAACACGGCAGGGTGGGATAATCGGAAACACCTGGACCTCATTACCTATCAACGAAGGGGTTAAGGTAACAACTTAAAATCTCTGACTTCTGACTATAAACATCCTGCTTTGTATGCCGCTTTTCAGTGTCTGTTCACCAGGCTATAAGTGCTTTTCACCAGGGTTCATTCAAAATTCAGAATTGAAGAAGTGTGAATTTGAAACAATCTGGCCATGCATCACAGGATGTTGAATTGGAATGACAGGAAGAGGAATCTATCTAGACCTATCTCGATCCATTCGTCCGTCCTGCTATCTATCCTGTCCCCATATGAATTGCAATGTTTATCTCAAATTAAACACAAGAACTGAATTGGAATTTTAAAATTAATTTAATAAATTAATTGTATCAAAGAATTGAAACTCTAGTTCCCATAATGGATCCCTTTGTTTTCCAAAGAGCATTATCTCTGAAGTTGTCAATTCAAGTCTACAGCATCTACAGAATCAGAATGTTTTAAAATGAATATGTGCTACTGGGAAGGATTATCTTGGTCTTCCATTATATTTTTTCAAAACAGGCCCTCAGAGATGAGGCGAAAAGGTGAGTAGCTCTGAAAGTATATCGCTCGTGTTTGTGCGGTATTGGCTCTACAGGCTCCAATTTACACACACCCCCAGCTGGTTTATTGTCGACCTTGTCTTTCAATATGGCCTCTGCAGCTGAATTTATAGAGCATTATAAAATCATACAAACAGAAAGCGGGGGAGCAAGAGTAAGAGAAAGAAGCCACGGATGAGTGTCCTCACTGAGTTCACAGAAAACAAGGCCAATGCCCTCCTCCTTTAACAGAGCTGGAATGAGAGGAGGGCATTTCATAACAGATGAAAGCCAAAATAAATATTGTGATCTCATTGGGCTGTGAAAAGACTGTCTGGGACCAATAAGAGGCCATTACTGAGACAAGGGTTGGGTTCTTCTTTCCAGCCAACAAGACAACATCACACCCAAACATGTCTGATGTCTAGCAACAGAAGCCAGTGAGTTTAGCGGGTTAGTATGACCCTGTTAACCCCTGGTAGATGCTGTAACCAGTGCTCAAAGTGGGCCGGTAGGCACCGATACGCAATACCAGCACTTCTATATTTTAATCTGTAGCGTACCGGCACTTCTCACATGTTGCCGGTACTATGACTGCCCCGCCCCCGGAATGCGATTTCAGCCGAGGGGGAAGGAACGCGATTTCAACCCTTGGGAGTACTGGCTTTCCACTTCGAGCACTGGCTGTAACTACATAATCTCAAAGGTCCTACACCAGCTAAACAACTGCAATTGAGATTAATGGGAATGCTAACGGATTTTATACCTCTTTGACAGAAGAAACCCAATGTCCCATTACAGGTTTGCATCAAAGGGGTGATTCACGAACTTGAGCAATGCGTTTAATCCCAGGTTAGTCCATAAGGGTTGTTCCTGAAATGAATGTTGTGGATAAACATCAGGGGCCGTATTCACAAAGCATTTTAAGGCTAAAAGTAGCTCCTAACTGGCGAATTTAGGAGCAACTCCTAAAAATAATGGGCGTGTCACTCGTAACTTTAGGACTCCTAATTTTTTTGACTAAGAGTAATTCACGAAGCATTTTAGCCCTAAAAATAGCACCTAAGCCTGGGACAGCTTAAAAGAAGTCGAGAGGACTCCTAACTCACTAAGACCTATTCACAAACCGCTTTTTGTGGCATTTCACGTTGCGATGTTTTGAAATGTGTTTGCGGCGGCTACAGGAGCTTCCAATCGCGAGGGAACAATTTTGCATTGTAGGCATAACTAGGGATGCAATAACGCCGCCACCAACAACAACCAAAACTAGGCTACTCATTGCATGTAAACTAATTGTAACGTTTCATTGTGAATCAAATTAAAATACTCTTTGCAAACGTAGGCAGAGGCATATAGTGACAGATTAATTCAATAATGTTGCAAAGATATTGCATCAATCCATATGTTTCATTAGGCTACTAGGCTATTTGTTTTGCCTTACTCTTTATTCATTTAGGCTATTTATTCAGTTATTCATCATCTTCCGTCCTTCGCACTACTTGTGTAGCGCACGCATTCTCAGACCTGTCACCTGTCACTCATCATCGTAGGGGAGGTGTTTGGAATCATTCCCGCGTTACAATCATCAGCCAATCAAGGTGGTCACTTCAGTCAAGCTCGTGCATGAGTAATGACGTCATCCATAGCAACGAAGACTCACTCTTAGTTTAGGAGTTGTCATTTTTCTTTACTAAGAGTAGGTCTGAAAGGCGTTGTGAATAACTTTTAAGAGAAAACTCCTAGCTAAAATATTTTAGTGTGATTTAGGAGTACTCCTAGTGGTAAGATAAAATGCTTTGTGAATACGGCCCCAGAACATGATCATAATCATTAGTCTGCCCAATCAGAAGTACTGTTAGCTGTGCATTTTGATGCTAGGTCAGGATGTTTGAATCTAACTTGTTTCTCCATGTACATTCTTTCTTGTCATTTTTACATGGGTGGAAGAAATGTATTTATAATGAGAACAGAGAACAATGTATATTTAAATAAGTAACATTAAGTACTGTAAAGGTACATATTTAACTCTAGACTGAAATGTACGAAGAAAAAAATAATATAGCCCTATTTTACCTGGAGCTACACATATTTTAAGTAGTAGTGGAATTGGCCTAGAATAAGGCTTATCCTCTGCTACCCACAATCAATCACAGCGGCTTACACTGCCATAAAACCCACCTAAAGTCTTTTGTCTTTTATTATTATTATTTTGCTTTTTATTTATTTTTCCTGCAACATACAATAGCCTACCACAGCTGTGTGCACAGATTTCCAAAGAATTAAAAAAATGCCATTTGAAACATTCCACACATTACTTGCCCCTTAAATATTTGTTAATTAAACAGTTTGACTGGGCTTTCACTCCATTTAACACGTTTTTTCATGTTTAAATCTATTCTGCTGATTTCTCAAAATCAGAGCAGAAAATGCAAAAGCCTAAAAGTACAAACATTTAAAATGTTTCAGTGTATTCAGTATTGTAACTGAGTAGAGGGCTTGGGGTTTATATGCATAAATTGAACATGTTTGCCAACCTTCCTATGCTAATTTGACCCAGGGGAAGAAGTAAAGGGATTAAAAAAAAAAAAAAAAAAAAAGGCATTAAGAAAGAGTGTGAGAAAGAGAGAGAAGTATTTTTTTCTTTTATTAATTTGTTGTTTTACACTATTATTATTATATACTACTATTTTCATTTTGTAATGTTTTTTGTATTTTTGTATGTATCAGGTTTATTATAATCAACTATAATAAACTAAAAAGACAACCATAAAAAATAGTTATTTGAATAAAATAAACATGAACTGAAATAAAATGAAATAAACAAACTTATTTTATTTCAACTAGTTGTCAAGGCAACATTTCTCATTTTCATTTAGTTCAACTTGATGTACCAAAATAACCAAAACTGAAATAAAAATGAATAAAACTACTTTAAACCTTTATAGACATTAAAAAATTATAAAAATGACAAACACACAAAACTACTAAAACTTAAACTAAATTTAAATGAAAATAGAAAATTTAAAAATAAAAACCACCTTAAAATAATAATACAATCTATAATAGTACACATTTGAATATAAAATATTTGTCATGTCACTAAAGACATTACAGGTGAAACTCGAAAAATTCGAATATCGTGCAAAAGTTCATTTATTTCAGTAATTCAACTTAAAAGGTGAAATTAATGTATTATATAGACTAGATATTTCAAGCCTTTATTTGTTATAATTTTGATGATTATGGCTTACAGCTTATGAAAATTTTCAAAATGTCTGAGATTTTGAATTTGGGGTTTTCATAAGCTGTAAGCCATAATCATCATAATTATAACAAATAAAGGCTTGAAATATCTCGCTTTGCATGTAATGAGTCTATATAATACATTAATTTCACCTTTTGAATTGAATTGCTGAAATAAATGAACTTTTGCACGATATTCGAATTTTTCGAGTTTCACCTGTATATATCCTTGTCAAAAATGCTAATCAGTGTATTTAACACAGTGTTCTCAAATCTTTGCCAAAAAACCCCCCTAAATATATGTGCGATAGGAACTGCCTGCAATGGATTTCTAAAAGAATGGGGCCAAAACCCGAAATCGTGCACAGAGAGCGGGCCTGAGCGAGTGAGAGAAGAAGAGATGTGAAATATGTGCCTAATAAGAGGTGAAGGTGGCACGTTGCACACCAGCTGCCAGGGCACTGACGCGGCACAAATAACTGCAGGGGAAAGTCAAATAAACGGATAGAGTCATCGCCCAGAGCACAGGAGAGCAGAGAGTGAGATGGGTGTGGATGCTACAGACCAGAGCTGCAGTCCTCTCAGGTTAGAGGTCACATTAATGCTCTCTGACAACACATTCCCTTCGGTATCAGCCTGTTTGTACAGTCAGTCACGCCAGGAATGTCAGAAGAACAGGTAGAACAGAGGGAGCCCTGCTGGAAAAGGCAGCATTATCTTTGTTAGCATGAGCTCATCCACCATCCAAATGCAGTGATGGACATGTGCGTTAAGTTCAAGTGTTACTCTTTTGGCGCAAATCGATGCGTCCGGCCGTCTACCGGAAGCTAGCTTATGTTAGTCTATAAAGTTTTAAATATGGATATTTTTCTTAAACGAACGCATCGCTTCACTTCAGAAGACCTTTATTAACCCCCTGAGCTGCGTGGAGCACTTTAATCATGAATAGATGTGCTTTAATGGACTTCCAAAGTCATACAGCCATTCACTCCCATTATCAAGATTGGAAGAGCCAGGATATTTTTTAATATAACTCCGATTGTATTCGTCTGAAAGAAGCATGTCATATACACCTAGGATGGCTTCAGGGTGAGTAAATCATGGGCTAATTTTCATTTTTGGGTGAACTATCCCTTTAAGTGATTTTGCAAGTGAGGTATCAGCATTCACTTGTCCCATTAAGACAAGGTTTAGCACTTTTTGGTGATTTAAAGGTGTAGTTTTACTCTGAGAGGACAGTGGCGCCTGCCATCCATCCCATGAGGCTCCACCGAGGCGAATTAGAGAAAAAGGCACAAGGCAGAAGAGACACTATGGGCACAGGGTCAGTTAAAAATTGCTCAGACGTGTAAGAGGCTGGGACGTTCATGAACAGACTGCATTGATTTAGGTTAGCATTCTGTCACAGTAGCACACAGACTCAACCCACCTACAGGTGTTTGTCAGTGTGACTTCTCTTGCTAGAGAGTAATGGCCCTTTTTTTCTACCCACAAGCCGCACATACCAACAAACACAAGCAAAAACAAAAGCCTACACACACCAATGACATACTCCAATAGAGCTGGAGTTAGATGGATGACTTGTACAGTCCTACTCTGACAATCTGGTAGGGAAAATGAGGAGATGTGATGTATGAATATGAGCTAAGTATTTCGTGAATGCGTAGGTGTGTGTGTGCATTTGTGTCTGCTCGTGCAGCGAGCACTGCCGTCACAGATTCTTCGGCTGGCAGAACACCACCATTGCGTGAGCTGCCATCGGTGCTCTGACTCAGCCTCGTCATGAGGAGAGAGAGAGAAAACAAACTTCAGGCCATCTGCAAGCCCGTCAGGAGGCCAGCAGGTCCCCATGAAGCCATTTACACACTGCTGGAGCTCCAGCCTGGGCTGGCACTCACCGCTAATACTGCCCTGATACCAGTGCCATCTTGGTGGGTGGGGTCGGCTGTTGCTTTAGTTGATTTCTGATCATTATGCATTCATTTCTGTGGAATCTATCCCAGACTTCGAGGTGACCTACTGGATATAAATAAGCGAGAGAGAAAAACAAGAGTTCAGTGAATTTCATTACCTCTTTTTTGGTCAAACAACATCAAGCAATACTAATGCATCAACCCCCCAGTTTCACAGACAAGGCGTAAGATAGTCCCAGACTAAAATGCATGTTTGAGCTGTTTTAACTAAAAGCAAATGTCAGAGCCATTGTTTTGACTCAAGATGCACACAGTAATGTTTTTTAAGGTAAATTTATAAAAGCTACTTAAATGTCCTAATTAAACTAAGGCCTAATCCTGGCTTAATCTAAGCCCTGTCTATGAAACCAGGTTTATATTTGATAATTATTCAGTGAAAACAGTTGCAGTTATTTCAGAAGTTTTATTTAATTGAATACTTGAGACTATGTATTCCATTTTTAATTTTGTTCTATTGGTTTCAATTTGTTCTTTAGTTCCACAGCTGAGGACAGCAAAAGCACCTTTAGTGACAAGTCGAGATTTTGGAACCATTAGTAAGGCCCTACCAGAGGATCTCAAACAGCAATCAGGCGCATAGGGAGTTAGCAGATCACAGATATAGGCAGGAACCTGACCATTGAAGGCTTTAAAAACAAGCAGTAAAATCTTAAAATCAATTCTAAAACTCACAGGTAACCAGTGAAGGGCAGCAAGGATTGGTGTAATATTGTCACTTCTCTTAAAGGGATAGTTCACCCAAAAATGAAAATTCTGTCAGTAATTACTCACCCTCATGTTGTTCCAACCCCGTAAGACCTTCGTTCATCTTCGGAACACAAATTAAGATATTTTTGATTAAATCTGAGAGCTGTCTCACTCCTCCATAGGCTTCTAAGGGACTGAAACTTGCTGGCCCAGAAAATGTATTAAAGACATCGTTAATATAGTCCAAGTGACTCCAGTGGCTCAATCTTAAGTTTATAAAGCGACGAGAATACTTTTTGTGCGCAAAAACAAACAAAAATAACGACTTTATTCCACTTTTCATTTCCTTCTCTCTGGGCCTCGGGTCTTTTCACGTAGTGTTTAAGCGTAGCGCGTCTGTGTTGCACATCACCACGTAGGCTCACTATTGGCCGACGCTGGTCATGTGTGATACGTGGTGACGTACAACACAGACGCGCTACGCTTAAACACTACGTGAAAAGATCAGAGGCCCAGAGAGAAGGAAATGAAAAGTGGAATAAAGTCGTTATTTTTGTTTGTTTTTGCGCACAAAAAGTATTCTCGTCGCTTTATAAACTTAAGATTGAGCCACTGGAGTCACTTGGACTATATTAACGATGTCTTTAATACATTTTCTGGGCCAGCAAGTTTCAGTCCCTTAGAAGCCTATGGAGGAGTGAGACAGCTCTCAGATTTAATAAAAAATATCTTAATTTGTGTTCCGAAGATGAACGAATGTCTTACGGGGTTGGAACAACATGAGGGTGAGTAATTACTGACAGAATTTTCATTTTTGGGTGAACTATCCCTTTAATGTGTGTTAAAAGCTTGGCTGCAGCGTTTTGAATCAGCTGTAATCTTTGGATGAAAGCCCGCTGATACCAGAATCAAGTGTATTACAATAGTCAAGTCTAGAGGAGATAAAAGCATGAATGACCTTCTCTAAATCTGCAAAAGAAAGGAATGGCTTGATCTTTGTTAGTTGTCTCAGTTGTGCAAAGCAAGACTGCACCATTTTAGTCACCTGAGCATCGAAGGACAATTCCGAATCAAAGATGACACTTAGGTTGCAGGACTCTTTTCAAACATTATTGTATAAGAGACCCAGACTAGAGGAGAGATTATTAATGCTACTAGTACTGGGGCTGCATGGGGTATTTATAAGTACCTCTGATTTGGAGTCATTCAGAAAGTTTTTCGACATCCAATTTTTAATCTCGGTGAAGCAGGACATGATGCAGGCTGCATCTGTGGTACCAAGCTTTATTGGGACATCCAATTGCGTGTCATCTGCGTAGCAGTAAAAATCAATGTCATGATGTATAATTTGACCCAGGGGTAACATGTAAATGGTAAACAGAAAGGGACCCAAAACAGATCCTTGGGGGACCTCACAAAATAGAGGAGCACGAGAGGAGGAGGCATCTCCAAGCACTCCAGAGAAGGACCTGTTCGACAAATAGGAGGTAAACCAATCCAGAGCCACATCACTGATATCAACATAGGTCTTCAGACGGTTAATTAAGATATTATGGTTTACTGTGTCAAAGGCTGAGCTGAGGTCAAGGAGAATTAAAATGGAGCACAAGCCAGTGTCAGCTGGAAGTAGTAGATCATTGGTGACCTTGACCAAAATTGTGAATGTGAAATATTATTAAATATTATTAGAATTCAACTGTTATTCCTGTGATGAATTTTCATCATCATTACTCCTGTCTTCAGTGTCACATGATTCTTCAGAAATCAGTCTAATATGACGATTTGCTGCTCAAGAAACTTTTATTATTATTATCAATGTTGAAAACAATTATGCTGCTTAATGATTTTGTGGGAACCGTGATTTCTTTTTTTTTTTTTTTTTTTTTTTTTTGATAAATAGAAGGATTTTTTGATAAATAGAAAGTTAAATATAACAGCATTTATTTGATGCTGATTTAAGATTTAATATATTTTGTAACATTGTAAAAGTCTATACTGTAACTTTTGATCAATTCAATGTGTCTAAATAAAATAAGTAATAATCTTAATTAAAAAAAATCTTTCTGAACAGAAGTGTATATTTGTTTTATAATTTCCCTGGTTTTATTTTGAATACTGAATATTTTGTACCATAATTCAGTATTCAATTACACAATGCAATAAAAATGCCCTGCAAATTGTTGTGAGCTGGGTTAAACTAATCATCACATAAAGTACTATTAGTACTTGTCTGATACTACTAAAACATGAGCTTAAGGAACAGCAGCACCCCAATATTACAAACTATTAACAGACAACACCATTCGGCTACAAGGCTAGGATTTGCTTTCTGTGGGTTTGGAGTGGCTATTTCTTGCTCAGGTGCAGCATTGCTATGGTTACCGTGGTGCGTTTCATAGGAGACAGCAGGCAAAGATTACAGGAACGCGGGGAGGAGAATTTCTGGAGGGGACTAAAGGCAAGAGACTGAGACAAACAGAAACCAATTTAGAACATGCATGCCAGTTATACTAAAATGTGACTATAAACGTGTGACTTCACATGCACATTAAAGCAGACACATCACCCCACCTACATGCCCACACACACACACACACACACATCTATGCTGATGTATAGGCCTGAGTGCTGAACTGTAAAGTCTAGCGGATGATCTACTGCAGCATCTGTGCTAACCTCCTCACCGACCGGCGCTCCATCACTCAGCCCAGATGAGGAGTTATAGAAGATGGCTCTGTCTCCCTGCCCAGCCCTGTGGTCGGAGCTACAGATAAGATGAGAGGCACTCCAGAGAGTCATACAATAACAGCAGAGAGGACAAGAGGAAAATTGTGAGTGCTGATCGCTGCCCTGGGCTCCTCTGCTGGCAACGCAGCCACTTTCATCTGATTCCAGGAGAAATGACAGCCATTTGGAGTCTCATCACCCTAGCAAGCAATCTCATTTCCCCCATACAAACACAAAAAGAGGGAGAAATCCGTAAAGAATGCAAAGATTTCAGCCCGTCGAGAGTGATCAATTTACCTCAAGTAGCTCAGTGAAACCAGAGTAAGAGCTTCAGGGTAAAATTATTCACATCCTCTCACATCCCTATTTCAAAAGGACATTTCTGAAAATGCATCAGAGATGCAAAACATTTCATTAAGATTCTGGGAGGGGATAAACACAAAAATCCTATGCCCATCAAGGTAATTCACAAGGAGTAAAAAGGAAAAATAAATTGTTAACACAGAACAATTTGGTGGGGGAGGGGGTTATCCTCAAATAACCTTTCAGTGAACAGTTCTCAAAAGAACCATGTAACTCTTAGTGTAAATTAACATAATCTAAAGAGCAACAATCTAAATGAATAATCTAAAGAACCTTTTTCCACTATAAAGAACCTTTAGTGCAATGGAAAGGCTCTGGGGAAGGTAAAGGTTCTTCATGGAACCATCAATGTCAATTAAGAACCTTTATTTTTAAGAGATAAGCTTGTTTCCGTGACGGAATATAAAAATAAAATAGACTTTTTTCTCAAATTTGCACGTTTTTTCCCCCATAATCGCCAGTTATAAACTTAGTGGTGAGTTTACATCTCGCATTTCTGATGTTTTCTCAGATTTTTCACCTGTATATATCCTTGTCAAAAATGCTAATCAGTGTTCTTAACACAGTGTTCTCAAATCTTTGCCAAAAAAAACCCCCTAAATATATGTGCAATAGGAACTGCCTGCAATGGATTTCTAAAAGAATGGGGCCAAAACCCGAAATCGTGCACAGAGAGCGGGCCTGAGCGAGTGAGAGAAGAAGAGATGTGAAATATGTGCCTAATAAGAGGTGAAGGTGGCACGTTGTGGCAAGTTAATGTCGCAATTTTTACTTTTTTCCCTTCGCATTGTTTTTTGTTTGTTTTCAATACAGAAAAAAACGAATAAAAAAAGGTAATTGCGAGTTAACATCTCACAATTCTGACTTTTTCCCTCAGAACTGCACATTTATATCTCACAATTCTGTATATCTCACAAATTCTGACTTTTTAATCAGAAGTTATGAGTAAAAATGTAAGAATTGAGATTCAGAACTGTGAGATAAAAAGTCGCAATTACTTTTTTTTTATTCCATGGCAGAAAAAGGCTTCCATATTGAAGTGAACAAGTCCCTCACCTCCAAAGGATATGAACCACAGAGCAATCGTAAAAGTCCTCGTCCATTTGCAGCACCTGACACGCAGTGAGGAGCAGCCGGTGATGATTTTAGCACGAGAAGGGAACTCACCATACACCTGCCAGATAAGAACTAGCGCTTTCCACTGAGAGGCCTAATCCACCATCATGGAGAGTGACATGAACACTGGTGTGGGGTTGAATTGATGGATGGGGAGCCTCCTCACTGCGAAAGCCATCCACGTTGAGCCTGATTGCACTGGATGAAAGTACAGAACCTGCAACGCCGCACTTCATCACCTGGGCCAACATGTCTCCAAAAGCACAACCAGCCCAGACACCTTTCTTGTGAGCAGACAGCCCATCTCATAACAGATCCCCGACAGTGTGATGCTGCGGGCCTTTAAAAGCGGGGATTAAAGTAAGAAATAGCAGCAGAGAGACTTTATTAACTGTATCTCACTGAGACAGCGTGCATATAATGTCTTGATGACACCTACATCATATTATAGGGTCACGCTAGTGTTGCGATTATTATATTATAAATATATCACAGCGGCCACATGAAATTGTACATAAAGATATTTTAGTATAGGCCGAATTGTAGCCAGAGTCTTAGCCCTAAGCTTAAATACAGCCATGGAAATAAGTGCTATCGGCGTCCCAATCCTTTCTACGCTTTAATTCAGTTTGATTAAAGCAGATGGATTTTATGAGCTCATCAGTAACTTAAATTAATTTACGATGTAATTCAATCAGCTGTTGTTTCAAATATCTGATTAAAACCGATTTAGCAAGAGCCCTGGGTTACATCATGGAAATTGAGTGGAGAAAGTGTAAAGTCAGAAATAAAGTAGTAGGAGATTATCAATCAGAAACATTACCATAATATAATAATTCAATTCAAAACATGATTTAAAAACACAGGTCATAATTAGAAATCACTTTTCTATGTCAAAAAAAAATAAAAAAGGGCCAAATGTAAATGCAGCAATATGGTGTGAAAACATGAAAAAAGTGCAATGTTAAAATCCTCAGTATGTGGGTGTTTCTTTGACTTCAGCTACTTTTTATCCCATGGGCTGTTTTTTATTAAAACAACACATTTTCATTTCCTTTTTGTTAGATAAAGGTCATGTTAAATAAGCCTTGGAGATTAATTATGTTTAATTAAAACAATTTTATAGTTTTATCCTTGTCCCATGCAGACTGTCAATGAAAATTTATGAATATGAATATAAAATATGAATCATTCTCTTTAAAACCATGATTATCTAAACAAAGAGTTAAATACTATGTGTATAATCCCCCCCCCCCAAAAAAATAAAAATAAAAAAATAAATAATAATAATAAATAATAATTATTTGCACCACAACAAACCTTTTTCCCCCACCCAGCAGTTAGTGTACTTGCTTATCATGGAGAAAACATTATTAGTGAAGAACATTCTTAAGATGAAATCAAAGTAAAATATTACTCATGAACAGAACATAATATTTTACCATTTTATATTGCATTTCATGTAATTTTGTCAAACTATGAAAAAGTGCGACCATGTTATTTAATTAAGTGTATTTAGGACAACCTATAAAATTATCCTTCGCATTTAATAGATTTTTTCCTAAATGTTACGAATGTAATTTCCACCACTGTCAATCCCTATTGTAACTCCTCTGGTGTGGTGACAAATCAAGTCCTCCCTCGAAACCAGGTCTCTATTAGGACCCCAAAATTACTTTTATACTCTTTTTAGCGCCTGATTACAATTCCTACAAAATCATGTTATGATAAATGCTGTTTGAACTATGTAATAACCATTAATGTCTGTATTAGTTAGCTTATGTACAAGCATTGCATACAGATACCTGAATTAGCCTGAAAGATTAATACACGCAATTGCACTTGTCCTACATGTATTAACAATCATCTGTAATGTAATTACATGTTAAATTAAGTGTTAAATGTCCAAATATTTCAGTTATAAAAAGATTGTAATGATGTTAACTTATTCAATTAATAGGCTATTATTATTAATATTAATAATTAATTCATTAATTAACAGTTTATCAAGTGAAAGAAATGTTCAATTTGGGTTTTTTTATGCACTACATAGTAACCTACAAATATGTTAAATTAATATCGTTCCGTTCGTATACATAGTATTATCATTAACCAGCATTTCAGGCATGGGAGGCGGACGCGCTAACAAGGACGCTAAAGACCGCAGCCGCTATAGCATCAGTTGCTAGAGCGGTTCTTGAGGCCAGGGGAGTGAGGTTTACCTGTACAGCTCTTTACAAGCTGGCCTCCATTACACAGACATGCTATTAAAATCCAGATATTCAAAAGCAAATACTGTCATTTTCTATAGAGCCCCATGGGTGCCTATAGATGTTAGAGTAGCATATATACATTTACCTGACTCATAGTAGACATGCAGTGGAACTTGGCATCTTCTGCCTTCAATAGCTTCTATTCAACACTTCCAAGCCCAATGAGACAAACAGTGAGAGCTCAAAAGCATCTCAATGAGATTTGAATTGAGCGAATGAGGAATGAAAAAGCCCCAGAAATTACTTTTCATTTTATCAGTGATTTTAAAAGTATGAATTAGCTCTATTGAACAAGAGCTTTCACACGGGGGAACTTTCTGAGACGTGAGAGTTTTGCAAGATTACAAAACGGAGCTCATGAGGGACATAAATGGCTTCGGGTTATCAATATAATGAATTTAGAGACTTTAGCACCTCCTTTTGATGTGCTTAAAGAAATCTTGGTCGAAGATAGCCAGTTAGATATGTGTGTGTGTTTTAGGTTTCCCGTTTATATGGGATGCAATATCCTACAACACTGGCAATTTTACTCATCTCTCCCTCAGTAACTTTCAAACCTGAGGGTTCAGAATTATACATTCAACCACATCAGACCACATCAGAGGCCGTTGGGTTGTAGTCTCTATGTGAATTCAGTGCCTAGCCTCACATAAAAAAATTACACACACACACGCACATGCACACACATGGGCACACACACACACACACACACACACACACACACACACACACACACTCCTGGCCTTTCAGAGTAAACAGGAGGAGGTCAGTCAGGGATCGGATTGCCTCAGGCTGCAGTCGAATTCTCATGTTGACAACTTGGTATCATCTAACTGAGTTTGACTTCTGTCTTTCGCGTGGCATATTACTAATGGATATGGGGCGTAAAATTACCGCCTCCCATCTGGGACACTGGCAAGCAACAACAAAAGCCGGTGTCCCAACGTCCTCCACCAACCAACTACCGGAGACACGTAGAAGCTAATTAGCAGATCAACCCACAGCTCATCTATCATGTATGAGGGGAGGGAAGGTGAAGGAATGTTGAAAAGTAGGAAAATCCTGTGTTTGCAGTTTTCCGCCCCAGTTTGAGCAGAGGCGCACAAGGAAGGAATTGTTGATGCTTTGTTATCAATGCACATCAAAATTACAGCCAATAGAAACAATAGGTTACTGTTACAATAGAAACTCACAACCACACTGGATAATGACCAATATTAGCGCTTAGATCAGAATGATCAGTATTTGAGAATATTGATTTTGGATATTTAATTATCAAAAAAAAAAAAAAAAAGCCTATCTTTGCCTATTTGTACATTTAGATGACCTTTTCTTGCATTACACACTCACTCACAGATATTCTTCAATAACACTGTCATCTCACAATGAATTACTGTCTTACCTTCAATTATAATGTTATGATGCTAAGTTCACTAATATTCAGCAATACATTTTAAAAATACAAACAAAGTCTTATTTCATTTTTTAAAAATGAATCATCATGTTAATTATTTATTAATTATTAATAATTATAATCATTATGTTCTATTCTATTCTATTGGTTCTGTATCTATTTTTGGTTATCAGTAACATCAAAATAAATATCAGTTTATTGGTATCAGTCAGTTTATTTTAAATGAAACTGAAAAATTACATAACAATAAATATTAAAATCACTGACCGATTGATAAAATGACTAAATGTAAAATGGCATGAAATGTAAATTCACCCCATCCGTTGTCTAAATGTTATTAATCTTATTGTGAAGGATTCATACATGCATAGGTTTCTCTTTTTTCTTTTTAATCTTTTTAATTAACTCAATCTTCCAGTGAAATAACAGGCTTCTCTCTGGTGACTTAAGCAGATTTCTAAAATCATTTAGTCCAGATAAAACCCGCTCCTTTATTATGCTTCCTTCACGTGCAATCGGAATAATCGTAAATATGAGTTTCCTAGTTAAAAATGCAACATGAACGTCGTATTTACCACTGGGAAGCTCTGGGATGATTTTGATACCCAAGTTCCCGAGTTGGGTGTGCCACATGGCGGAGGGGAGAACGATTGCTTCTGTGACTGGTATGCTTTATGAGTTTTTTCCACAACAGCTACATGGCCTTGTCTTGACGTTAAAGTATAGTGTACGGTGGCTGAGAGAGCTCAACGCGCTGCAACTGAAGAAAACAAACGCAAATTAAGAAAACATCTTCATCAGTTTCACAACACACGTGTGCTCCAAATACTCACATCATCATCATCATCTTCTTCCGCTCATCCGGGGCCGGGTCGCGGGGGCAGCAGTCTAAGCAGAGATGCCCAGACTTCCCTCTCCCCAGACACTTCCTCCAGCTCTTCCGGGGGGACACCGAGGTGTTCCCAGGCCAGCCGGGAGACATAATCCCTCCAGCGTGTCCTAGGTCTTCCTCGCGGTCTCCTCCCGATGGGACGCACCCGGAACACCTTCCCGGGAAGGCGTCCAGGAGGCATCCGGAACAGATGCCCGAGCCACCTCAGCTGGCCCCTCTCGATGTGGAGGAGCAGCGGCTCTACTCCGAGCTCCTCACCCTATCTCTAAGGGATCGCCCAGCCACCCTGCGGAGAAAGCTAATTTCGGCCGCCTGTATCCGGGATCTTGTCCTTTCAGTCATGGCCCACAGCTCATGACCATAGGTGAGAGTAGGAACATAGATTAACCGGTAAATCGAGAGCTTCTGGCTGTGAGCCGAGATTTTGTCTATCATCTATGGGTGGTAGGTCTTTTCCGTTATAACCTCTAATCTATGGAACTCTCTTCCCCTGGCTCTTAGGACAACAACCACGCTGCATGAATTTAAGTCTGAACTCAAAACCCATTTGTTTAAACAGTATTATCAGTCATGACATGTTTTTCTTAAACATTTTTCATAACTCTGTATTACAGTCATAATGTTTCCTTTAGTCTGGTACCATTAGTCTTTTGCATCTGACCTTTACTTCAACTGCCCACTTTCTATGCTGTCTGTAAATAGTGTTGTTTTTTGTTTCTGTTTGTATTCCAAATGTAATGCGATATGCAACTGCAATCGCTCATTTCTTGGACTGGGCAAATGTCTATTGTCCATTTATGTATGAACTTGTTGTTTGTTCTTTACTGTTATTGTGACGCGTCCTTGAGCTTGGGAAAGGCACTATATAAATTAAACATATTATTATTACTGCAGAAGCTGCACCGATTCGTCTGTCAATCTCCCGTTCCATCCTTCCCTCACTTGTGAACAAGACCCCAAGATACTTGAACTCCTCCACTTGAGGCAGGAACTCTCCACCAACCTGAAGTGGGCAAGCCACCCTTTTCCGACTGAGAAAAGGAAAACGGAAACCAAATAAGTGACGAACCTGGTCTACAAAGTCTACTTTTATTTTATTTTATTATTATTTGCAAAACATACAGAGATGACATGTTTATGACATACAACTTTGTATACAATATTCAAAATGTATTAACAATATGTTCAACGTCATCAGAATACTAATTAGATTGAGTTGAAAACTAAAGTAGATAAATAAAAAAGATAGAGAAAAAGAACATGAGGGAAAGATGTTTATCTATACATCAGTTACATTGTACAAATTTTGTCACGTTATGTTTAAGTTTCATAAGAAATGTTAGGTAATGCAGGGTCCAAAGATGAGAGGGCAAGTTTTAAAGTTGAGACACTCACACAGACACACACAGATATATAACGCATATTTATTATTATTATTTTTTTTTTTAATAAACTGTATATTTATTTGCAACAGTTATGTTAACAGCAATAACAATATATTTCTGGTAATAACAGCTATTCAGCAGATGGACGCTGTGCTGCGTTGTCATGGGAACATCCCAGGTGTTAATAATGAGGAAATTGCGTTATCTTTCGTTGCTCCCTTCATCAAGTGCGTTCCAAACGGCTACATAATGTCACACTAGTGGCCTGCTCACTCCAAAGTCCCCACTTCAAGGGCACTGCCGTCTGCCCTTCGAAGGGAGTAGGACATAGGGATGCTCACAAGCAATAAGCATGTCCAAGCTGGGTTCGTCACTTATTGGGGTCCACTGGAAATGTTTCCGTTGTGGTCTGTGCTATTTGCAGCACGTTTCTGTATTTGGTTGTGTTGTGAGTATTTGGAGCACACATGTGTTGTGAAACTGATGAAGATCTTTTCTTAATTTGCGGGTGTTTTTCTCTTTGCATGTGTTTTCTTCAGTTGCAGCGCGTTGAGCTCTCTCGGCAACCATAATAGTGCATTTTTACATAAATAATCATTTGAAGCATATTGTATTTAAACACAGCGAAAATAGCATGTATTTGAACGAAATTCCAGAATTGTCAGCAAGCTGACTATCTGATAGCACAGGAAATGTTAATAGTTATCCATGAATGGAATGCTAAATATAATTTTACCTTTAATAAGATTTCCCCAAAATATAAGCAAGAATGAACCAGATTTCCTTCATGATTCCTGTTCTTTGTGACAACAAAGCACTTGAATGCTACGAGCTCATATCCACGACT
This sequence comes from Squalius cephalus, assembly GCF_949319135.1. Classification (NCBI taxonomy): domain Eukaryota; kingdom Metazoa; phylum Chordata; class Actinopteri; order Cypriniformes; family Leuciscidae; genus Squalius; species Squalius cephalus. The sequence goes on along the minus strand of NC_137122.1, from coordinate 42,418,330 downwards.
TCAGAAGTGCGAAGTAGGAAATTTCCGATAGCATGTGAAGGCAGTATTACAACCAACTGCAAGCTCGCATTCAGATATGCCTCCATCCAATCAACAAATGATGGATAGAAACAAGTCCTGCCAAACATATATTCAGTCGATCAGTTACTTTCATTACATTGTGACTTTAATATCAGTGTATTCCTAATGGCAACAGAAGCCCAACAGTGTTGTGCCGAGTAGAAGAGCAGGGATTTATCTTCTTCATCCTGAAGTGACCTTTACTGCTCTGGAGGGGGATCTATTGATTGGCAGCGGCAAAACATTTTGCCGGTCCTCTGTAGTATTTTTCCACCGAGGCCAAAGTGCTAGAACAACAGCAGTGGTGGCTGATATTCATGGAGTCTGTTTTAATTGACATCTTACAAACACAACCTGACAGCTTTCTCACATGAGAGCAGAAGACAGCGGGTGTCCTCTCATCAGTCGCTTCCTCATGGCCTCGTCTGGCTGGTTTGATGCTGACTGTGGGTGTGTATGTGTGCGCGCGCCTACCCGAACGTGCTTTTTTTGAAAATCTTAGTGTTGTTTTGATCTCGGCATAAGTGAAATGTAAGCATAGATGGTACGGGGGCTGTTCTCCTTACACCGTGTCTTAACCAGTAGTGACATGATAAAACAACTACCGAATTGCTTCTATGTAAATCTGAGTTTGTGTCCTAACCAGCCATATGACATTTGTTTTAATTAACTCAATTAAAAAGGCGGGGGTAGCCCCGCCCACTGTGAAATTTCATTGGTCTAGAATCTGCAATAAATTAAACCAACATAAAATTCAAAATAAAATGAAAATTTACTGTATTTACTTTAAATATGTTCCTATTTTATTAATCATTTTGCTCTTTCAAAGAAAAAAAAAAGTGGCTTCATAATCTTTGATCAAATGTACTACTGTACAAACTTGCTCTTCCTCTGAAATGACTTTCCTTTTCTGCTGACATCACTTAGCATGTGCGGACTACTGGATAATGTCAGCATGAAACGGACGTTGTGATAGTCTTTTCTTCCCTATTGTGATGTGCATCTGAGTGAAGCGGCTTCTCGAACAAGAATAAATGTAGGGCGGGACTTTATTTTGTCCATCATTCATTTATTGGATCGTTGGAGCCAAATAATATCAAGTCAATGTTAAATGCAATAATAATGCAATTTAAATGTTGCACTTAATTTTTATCTCAATTTTCTGTCACGCTTAAATAAATGAAATAAGCAGTTTTGAAAATGTTTGCTTATTTGTCAATAATAATAAAAAAGTACTTTATTTTTTAAATAAAAAATAAAATCAAGGAAACAAGTATCAATTTAAGTTCTCTATAAGTCCTGCTCTATATCTGCTTCTCATTGAATATTACCAAAGTAAATGGGTGAGAATAGGTTATTCATCTCACATTCAACTGTAAACTTCAAATGTTCTGATTGGCTTTAATTGTGTCACAATGCGCAGCAGTTTTGTGTTCAATGTGGACAGACAAATTGCTTGTTGCTTGCACAGTGTTAGGCTAGTGTGTGCATGTTCATTATCAACAGCGTCAGGCGCATTGGGGTGCATCTGTCTGCGGTTATCTCTGTACTGCTGGGGCAGCAGAGCTCGATGAACCCTTCTGTTCTGGGAACAGGCACTGCAGATGCTCACATTCTGATTTCTGAACATCTGATGCTGGCAGGAGGACCACGGCCACCGCATATCACAACACCCTCCCCCATAATGCCCTTATCATTGTGCCCTCACAACTGGCATGACGGCCCATGGGCAAGAAGCTGGAGGCAATGTCAGTTTAATTAGTGGGCCACTGGAGCCCTCGGTGTACAGAAATGTGAGGGAGTATCTCACAGAGCCAAACTTCACAAGTGTCACCCAAGTGAGTCTCTGGGTGTACTAAACACCTTTACAAAAACCTCCCTATCACATATCGTTTCTATTTCTCCCAAACTCTCTCCTGCATGATTTGAAGAAGGACATGATCCTGGATTAACATCCTTTGTTAGTCCTGGAATAATCATAGACTGGAACTTAAAAACAACCCACTATGCTCTACCGTTCTACCGTTTGGGATCAGTAAGACTTTTTTATGTGATATTCATAATTTTATTCAGAAAGGACACATTACATTGATCAAAGGTGACAGTAAAAACTGTGAAGTGACAGTAATTATTATTATTTTTTTTAAAAGCTGTTCTTTTCAACTTTCTATTCATCAAAGAATCCTCAATAAAGCAGTTAAACGTTTTAAACAGTTATTTTAAACTTGTAATAATATATCACAATATTGCCTTTTTACTGTATTTTTGGTCAAATAAATACAGCCTTAGTGAATATAATAGACTTCTTTCAAAAAAAGTTGTGTTTATGAACAATTACGTGCAACAATGTGCATTAAAACACCGAAATGCACAGACTCTATTAAATGTGGCGGCACAAACCTGTGTATGTGTGTGTGTAGATCAATGTTCTGATTTCATTTGAGCAAAGCAATTGTGATGCTTACAGTATAGCAGACATGCTGTATGGATCAGTTTCACGCCGCCTTTAGTTTAGCTCTCACTGATTTTCTTAAAGTTTTAGTTCACCCACAAATGAAAATTCTGTCATCATTAATCACCCTCATGTCATTCTAAACCCATAAGAGTTGCGTTCATCTTCGAAACACAAATGAAGATATTTTGAATTAAATCGGAGAGATTTCTGTCCCTCCTTAAAAAGTCTATTCACCCAAAACTTCAAAACTTTCATACAAAGATCGTAAAATAAATTCATATGAACCGAGCGGTTTAATCCAAGTTTCTAAAGAGACACACGCTGTATGATGAACAGATTTCATTTAGGTTATAAACACTGACTGATCAGCGAACATACATACATACGGCACTATGGTAAACGGCAGCTCAACCGTCTTATGGGTTTGGAATGAAATGAGGGTGAGTAACTGATGAAGGAGATTTCATTTTTGACTGAACTCTTTAATATGGACATAAAACCTAAAATATTCTTTTTAATATCTTTTATAGGTTTTTTTTCTGAATAAAGAAAGTTTTGGGGTACAGTATTTGATGACAGAAATTTAATTTTGGGGTGATCTATCCCTTTAAGCCTAAGCCTAAACCACCACCTAAGATACTGTAAAGAATGTTGTTGGCCTAACCTCATATCTAAGCTTAACCCTATCCATATCTCCAATCTTATCTATTTGGTTGATATGAATGTTGTTCCAGGACCAACAAAGATGTCCTACTTGGGTAAATCATGTTAAGCACGCTCTCATTCTCAGTCTCCCTCCACTCGTTCATTCAAACACCTCCCACAAACTGAATTAATATCCAGTCTGCATGTTTATTTACCTCTTCTGATATTCCTCAACCTGTCTTTTGCAACCCGACACTTAAAGTAATGAGAATATAAGAGTAAATACTGCTTGTACATTTATGTCCCAATGAGAGCTAGTGGGCGTATATATACATGTGTTCACAGATGTCAAGACAGTTGATCAATGCTTTGTGTACAAGGGTTTGGATATCTTAGTGTGAATGAGTGTGTAGGTGTGTGTAAAATAACTCACACTCACTTGGGATTCTACCCCTGGTATCAATCACACACCACTGTGCTGATCCCAAGACACAACAGTGAGGGCTCCATCATCATCATCTGTCTGTTGCTGATGAAGAACGAGTGCAGGGGAAAAGCACGAGTCTAGGATGAAAGAGCAGCTGTGAGGATGATGGTTCTCAGGGATCGCACAAAATTAGTAAAGCTCAACTTATACTTCTTTCCCTCCTTTCACATGCTAAAAGTACAGATGGAAAATACAGAGATGTGGAAAAAAAGATGATTCTTTTTCCTGTGGCCAGGGATACAATGGCTGTTTCCATCAGAAGTGAAAATTTGCCCAGATAAAAGGAGAGGGGGGAGATCTCAAGGAGGGCTCTTGAAAAGGAATAGATGAATCATGCACTGTCAAATTAATTAAAATGAATCAGTATTGTCTTGTTGTCCAGTGCAAATATATAAACATACTTAAACTAAATACATTTACTTTAGAAGACATATTTTAAACAATAAAAATTGTAATAATTTAATACATTTCAAATAAAAAATAATCTAAAATAATACATTTCAAATTGAAGTCCAATTTATTTATAAAGCAGTTTAAAAACTACGGAGTAGACCAAAATGCCTTAATTAGTACAGAAAAACAGGGTCAATTTTTGATTTCATGTTGATTGAAATCACATAAATAATTTGATGCCTAAAAAAGCTCTCCGTCATGTACAACAGGCCACTGGACAGCTCTCTAGATAAAACATCTAGATCTTTTTAGCCTTGCTCTCATTCACTCAAAGCAGTGATAAAGCAGTGATGAAGCGAAAGGCATCATTATGAATTCTCCATTGACTAACAGCTGCTGAGAGGCTCCTTCACATACAATAAATCAAGCCCTTAACATCATTCTTCACAGAGCACCGCACCAGCGCACTTCTCCCCTGAAATGATCACTGACATGTTAATATGCATATGTATAGCTCAATGATGCTACTGTCACTCCTGACCTTCATGCAGTGCAGCAAACAGCTTCCGATTCCTCCCTTTGTTTTCCCCTACCTCATTACATGTCTACATCTATTCATCTCTGAACTCACAAGCGTATTAGGCGAAACTTTACCACAGAGTCTTTGCACAAAACACAGAAACTTCTTGAGAGTGGTATATACACACATATATATATAAAATATATATATAAGGCAGCCAGGGTCAACCTTAATTACAGAGAGTGCAAGTTTTATGCGGCTAGTATTAATAAGTGCTTGCTTGCTCATATCCAGCCTAACCTCAAGCAACACATTTTTAATTGATGCTGTGGGACCATGTCGACACAGCACTCATGCTGGCTGAGAGAGTGTGAAATAAAAGACTCTTTCTTTGGGAGAAATCCATATCTTAGCACATCAACAACCTCACTGTGCCTACATAAGCATCGGTGGACATTTAAAAGGGGTAGTTCACAAAAAAAATTATATTTTGTTGTTTACACACCCTCATGTCATTCCAAACTTACTTTGTGTGTAAAATGTTTATGTCCATACGATGAAAGTAATTGTACACTACAGTTCAAAAGATTTTCAAATTTTCTGAGATGAAGTCTCTTATGCTCATCAAGGCTGCATTTATTTGGTCAAAAATACAGTAAAACTGTGAAATATTATTTCAATATAAATCTTTTTATTTGAATATATTTTAAAGTGTAATTTATTCTTTGATGAAAACAAATATCAGTAGAACAGCATTTACTTAAAATGGAAATTATAAATGTTTAATTTATAAATTATTAATATAAATCTCTTCATTATAAATGTCTTTAAAGCATTCTTGCGGAATAAATAAACTTGTTTTTTTCCTTAAATGAAATCTTACTGACCCCAAACTTGTATGTACAGAAAATGCTAAGACACGTTTCAAAATGTCTTCTTTTATGTTCCACAGAAGAAAGAAATGCTTAACGGGTTTGGAATGACATGAGGGTGAGTAAACAAAGTCAGATATTCATTTTTGGGTGAGCTATCCCTTACCACCATGCATGTCATTTCACCCATGCCAGTTTAATAGATGACAAAACCATTGTAAACAACAAAACATGTCAAAATGATCAGAGCTATGTGTTGCACAGTAACCACATCTCAAACGGCTTGTTCTATTTTCAGCCTGTAGTGATTTGACTGCGTCTTGTATGAGCGGTACTATCTTTCCCAGGCAAACGTCAGTTACAGCGACAGGAGGGTCAGCAGGGACAAAAAGGATCCAAGAACTCATTTGTTTCCAGAGCGCAGGGTTCTCCATTTCAGGCCTTTGGGGAATGTCGGAGGCACCTTGAAGCATCGGTGGAACAGATGTCCCTGCACAGAAGCAGCTGAGGACACAAAAACATAACGCAACTGACGTGTATCAGAATGTACTCCTGAAGGGGGTCTGCCATCGGGACATGAGTCAAACACACCCCTCCCTGTCGGACCACCCATTAAACTTTCATTTAAGAGATCGGAGCAGCTGTTCTGGCTGTATCCTTTGCATTTCTTGACATTTGTAATGGCATTACAGAGCTGCTCTTACATAAATGTCTCTGACAGACCGAATAGTAACTTACTTTCTAGCTCTGACATCATAGTGGGTCACAGCAGGGCACGGGGAGTGCGGTACGCAGCGTGCTGCAGCCTCTTCAGCGTGACGGATGATAAATCCATCCACTTGTCCAACAGAAAACACTCCTGCTATCCCAAGAGGAGCACATCCATAAAGATATCAGAGCCAAACTTGCCCACAAACATTCATCCATCATAAAGGAGTGGAGCCGGCGGCCAGACGTGTCTGAGAGCGGTTAGAGAGCTGATGTGCCCCAGTACTGACTCAATCACTGCCAGGGACCCTGGCTGTCATCAGTGACCTCTGGGTGTCTGACTGGATGACCCTTATGGTGACAGACAAATCGCTTGCTGCATAGAGGACCTTGGGACAATCTGACCTGGGACCACTGCAAATAGAGAAAAAATACTCCATGAGCAGGCTTTCAAAAAATATATATTTCTGCTCAGTTTACTTAGGCTAATTAAAATGAGGTAATGCAGCACAGTTCTTGATTTTTGCAATAATAATAAATTACAAATAGGTTTACTTCATGAGCTTGCATTGGGACTACATTAAGGGGATTTTCATTTACGTACTGATTCAGGTAGAGTAAATAGCAAATAACAGCTTACAGCACCTTATACTGTTTCCACTTGTAATCTGTTTCAAATGAAGCTTTTTTATTTTTGAACTGATTCTGATTCACAGTAGTTTTTAAATCGCATCGCTGCATATTTTAACCGTTTCATTACAGAAAAACAGCAGATAAAATGTTTTGTGATGCCACTTTGCATTCCAGCCCATGTAAGAACAACACATTTTTACCTCTTTATGAGCAAATTTGTAGAGTGGAACTTCCAGATGACATTACACACTTCACAAGGCTGTTTCTTTATTTTTTGTTGTCCAAACAGAAATGATGCATGGTAATGTGTGATTTTACTAGCTAATAGTTAACTGATAATGATTCAGTTGAGCATTGGATTTGATATTTGAAATTTACTCCGTTCGGTTCTGTTTTCACTATACAAGGTGTTTGTTGTTAAGTTTAATGTTAAATAAAGCCATAATTAAATTAAGTTCAGCTCAAGAATTAGTTCTTGAGACATAGACACTAATACCTGGCAACATTACTGAGAGAAACTTCTGTGCTTGGAACAAAATACTTTGAGCTTCAGTGTGAAGTGTAGGAGGCTATGCTAATTTTGCATGTAGCTGTTTAAAGATATAAAGCGCCACTAAATTTAGAAAAACCTTCCACAATCAAGCCAACCGACAATCACTGTGCAGAAACATACTCCTCCTCTGCCAATGCTAGGCTTACATGCTCTAATTACCATGAAGATATTTGCAACCCCACGGTAAAGACAAACGTCCATGGCTGCAATCAGAATTAGACATTATTCACTGAAATCACTACCACCTTAATTATGACCGCACAAGCTGTGACATTTCTGAGATGATGATTGAAGGCTGTTGCCTCGATTACACCGACAGACTGACGGATGAAATCCATGCCAGGCAGTCCACTTAAAAAGTAGAGGAGTGTGTTTCGCATTCATATGACTAAGTTTATGTGTGGGAACGTTTCTGTCAGAGCCTGAGAGTAAAAGCTAAGTTTTTAATCTTTCCATCAACTTTCGTTTCAATCAGACTCAACAGTATTCTGAGTCAGCGGCGAAGCTTGCGGCTCTCAAATCATTCACTCTGCAACGCCGATGAAAAGGGCCGCAGGACTCAGCAATCACCTGAGCCCCAGAGTCCTGTCAGCATCCGTCAGCCCCGCGACCGGCTGTGCTGCTGCGGAAACAAAGGCCTGTGTGGGAGGCCGTCACTCTCCAAAGAGTCTGCAATCAGGAAAAACATAACTCTCAAACCCGCACTATTGGCCGCAAAAGACTGTTGATGGCATTATAGTAATTGCAAGCTAGGATAATTTTAGGTCACATTATTTCTGTTTTTGGTGGGACCCCCCTGGCCTGACATACCGAAGACACACATGGCACTGACATGGGTGAGAATTGAGAGTGGATTAATAGCATGGAATCAATTTATTGCCAGGTTGAAAAATGCCACGGTCTGACTGAGCCTAAGAGAATAATGAGAGAACATCATTTTCAATGCCAGGCTAAAATAAACAGTAAGTGGCACAAACTACATTGGTGGTACTATGGCACAGTGGTGGTCTCAGATGGTAAGACTATACTTTGAGATCCTGTATAGTGAGTGAGTAAAAGTCTGAGATCGCATTGAAAATAGATGTCAATATTCAATTTAAATCTGGAAATACCAAAAGATTTACATTCTCAATATATCATGTTTACACAAAATGCTGCTCTATTTCCAGTTGACTCATCAAATAAGCAAGTTTTTCAGAAGAACATTGTTTTGGTTGTGCTTCGGCTCTGCGTGACTGTGTGGATGAATATGGTTATCCTACTGCTCATAAAACATTCAGTTAAGAGAGATAGCCAGTTTAGATGGAAAGGATGTCAAGCTGACGTTACTGGAGCTATAAACACTAATAAACATGGAACTTCCTTGAAAATAAATTCCAGCACAGTGCTACAACAACCATAATAAAATGACCCTTCACTATGGATAGAAACAGTGAACTCTGTTAGAGAGCCACATATGGCAATACAGACCCTTTCCAAAAAATTTGAATGGAAAAGTCATGGAAAAGTTTATTTATTTTCATAATTCCATTCAAAACGTTAAACTTCCATAGATTATATATTCAGGGCACACAACTTAAACGATTTCAAGTATTTAGTTGTTTATTTGTACATAATTTGGGCTTCCAGCTCATAAAACCCACGAAAACAGGATTTCAAAAAATTAGAATATTACATGAAATCACACAGTAATTACACAGTGATACCATGGTCATTGAACCAGGCTTTAGTTATTTTGGCAGTGTGGGCAGGTGCAAATCCTGGAAAATGAAGTCAGCATCTCCATAAAGCTTGTCTGCTGAAGGAAGCATGAAGTGCTCTGGAAATGTCCTGGTAGACGGCTGCGTTGAGTGGACAGCACAGTGGACCAACACCAGCCGATGACATGGCTCCCCAAACCAACACAGACTGTGGAAACTTCACACTGGACTTCAAGCATCTTGGATTGTGTGCCTCTCCATTCTTCCTCCAGACTCTGGGACCTTGGTTTCCAAATGAGATGCAAAATTTGCTCTCATCAGAAAAGAGGACTTTGGTCCACTGTGCTTTATTAAATCCAGAGTCAACGCAGCCGTCTACCAGGACATTTTCAGAGCACTTCATGCTTCCTTCATTTTCCAGCAGGATTTGCACCTGCCCACACTGCCAAAATAATCAAAACCTGGTTCAATGACCATGGTATCACTGTGTAATTACTGTGTGATTTCATGTAATATTCTAATTTTTTGAAATCCTGTTTTCGTGGGCTTTATGAGCTGGAAGCCCAAATTATGTACAAATAAACAACTAAATACTTGAAATCGTTTAAGTTGTGGGCCTTGAATCTATAATCTATGGAAGTTTAACGTTTTGAATGGAATTATGGAAATAAATAAACTTTTCCATGATATTCTAATTTTTTGGAAAGGGTCTGTATATCTGTTCAATAAAACACCTTACTTACCTGTTGAGTAAAGGCCAATTTACTTTACTTGACAAAACCGCGATTTTCTCAGCTTTTTGCTCAAAATGTTGCTTTTTTTTATGAAACTTTCCCTCATTCAAGTGTTGATAAAAAAAAGAATGCATGTAGCTAGAAAACTAATTTTAAAAAGCGTTTGTGCCAGACTGCATAGTGTTCCAGTTTCCATGACAGCTGGCGAAATGCTCTCAGCTTACAGGCTAAATGTAAGAGGATGAGGGCCTGGGAGGAAGAAGGAAACGTGAAAATCGCACTCCAATCTTGACAAATAAATTAGCTTTAAAATGTATGAGGTGAGTGAGTGGAGATGTCGAGAATACATGCGAGCATTCTCTACTTTTGCTCCTCTTCAATTAGCCAATTTCATCTTAGAGATCAATTATAGCCTCCAAAAGTCACTGAAAAAAACAAGTATAAAAGCCTACACATATAGTCTTTGAAGCACCCTCTCCATGTTCCTCCGGATTCAACCGTCTGTGTTCTTCTTCCCAGGCACATTCCGTTGCAGGAGAAATGATGTCAGCAGAAATATAACAGTTTATCACCAGCGCAGGATGAAAGGATTGCTGCATGTCTGTTACCGTTCAGAGAAAACCAAAACAGAAAAGTAATCACTGGATGTGACAAAGAGGCCTGTGTTTCAGTCAAGGACATGATAGAGGAAATGTAAAAAACTTTTGGTAAAAATAAAGTGACACCCACTGTGGTATCAAGAAACCTTCATAAAGCAGTGTGGAAACAATGTAATTAATAATTTTCCACTTGTAAATACTTTTTTAATTAACTTAAATTGGGCACCAAGCACTACAGCTAAATTTAAATGTGATCCAATATTCAGGCATGGTTATGTCCTGTTAAGGTTCATAATAGTGAGGGCATTGAAATGATCTGAAAAGTCAGTGGACATATTATAAACCTTATCTGCTTAGCTTAAGAGTATTAATTGGCTTATGAGTGTCATCAAATTCTTATTTGCTGAAAGGCATGTAAGTGGGAGCTTTCTATATTAGGATTAAAAAATACAATGCAAATGTTAAAAGAAGTTAATTGTGACTTTATATTTCACCAAATTGTCTTTATATCTCACATGTGACTTAATCTCACTATTGTGATTTTATTTTTTTACTTTGAGATGGAAACAGACTTCCATACAGATATGAGACTTGTAGAAAATCCTGTATTCTTGCATAATCCTAAAACATTTCAATAGAAAAAAGTACTAGAAAATATCAGGCGAAAACATACCAATATTTTCCCCAACCCACAACCCCAAAGTTATATTTCACATCCCCAATCTTTAATGCTCAAGTCTTTGTTCTCAACGATCTGCCTGCTTTGGTTTTCTAGCCTTCTTTAATCACATCTGAACCATGAAGAATCTTTAAAAGAAAGTTCAAGTAAATCCACCCAGAGAAGACCTCAGCCCACCACCAAACACCGGCACACAAGGGAAGTCTTTCCCCTTTTAAAGATTTATAGATTTACTGTGGGCGAATCATAGCATAAGTTTCCATGGCCTCTAAAATGACAGTGTCCCACAGCGTGCTCTATACATCAGTCTCAAGAGATTCGGAGGAAGCGTGTGCAGCGTTCACAAACTTACAAGAACCCGCCTGAAAGATTATGCAGTGAATCGCAGACAGTAATCATATTATAACGAGATGAATGGCTACAATTTCTTTTCAATCAATTTCATTGCAGTCCCAGTTTGATCCAGTTGAAGGGGTGCGTTTGTGCCCTGCATAACTGAATTTATCCATATGTATTACCGTCGATTTAAGCTGATGCAGGTTATCTTATGGCCTTAAGAAGTACAGATATCTACAGATATCGACAATACTGATGAATGACTACAGACATGTTTGGCCAACCCTATGACAGTACTATACGCACAAATGTGTCTTCATGCGCGCAGACGGCTCAGATTAACCTCATGTAGCTCACCTTTATGAGGGGTTTCCACGGACAACAGCGGGAGACTTGTTTTATCCAATTATACCTTTGCCTCAGCCTATATGCTTTGCCACTGACAACTACATGTTTGGTGGGCTAACAAGATCAAATTGAGGTGATGACCGCAAGGTCAGCTGTTAAAGCACTGATTTGAACACGATGTGTATAAAAGCTGGTAGTAAACCACTATAGAGATTCAAATATGCCATTTACACATTTGCTCTCAAATGCTTATGTATATCAAATCAACATAACAATGACACACCACTGTAAAAAATAAATAAATAAAATGTGTGAAATTTAAAGGTCCCGTTATATGCCCCTTTTCACAAGATGTAAAATAAGTCTCTGATGTCCCCAGAGTGTGTATGTGAAGTTTGAGCTCAAAATACCCAACAGATCATTTTTTACAGCATGTTTAAATTGACATTTTTTGGGGCTCAGAAAAACGAGCTGTTTCAGTGTGTGCCCTTTAAATGCAAATGAGGTGCTGCTGGACGACACAGGGGGCGGAGCTTCATGAGCTCGCGCTCAGTCTGTCAGGAAAAATTCATCTCACGGAATGATGATAATATCAGAAACTCTCAGTAACGGCGTTCATTTCGAGTCGGACAATAATGCCTACAGAGTCAGAGTGCTGTATAGAGATGAAACAGGTATAGTTTAGTAGTTTAATTACGGTTATTATAACGTATTTGTCATCTGCTTGTAGGCAATGTATCCATTATTAATAGCCTACAAGTCTGCTGTCTGAATGATGATCAAACATGTACTGATGAGTTTAATAAAGTTTATTGTACATCACACAAAAGATGAAGCGTCAGTTTTACTTCAGAAAATCACCGTAAGAGCTGAGTAAACACAGTAGCCTAAGTTATAAGAAGTACGCAAGTAGCCAGTAGAGTTGAGGGAGCATTCCTGTGGGCGGAGGTTAGTCAAGAAACGGTTCTAGTGACATCATTAAAGAAGGAAGTAGAGGGATGTAGTCCAATCGAGCCGTTTTTTTGTAGTCAACTTCTGTTAAATAAAATATCTCGCTTGGCATTGAACTTTGAGCTTTATAATTTTACAGATATTATTTATGCTCTAACAGCAACATTACACACTAACTAAAGTTTGAAACATGGGATCACGCAGAACGGGACCTTTAAGGTTAAAAAATCGGCAGCTGTGGTTGCCAGAACTAGCAACATTTGACATTTAAATGTATCATGTTTAAACTGATAGAATGTTAAAATACCTTTTGAAGAACTAAACTCTGTTTTGTACCATTACTGCCGTGGCAACCACCAAAAAAACACAGATGATAATTAGAAAGCCACATGATGAATCAAACTTCACCAACAGCAGCTTTTGTCCATGTTAAATATTACACATAGAAGTTGCACACAGTGTCATGCACATAAACACAAAAGACCTTTTGGAAGTTTTTGAAAACGGTCTCCGTGTAAACAACAAAAAAGTGAATCTCTGAAGACGATGACTTCATGAACATGCGTATTACGTGTTCAGTCTATAGTGTTTCATTGCCATCTAATGGCCTGGCAGCAGAATACAGCATTTTTAGTCGTTTTCGCGGATTCCGTGTGAATGGGGAACATTTTGACAATGGACACGTGTCGTCTGTACGCGGAAAACTCAAACTCAACTTCTCAGTTTTAAGCATATCGTTGTCGTATAAACGTACCCCAGACTCATGTTCTGATTACTACCACCTATTCTGCCATTTAAACCCTGTCCACTCAGTCATTCATTGCGAAGTCTTGTTTGTATCACTACGGCATTTCTGAGCGCCCTCTTGATTATCCGTTCCCTGGTTTTGACCCTGTAGCCTGTTTTCCGGATTTGTCCTGTCTGCCTGAGTTCCTGCCCTGGTATATGTTTGGATTGTTTGCCTGTGTTTTGACCTTTGCCTGTTTTTGGACTTTGATTGTGGATTACCCTTTCAATAAATACTGCGTTTGGATCCTCAACCCTTGTGTCTCGGAGCAGTTCATGGCAGCAATAAAGATTCATTTAACAACATGAGATGGAACTTTAAACCATAATGTACAAATCTGATTAGAAAAAACTAACAAGAAACAGTTATTTCAATGAAAAAAACATTAAATGTGAGGTGTTCTGGCAATGTTAAATTAAATGTATATTATAAGATTCTAAAAACTGCATTTTAAATATAACTAAATTTAACAGTATTTTACTGTAAAATTATGTGAAATGTCACACTAGATTTCTTACAGTTTCATACAATAGTTCATCATTTATCTCACACATTACAGCCCCTGATAAAAGCTGTGTTTGGTAGAGAGTATCTAAAGGACAGTCAGACAAGCAGACAGCATGCGTGCGTGTGGATGAGCCAGATGAAGATAAAGAGGCTTTAGAAACAAACAGCTCTGGGAGGGAAGCACACAAAGCAGGCATCAATATCAATGACGGGATCCTGAGGTGAGTTCAGTGCTGAAGAGAAATACAAGCGTGAATAGTGATGTGCTCCTGCTGCAAATTTATAACCGCATACACCTAATGCAGCGCAAACTTAATCTTGCGAACTGGACTTTTGTGACCATTTAAGGAAAATCACATGCTTTACACCCACACTACACTGGTTAATGTAGTTGTTGTATGGGATGCTAGTGTTGTCCCAACACTAGCATCCCATAATGGGGGCCAGGTTCTTATTGTTCATAAAGTGCAGCATGAGAAAAAGGAAGACTTAAGCAACTCGGGTTTGCTTTTTATGCATAAAGACATCATGCACGGCTGAAATTCTTATAGAAATGCAATTGGGTTTTTTGCCATCGGCTTCACCTCACATCCCACAAATTACCTCCATCTCAAATCCCCTCCATCCAATTGTATCTCTATCTTCTATTGTCTCCAACACTAGAGTCAGCGCTATACACGGCTCAGGCTTTCCCTTCATTATTCCTCTGTCTCTAATTTACCAGAGGAGCTACATACAGTCTGATTTATACGTGAGCAAGAGCTACATTGAATTGTACATGGCATAGTCTAGACTGAGCATTACACATAGCTGTATTGATTTCCATCTTTATGCAAATGCCTTTAAGCATATATAAATGTTCCTGTGCTGTTTGTCAAACAGGCGCCAACCTCCTCCAGTGTATCCGATGTAGTTTACTTCTACAGATGGGTCTCTCTACGTACACACACACACACACACACACACACACACACACACACACACACACACACACACACACACACACACACACACACACACACACACACACACACACACACACACACACACACACACACACACAGGCATTTAACTTTGACAATCAAGGGTAATGTATAGAGGTAGAACAGCCCTGATGCACAAGAGAGATGTAGTTCCTGTGAAAAACACCCATCAAGGTGCAACAGTGAGCTCTTTATTGAAGGCAATTAAGGCAGGGCACTGGCCAATTGTATGTGTCCCCTGCCATTAGACTAGCCCACTTTCTGCAGATTCGAACAGATGGGTCGCATTAACCCTGCATGGCTGGCAGTCACTGTCTATAACATCTTTTTAAAAAGGTCATGAGATCAAGGGCAATTTTGAGACTAAAACATTACTGGGCCAATGTGGTTTAATTGTTGGGGACAGTTCCCCACCTGGCCATGTCTGCTGCGCTGCTTTGTTACAGCTTGACAATCTCTGCAGCTGAATATTCATTCAGTCATTGTCATTCTGTGGGCACAGGACATTAATTAGTCAGCATTTGTCAGAATATTGGCATTAAAAATGCATTATTAATGAGGAAATAAAGGTCTCAGCTAAGATATATGTATAAATAATATATAAATATATATCCCAGAGTGTTTGACATGGTAAGGGGTATGACAATGTCCCATTGGTGGAACAGATCTGCTACGCTGCTGCTGCTTTTATTGCTGCTACTGCCAATACATACACAGACACGCTGCTGTGAGCAAGAAATGCTGCTGTACAATATAGCAGACATGAATTACTCGTAGCAGGTCTACACAGGTGGAGCTGGGGAAGGTGGAGGGTTTCTGAAAGCGTGCTGCACTGCTAGCAAATGCTGGCCAAGTATTTGAAGATTAAGCACGCAAGCTCATTGGCTACTGATACAGCAGGAACCAATCAGCTGTGCCCTATAGAGAGTGATGATTGCAAGCAGGTTGAGTTAAGGACAGAACTTTGTGTATGTATATATGTATATATGTATATTGATATATATATATATACTCATATTATATACTATTAATAAATTAAATTAATATTAATATATGTTAATTATATATAATAATTATAATTAGATATAAATTATGTATATACAAATATTACATTTAATATTGAATAGTATAAAAAAATTCAAGAAAAACAAATTATATGTACTAAGTAGATATATTGTTCAAAAATATGACAAAATACTTTTCACATACTATATAGTTGGAAAGTAGAAATATTTAAACACCGGATAGTACGAATAATTATTTAGGCAAATATGGCAAAGAAAAGTGAAATTAGTTCTGAGAAAAGGTCTAAGAAATCATTATATCTAATGCAATTACATTCATACATTTTAAGTGTGTCTTCAGTGTCCAAATTCGCTCAGACTGATATTCTAAAATTATCTTAAATCAAACTGTTTGCCACATACAGAATCTCTTCATTCATTTTTGTTTTCTAGAGGTGTGTGTGTGTGTGTGTGTGTGTGTGTGTGTGTGTGTGTGTGTGTGTTTTAACCACATATAAAATTACCCTGTTGAAAATAGAGCTGGGGCACTAGCTCTGTGTGATGGCATTTGGGATATCTGCTTCATCCATAAGCATTATAGGGAAGAGAGGGCGACAAGCTTAATCAAAGAATTCATTCTGTCTCTTTCCACACCACACGGCTCATGTCTGACAAATCCAATTACGCGATACACCCACCCACTCTCAGAGAGCTGGGCAACTGCTCGCAGCCCCCCAATCACCCCTTTTGCCTCCTGGGATTTAGTCAAAACACATCAGACTCTCCTCCTCTTTGCTCCAACCTTCTGCATATACAGACAGTGAGGTGAAGGAGCACTGCAGGTTTGATGAGGTGATGAGAGCTGGGAAAAAAGTGTGTGAATGGCAAGTGAAAGCATCACAGATGGTGGCAGCTCTCGTGTCAGTTGTGTGATTCAAAAAAAAAATCACATTTTCCTCTTCTGAGATCAAACTGACAAGTCATTTTATTTTACGGTGCACAGACTTGCTGATTGTGATGATGTGCACAAACAATTGACCTTGTTAATGTAAAGTCAATGTAAAGTGATTTGAACCACTGAACCATTTGAACCATTTGGCCAACTCAAGAACTCTAATCAACTCATTTGACAATTTCACTCAATAAAGTGTGATTTGTTACCTACTTCTATTCTAATTCACCCTAAATTTTTAACCTCAAATACATGATGGTGTTAGATTTGTACCACATTACTTCACATATACACTCACCTAAAGGATTATTAGGAACACCATACTAATACTGTGTTTGACCCCCTTTCACCTTCAGAATTGCCTTAATTCTACGTGGCATTGATTCAACAAGGTGCTGAAAGCATTCTTTAGAAATGTTGGCCCATATTGATAGGATAGCATCTTCCAGTTGATGGAGATTTGTGGGATGCACATCCAGGGCACGAAGCTCCCGTTCCACCACATCCCAAAGATGCTCTATTGGGTTGAGATCTGGTGACTGTGGGGGCCATTTTAGTACAGTGAACTCATTGTCATGTTCAAGAAACCAATCTGAAATGATTCGAGCTTTGTGACATGGTGCATTATCCTGCTGGAAGTAGCCATCAGAGGATGGGTACATGGTGGTCATAAAGGGATGGACATGGTCAGAAACTATGCTCAGGTAGGCCGTGGCATTTAAACGATGCCCAATTGGCACTAAGGGGCCTAAAGTGTGCCAAGAAAACATCCCCCACACCATTACACCACCACCACCAGCCTGCACAGTGGTAACAAGGCATGATGGATCCATGTTCTCCTTCTGTTTACGCCAAATTCTGACTCTACCATCTGAATGTCTCAACAGAAATCGAGACTCATCAGACCAGGCAACATTTTTCCAGTCTTCAACTGTCCAATTTTGGTGAGCTTGTGCAAATTGTAGCTTCTTTTTCCTATTTGTAGTGGAGATGAGTGGTACCCGGTGGGGTCTTCTGCTGTTGTAGCCCATCCGCCTCAAGGTTGTGCGTGTTGTGGCTTCACAAATGCTTTGCTGCATACCTCGGTTGTAACGAGTGATTATTTCAGTCAAAGTTGCTCTTCTATCAGCTTGAATCAGTCGGCCCATTCTCCTCTGACCTCTAGCATCAACAAGGCATTTTCGCCCACAGGACTGCCGCATACTGGATGTTTTTCCCTTTTCACACCATTCTTTGTAAACCCTAGAAATGGTTGTGCGTGAAAATCCCAGTAACTGAGCAGATTGTGAAATACTCAGACCGGCCCGTCTGGCACCAACAACCATGCCACGCTCAAAATTGCTTAAATCACCTTTCTTTCCCATTCTGACATTCAGTTTGGAGTTCAGGAGATTGTCTTGACCAGGACCACATCCCTAAATGCATTGAAGCAATTGCCATGTGATTGGTTGATTAGATAATTGCATTAATGAGAAATTGAACAGGTGTTCCTAATAATCCTTTAGGTGAGTGTATTAAGAATAAAGCCAAAAAAATCATATAAGGATTTTGTCTTTGCACTAGTGGTTTGCCCTCCTAGGTCATCATACACACACTGTAACAATGACCATCATATCTTTTTTGTTTCCATGCTAACCATCCACAAATGACTAGCGTTGAGTGTGTCACAAAAAGCAGGTTGCCGAAGAGCACAAAACAAACGTTTTAACTCAAATGAAGTGCTTTTTACTGAATTAGTTGTCATGACAACAGCCGTGTGTTATGTTTACAGCTCCTAACACTACTGAGCGGCTGTTAATGAAAGAACTTCACCCTCTGTGTCTTTATATTCCAGGTTTGTCTCAGCATGTATTGGCTACAGCAAGCCATACAAAATAAATGTGCTGCTGCTGAATCACTAATTCACTACACTTTATGACAGAAATTATGAATGTCAGATGATTTGTGTTTTGAACCACATTGATCAAGATTTCCTTCTCCTTTAGTGCTAATAAGTGCTGTTCTGGATCATATTCAGAGTAACTAAAATGATTTTAAATAGTTTTAGTTTATGTATGAAACTATGAATGGCATTCTATAAAAACATATATCTGCTCTTTGCACCGTTCTGCAGAAGAAAACATCCTATTTTTGTCAAAAAAGAGAACAAATCCAAAGGATATACTATGAGAACAATCATTTACAGTAATAATTAACTGATTTGCCAAAATCCTTTAGTGAATCAGGTACTAAAACATAACAGACAACAGCAGGCACAATTCATTCTTTGTAAAGTTCTCCCTAATGTTTTACACTCTTGGCTTTGCTCTTTTGCTGATGACACATATGTCATTTATATCCCATCTTTTGATTTCCTGTACTTCGCCATATAACCAGTTAATTAAATTCATTAATCGTTGTTATCAAACTCTTGTCATTGTCCACTGATCCTTCATGCATCGGCTGTCACTGATGCGTTTTTCATTTTTACAAGACATGATCTCAAATACGCGGTTCATGCAGAGATAGTTTAAAGCGTTTTCCTTTTTTTCGCCGCTGAAGAAGATCATTCATCGTGCTTCTTAAATGCCAAAATATCTTTGCTCATCCTCTCCAGCTCCTGTGTGCTCATCAGACTTGGCAGTGGTCCTAATTAAGCTAAGTTTGCAGGAGTTTGGCACCACGGAGTTGCAAGCAATTAAACAACGACAAGTGTCATAACCCCCACAGTTACAGCAGCAGGCCTGGAAGCCCCTTGACACACCGGTACTCCAACACCTCTTCCTTCATGCAGCGAGATACGGAAAAGCTTCATCACACCTGACTGAGACACACGTGTGTTAGAAGACATCAGAAAAACTGGTAAATCGTGCAAAAACAAAATGTATCCTTCTTGCCACGATGTTTTGCATCATTTTAGTCCAAGCTGCATTAAATTAATGGGATCCTCAAATGAAAATGTTCAAATTAATAACAAATCTCATGTTGTTTTAAATCCATTTAACTTTCTTCTGCAAAGACAAAAGGTGTATATCTTGTATATCAAGAATATCTTGCTATTTTCTATGAAATCATTTTCTCAGTTGTATCATGCCTCCCTGTTTCCTGTCACACTTTGACAGCAGGTGCTTCAGCAACCAGTATTGCATGACATTTAATGACTGTTCTGTAATGATTTGTTTTACATTGTTTTACATTTAAAAGTTTTGATTGATAAGAAATGCTTTTTGAAAGCGGTTTCTTATGCTCAGCAAGGCTGCATTTATTTGATCAAAATACAGTAATAAATATTATTGTGAAATATTATTACAATTTAAAATAACTGTTTTCTGTTTTAATATACTTTCAAATGTAATTTATTCCTGTGATGCAAGGCTGATTTTTTTTTTTTTTTTTTTAGCATAATTACATTCACAATCACATTTTTTATTATCAGTTTTTAAAAAAGGTTGTGCTGCTTAATATTTTTGTGGAAGCCACAATGCACTTTTATTTAGGATTCTTTGATAAATAAAAAAATGATTTACTTAATATAGAATATTTTTGTAACAATGTAAATGTATTTACTGTCACTTTTGATCAATTTAATGCATCTCTGGTAGTGTATATTCCAAACAAAATGTCAACATACAATATGGAGTTCAAAACAATATTTTTATTAATGTTTGAAGGAGCATGCAAATACAATAAGAATCAACTGGGCGTATTTCAAAAGAGGGAGTGACTACCCTTACGAAAAAGAAGTTTATTCAAGTATACTACTACTTTTTATGTACTTCTCAGAAATACTTAAAAAAGTATACTTGACATATAGTGACAAAAGTCAAAGTACATTTGGCCTATACTCAATCCTTTAATCAAGCTATACTTAAAAGTAAAGTATAGCCTACTTATATAAGTATACTCCACTTGTAGTTGAGTTTACTCTTTTCATTGACTAGCCAATTAAATACTTGATATATTGATATTGATTTATAAAGAAAACAGATATGCTCCTAATTCTGAGAATCTGAATTGCTGTGTCTAGTCCTCTGGTAGCGTACATAGGAATTCACTTTTCCCGCCATTGACTGAATTTTCCGGCTATCCATGTTTCACTGTTATACGGTAGGGGGCGGTATTACGCATCACCTGAAATAGTACAGAATCTCCGGATCAAAACAAAAGATCCAAAAGAAGCAGAAACAAGTGACAGAAGATTGTTTACGCACATGTAAACTGCTCAACGTTAATTAAAGAAATGTCAATCCAGGAAGGGTTAACGACTGCGAAGCTTTGAGTGTTGATGGACTCGATCAACTCCATCTATGTTGTGATCATCGTTCTGAATCCGATCCAGACGTAGTCGTTGACAAAAAATGCGATTTTCTCAGCTTTTTGTTTAAAATGTTGCTTTTTTTTGGGTGAAACTGGCATTGTTGTACTGTGGCTGCCATCGCATCATCCAAGTGGATGCTGGACACTGGTGGTGGTTGAGGAGAGACCCCCTGACTGGATTGTAAAGCGCTTTGGGTGTACAGTATACATATGAAAGCGCTAAATGCCTCATTCATTCATACATTCATAATAAAAACTTGCAGGTATACTTGCAGTATAAAACTACTAAACTAGTAGTTTACTGAGAGTATACTTCAAAATGAACTTTACTTTCACAACTAAAAACTGTGCCACAAGTATTTGACTAGTAAAATATCAGTATACCTATAAGTTCATTTGTTGTATAGTTGTAGTACAAACGAAAACCTTAGTTGTCAACTAGTAACCACTGTTACACTTAAAAATATACGATAATACATCACAAAAACACAAAAAGTGGCCCAATTTAGACCCAATTAGTATTGAAACAGTACACTTACACTTCTGGTAAATTGATAATATATCATTGTACTTAATACATAAAGTATAATAAAAATATGCTTGATCTTTACCTAAGTATACTTGATACAATTTTTGTAAGGGTCTGCTACATAAAGCTTTGCTTGCTGAATGCATGGTAGTGGAATTCATAGTGTTATTTAAATAAATAAATAAAAAACACACCACAGAGCCTTGTGTTACCGCAATTTATTTAAATTACAAAGGATATGACTGGTAATGGAGATGTCCCTTCAATTTTAAAACATAATTTTCCCCCGAGTTGCAAATGTGCTTCAATCAGACACAGTTAATATAGCCAATTAATAGAGTGATGTGAATTCTAACCAGAGGGGAACAAAAAGGTTTGGTTTTGTAGCTGCAAACATGAGCTGAATGGTTGGGGAGACCACTGACAAACTGAAGGTGGAGAAAGAGAGAGAGAAACAGAGAGATAAACAGTTTTGCTAACAGGCAGAGCTGTTTAGATTCAGCGTCCATCAGAACAGAGAACAGCGAGTCCAGCCAGGGGCCAGAGGAAATGACCTCACCCCGAATTGTCAGAGACGGGAGCCTCTCGCCAGCCATAGGCAACATTCCTAAACAAGGAAATGAACAAACCATGCCTCATCCAGACAGGACAATATGCCCTACATAAATGCACACTTCTTAGCGTCAACCCAAATATGACCCAAACGCCACCTCGCCTCATTGGCTAAGAATAGCTTGCTGTAACTTCCTGTCCTTGTTGCCTATACAAAGTGTTCATTGATCACAATATCTGCCTTGCTTGATCACTTTACAAAAGTCAACAATGTGGTTTTAAATGACTGCCACAAGAACAAGAACGGGTGCTAACTGTAGCTATAAACATTAATAGACAATAAATTCCAGCACATCGCTACAACAAACATAGTGAAATGATGACCCTTCAGAATAGATCATACTTTACAATGAACTTATGTTAGAGAGCTACATATGGCTATTTATTTGTTCAATAAAATAGCTAACTCACCTGCTAAGTAATAAAAATGCCATCTCTGTATCAATTTTACATCAAATCCCTCAGTTCTCACCATCTACGAAAAAAGCCAATGTTGATTTTTGTTTTATTACGAGTTCAGTCGCATTCTCTTTTAGCAGACTCTCCTCGGTTCAGTGTTTTTAATTAAAAAAAAGCAGATTCCTCGGAGGTTCGAGATTTAGCTGCTCCATGTCAACCTTTATCGCTCATTGTGACATCTAACTAACCAATGCCACTCCCACATTATACATGCATCAAAGTAGCCAGAGCAACTTTTCTCTATTTACGAAAATGACAAGACACGCAAGGGTGAGTGAGGTAAGTACGCAAAACCATCCCTGAAAACCATCCCATGGAAGAAGGACTGATGGTGTATTGGTGTATAGTGCACCTTTAAAATACACTGGCAGTTTGAATCATAACACATATTGGAGTCAGTGAATCAAGACGGGCCCACCCTGAACTCAAGGATTGGTTGGCTTTTTGCGAGGTGAGCACTGCAGCTTTAACCTCTGGGGACCATGTTCCACGGAGCTTGTCTAATTCCACAGAGTTAATTACAGAACCTCATCAATTGTGACACAATGACAAGCCTGGCAATGCAAGAGCCGTGCTGTTTTCAATCATTAAACCAACATGAACAACAATGTCAGACAAATAAGAGGATAATGGACCTGCTGCTCTTTAACAGAACCAGAGGGAAAGAAGCATGGCAGCAGATGGAACGCACTTCTGACACACTTTCTCACATTGGAAGGCGAGAAGATTGTCAAACGTCCATAAGAAGCAAAGTGTTTGTGTCTTTTGAGTGTGTTGTGAAGAGGTGACAAAATCGTTTCTGTCCAGAAAGCTTCAGTTCATGCCACTCCACAACTATGTAAGATATTCAATAATTCTCGTATTTAAATGATATTTAAACAAAATTATGTAATTGCTTCAATTACTTTCTCTAAATTGTAATGGGTGTTACTTTACTAATTATTCTTTCTGAACAGTAATTATTACTTATACCTTTGAAACCCATATCAGCTTTTAGCAGATGGAAGAAGCAATGATGGACACCACATCATATTTTTAGTGCTTAATTTAGCAATTAGTGTATTCAAATATTCATCAGAAAAATATAAATCATGAGAGGTGCTTTTCATGACAGGATTACTTATATTTTGCCTAACGTAGGCTCATTTGAAAAATGTGCATCCAACCATTATTATTGCAAAACTCCAAAATCACATCTATACATTTAATTCAGTTTCCAGGTGAAATGAACACTAGCAACTTTTATTCCTTTTCGTGCACATTATGATTATAGGGCCAGATTATTAATCAATAAAGATGCACTTTCATCTTTATTTCACTATAACCATATGATTTGTAAACAAATACATTTGGCGCTTGCATTTCACAATCAGCTCCATGTGTATGGCTTTTCTGATGTAGTAAACTTGCTCAGTAGCTCACCTAATGCAGCACTGTGCAGGAAGCAACATAATATCAGAATTAGACAAAGGGGGAACTGCAGCGCTGCTGTATCCCTTGTATCCTCTGGTGCTGCTCGTGGAAGGGTTAAATGTTCATAAAAAAGAATTGGAAAACAATCCAGGTCCAGGCACTCAGTAGGATACAAAAGTTAAAAAGCCTTTATTGTTTTAGAGGGCTAAAGCATTAAGCCCTCTAAAACAATAAAGGCTTTTTAACTTTTGCATCCTACTGAGTGCCTGGACCTGGATTTTTTTCCAATTCTTTTTTATGATTGTAAGAATTGAGAAATTAGGAAATGCTGGACAGTCTGGTTGAAGAGCGAGAGAGGACAAAGGACCTCTCTGGAAATTAGCATTTAAACTCACCATTTGTGAGGCAAAGTCTCACCTCCGAAACATCCTAATCTACATCTCTCCCCCTCTTCCCCACTCCCCCTCTCTCATGCTGAGACCACATGTAAAACACCCAAGAATATGTATAGTTTAATGTGAATGATTATCACAGAGTATTTTTCATGTTTGGTATCATTTAAAATGTCACAGTGCGACTGGTACAAATGTCTCATTTCCAAATAATTAAAACAAAAGGTAATAAGGTTTTTAAACTGACATACAAAGAAAGGTGATCTCCTGGCAAATGGTCACACACCCCCAAAAGGTTTCCATGTGAAAGAGGTTTGTCTATATAATGAAATGCAGCCGGCGATTCGGGACCTTTCTGTACTTCAGATTAGCCCGTGAGGCTGAGAGTGAGACCTCTCAGCCTCATGTATTTCTTAATGTTGGGTTTGCATCGTCTCTCTATTCCAGAGCATTTGATGTTTTGTATCGATTATCTTTGAATTGATTATGAAATTGGCATGATACATTTACTTGACATAATAAATTGTTACATTTGATTATTCTAACTGACTTTGACATTATTTTCATGAAAGAGTTAAAAAGAATAGTCAAACATTCGCTCACATTTAATGATGCACAGATATCATTAAAACCTTTTCATTTATGGAGTCAGATGAAATAACGAGAGAATACATATTCAAATGTATTGCATTTAATCAAAAAATACTTTACCTCGAGAAAAGGACAGTAACACGTAAAGACCTTCCGCGCTGTTCGGATGCCGGTTTTGGGCCGGTCGAGCGCAAGCTTACAATGATAATATCAGAATTATTTTAATTTTTCCAGTATTTAATCTTTCCAATGAGTCAGGAATGATATTTTTAGTTTTCCATTATATTCACCAAATTTTATGTGATTGCTAACACTTTTCAAAATACCCACTCACTCATTCCATCCTTTCATTTCATTAGCGATTTGAATGTGTCACTTCCGCATTTCAAGCACTTATGTGTGTCAACCTAATGAAACAGAACGCCTGCATCACTATGCTCATAGTATTAATTTCCATTAATCTCACCATAATACATTAATGTCCAACATGTAATGCAAGTGACAACCCTATTTTATCATACAGTAACAATTGCTATTGCTCATACTTGTGTATTACTTCATACTTCAGTGCATAACTTGTCACGCTCCATTTGTTAGAGGCATGAATGCAATCTCAGACTGTGCATCAAGCTTGATGACAAGAGGTGGACAATTCCTTTTCAGTGCGTCATGAAGTACGATTTTGATTAACATGGGTGGAAAAACTCACATACACTAACACTGATGGAAGAACCCAAGCCATATGTAAAGAATGTTACAAAGGTTACGCTTTATTTCGATAGTCCACTTTAGACATTTTACAAGTAACTTTGTAACTAACTAATTAATTTGCAACAACATGTCAACTAACTCTCATTAGAGTAATAGTAGACTGTTAGGTTATGGTTATGGTTATGGTTATGGATAGGGTTAGTAAAATAAGTTGACATACACTTGCAGTTACTTATAGTCAGTAGAATGTCTGCTGAGGGACCATCATCACAATAAAGTGTTATCAGATATTAAGCAGACAGTTCAGTTTCTGCTCTTACACACACTCAACAATCACCCAAACACCCTAGCAACTATCTAAAACACCCTAGCAACTACAAGGCCCAAAGCACCAGCAACCATTCAAAATGTTTAAGTTTTGACAGAAAGTTTCTCAACCTCGCTTAATTTTGTTATCCTCAGGTACACCGCTCTGATGAAACAGATGATGGGAGCAAACAAAAAACAAATAACTTCTCTCTAAAGAGAAAAATCATCTAAATAGAAACTAAAGACCAGCTGTGCTTTCTTACCAATTATTGTTGCTGTCGCACTGAGCTCAAGATAAATGTTACGCGTATGAAAATTGAGACAAGGCAGCACAAAAGCATAGCAACAGCATTTTAAAAGAAAGCATAGGTGAGAGACTCGATTTATAAAGATGGAACAGCATGCTGCATAAAGTCATTGAGGATTAACACTGTTTCTCTCTTCTCTGAATTGCTTCAGTTGCCTAGCACTTCAAATTAATTCACAAACATGAAAGAGGCAGAAATATCCAGCCGGGGCAAATCAAAGATTATAAAGAAAAGACATACACTGCATGAGCCTGCCAATGTAATCCCAACTGTATATTTGTCCTAAATCATCCAGTGTGGTTTGTCAAAAGGCACAAACCTATTCTGATGCAAGTCATCAAGCTCAGATAGCACAACTTTGATGTGCATCCAAAAATAAGCTCATATTTGCTTCCATGTTTTGCATGCTACCTGTGGCATTGAAGGTCTTTTTAAAGCTTGCTCTCTGTAAGCATATGAAGCATTAGGAAACTAGTCCCTCCAGGGCGGCTTTTCCTCCCCGAATCTGAGGCTGTTTAACTGCAGGGAGGGTTTTATGTTTTCTAGCATTTGGCAGGAAATAGTGTGATCCAAGTCAATACTGAGCTCATTTATTCTGCAGCGCCCATTTTCACATGCTGAAAAAACACTCAACAAATCCTCCAGCTTCTGTTCTCCCTGTTTGTGATAATGTGACATGGTCATTAATTGTTCAGAGGAGGCAGAATGAGTCTTAAATCAAGCAGGTGGGCGCAACCTCTGCTCTGTACCTGCACTACAAAAGGGTAAAAAAACCTTTTAATAATAATCCCTAGACTGATGAATGGGACATGGGCAACAGTAATTGCTCCAGAATAAAATGAAGGAATAAATGAATGATGAGGAGAAAGGAAGGAAGTGCAATGAATAATTCAAGCTAATATTTTTCATAGCCGGGTGGCGACATTAATCTGAACTGCACTGGGGGACTTCCACCCTGTTTAAAACATTTTGAGCTTTCAATCACTGTCACAATATGCAGCAGATGAGATAAAAATGGCACGGAAAAATTCTAAAACTGTATCTGTGATTAAATTCAAGAGAGGAACGAATTGAAAAAAATCAACACAACAATAACCAAAGGTAGGTGAAATGGTGCTGTCCCTAAAGAGAATTTACATTGATCTGTGAAAGTCCAAGAGCGTTTCAATGCTTTAGGCCAGAAAAATACTCACATAAGGATATGCCAACAACACAGACACAATCGCACAGCCAACGCACTGCAAACACAAGGATAACATGTGCTCTTGCGTTGATCAGTTTTGGTGTCATAACAGTTCCATTCGCCTGTTGAGTCCTTTTAGCACCCCAGCGGATAGCTGTTTGCGGATAGCTGATAAAAAAATAAATAAATAAAAAATATTACTGACCATTTGCGTGTAGGCTAATGAGCTACCGGTATGCTAAGATATGCTGGGGTGCGTCTCCCAAAAGCATTGTTGGCCAACTATGATTGCAATTTCCATTGAACTCCATTGGTAACGACGGAACTTAATTGCGACCATAGTTGGCTTTGGGAAACGCACCCCTGAGCAATTAGCTCAGACAAAACAGACAATAAAAAAAAAAAAAAATAACACAAATAATGATAAATGTTTAATTTACTAATCTATATGTTCCAAGTGTTATATGCAACAACTTAAAGGGGTGGTAAAATGCACTTTTCACAAGATGTAAAATAAGTCTCTGATGTCCCCAGAGTGTGTGTGAGAAGTTTTAGCACAAAATACCCCACAGATATTTTTATATAGCATGTTAAAGTTGTCACTTTTTGAGGGTTTGCAAAAACGCACCGTTTTGTGCCTGGCCCTTTAAATGCAAATGAGCTGCTGCAGAGGGCGGGGTTTCAAGAGCTCATGTGTGTTAACAGCTGCGATTACCTCACGCAGACACACTAAAATGACAGAAACTGTTCTGCCTTTAATGTTAAAATGGAGTCAGACAAAGATGGAGAGACTCAAGAAGAAGTGACAACATGTAGAATGCAACAGGACGTCTCTGAATGGTTAGTTGATGAATTTATGTTGCTGATGTGGAGTTAACTATCTTCAATTAGCATATTCTGTCATGGTAATCTATAAATCACTCATATAGGAACTGTTGTGAGATCCACACAGAGTGACTTTCTATTGCATGTGAAAAGACTGATGCTAAAGTTTGAGCTGACTCACAAATGTACTCTTATACAACAACTTTTCCTCTTCTCAACATGGACTGCGTGTTCCCGGGGGCGGGGTTTATGTAAATTTTAGGGTTAGTGATGTCACTATCCCTGGAGGAATGATGTGTAGTCTCTACCAGCCTTTTGTTGTAGTCCTTTTCTTTAAAGGCAAATATCTCCCTTTGTTTTGAACTTTGAGGGTTGTAACTTTGCAGATGTTGTTTATGCTCAAACAGCAACATTACACACTAACTAAAGTTAGAAAAGTGAAATCATAATCAACCACCCCTTTAAAAGATACATACACTATACTGTTCAAAAGTTTGGAGTCTGTAGTTGTTGTTGTTTTTTAAATAAAATACTTTTATTGAGCAAGGACACATTCAATTGCTCAAAAGTGACAGTAAATACATTTACATTGTTACATTACACATTGTTGCTGTTATTTTGAACTTCCTATTAAAGAATATGCCTACTGAAAATGTAATGTTTATTGTATTATTAATATGTATTATTTCCAGAAGAATATTAGGCAGCACAACTGTTTTCACATTGATAATAGTAATAAATGTTTCTTGAGCATCAAATCATCATATTAGAATGATGTTGTCACTGAAGACTGGAGTAATGATACTGAAAATTCAGCTTTGCCATCACAGGAAATTTATATTTTAGCAGAAGAGACTTCTTTGAACAACATAATAAAAAATAAAATAAAAAAATCTTATTAACCTCACAACTTTGAACTGTAGTCAAGTCAAGTCACCTTTATTTATGTGGTATTTATTTCACGAAGGTGACTGCCCTGATGAAGACCATTTTGTTGGTCGAAACATGTTGGTGCATATATTTTTTAAAATGACTTAAGCCACATTCATTAAAGGCTTTTTAACCTGATCCTTCTCCTGTTATTTTGACTGAGTGCCTGGGACCTGCTTTTGTTTTCCTTTGGATTTTTTTCCCTACCCCAAGAGCACCTATCTAAAACTCCTCTGACTCTACCTGAGCGCCTGGTTGAACCTCTCACAGTTCATCACCTTTATTTATATTGCGCTTTTTACAATACAGATTGTTTCAAAACAGCTTTACAGTGAGTATAGGAAAATAATTCAACAAAGTTTGTTTCTTTAAGAAAATAGCGTCATAGTCCAGCTTAAGTAAGTTCAGTGATGGTTCATTTTTGTTGTAAAAAAGTTATTAATTTAGTTCATTTATATATATAGCCGCTCTGGAGAAAACAGTGATTTCATCGTCCAGCTCAGTTCAGTTCTCGTACAATGGTGTCAATGCAGGCAGATTAATAATATTGTTGAATATTAAGTGTCTCCAACTAAACAAGCCAAAAGCCAAAGGTGACAGTGGCAAGGAACCAAAACTCCATCAGGTGACATAGAGAGGAGAAAAAAGCCGGCTCAGTCGAGGGGCCAGTTCTCCTCTGGCCAATGAACCAACAGTGTACAGTATGATTATGATTCAGGCAGCATTACAGGTCAGAAGTCAGATTGGATTGGAGCATCCAGAATTTATCCAGCTCCATCTGGTTGAAGATTGGAGTCATCGCACCGGTATGGAGACTGTAGTGTACATCATAAAGAAATTTGATAGGATTTTTAAACAGGAACTAAACAGAGTATCTATTATTGGAATCAAAGCCACTAGAAGGCAAGCCTGCGCCCTTAACCAAAAAAGCGTAATAGCTAAAGCTAAATCTTCAGCTTTGTCGGTACTCAGGGAAGGAGTCCTTTTTTAAATGGATATCAATAGAGGAGAGGCTTCACCACGCTAAATAAACAGCTTTTGTGAGTAAATAGCTTAATAAAAAGCCTAATAATGATAACGCTTTTTAATGAATGAAGGTAGGCTAAACAAAATATAAAGATTTAATACATAAATACATTCTTTCTACAGCTTCCAGATTTCAACAATTAAATTACAATTACATTTCTAGTGACTAGTATCACTGCTATGTATGCCCAATAAAACTGTTTTTTAATGAACAGATTCAAATCAACTTTAGGAGACTGTCATAAAACTCTGAACGCTGGCCACTGACGCCACTGCCATTATTTGATAGGCTGAGGTTCCTCAAGTGATCCAAGTTAGCCGTAATGCTTTTTCCAAAGGTAATTTGGAAAAAGCTAATTCTCAGGTGGAATCACTTTCGGCTCTGATCTGATTCAGAGGCTAGGTCGAATTGTTCATGACACCAGTTATAAACCTCAAAGTACTCTAGAGGGCGATAGAGCTCAGACCTTCAAAAATCTATACGATTAAACCAGATTGTTATTGTTACTCAGGTAAGTAGCTAAAAATATATTGAATTTAGCTACCTTGCCTGGCAAGATACTCTTCAAACTGTTGCTCCACCATGATAGCAAAACAAAAAGACAAAAGTGACTGTAAAAAAGCTTTTACTCTAACAATAGCTATATAGCTCACCATGAGGCAATGGTGCAAAATGCTCCCGGTACTTTAATTAGGCTATGAGTTGTGGTCTGACACATTTCACAATTCAATGACGCACAAAATTGAGCTTGCATGGTTAGAGGCGTCTGTAGCCTTAGTTTGCAAACTTAGCCCTGAGCTACTGAGCTACATCTGTATTTTGTAAGACAAATAGGCATTTGACAGATGAACTATAATAAGAAGTCTTAACACTTCTCAACTTTAAAATGGCTCTGATCTTCCCCAACCTTCCAAAGTTGTGAAGCTGCTTTGATTGACAGAAAGACAGGACCACACTGCAGCTTCAAACCCACTGCCTGGATTACACTAAAACCTTGACAAGGAGCTAATGAAAACTCCTACGTCTTTGCAGACTGCCAGACACAGGAAGAACACAAGGCCAGGTGAGCAGTGTGAGTGTGTGTGTTTAGAGGGGGTGCAGAGGGCAGCATTAACTACTGATGAAACTGATTAATGGCTGACACTTTCTCAGTGCTGAGACACTGCAGATAAGATGCGAGCAGAAGATAAATGTGCCACTGGCAGCCCAGCACATCAGGCCTTATTGAACAGCTGTCAGCACTGACAGGAAGACCTGCGGTGCCACCTGTGCAACACCCTGCTCACTGTGAGCACAAACATACAGTAGCCTAAATACATATGAACTATATGCATATAATTAACTGGTAAACCGTTAACCAACAGTAAGATTTTTTAAAACTCAGTTAAACAGTTAAAAAGTATAGTGTTCTAAAAAGTAAATATATGCACACTGCAGATAAATTAAAAGTAAATGATAAATGTGTGTGTGCGTGCGTGTGTGCGTAATCATTATTAACTATATTAATATAAATAAATAATATATATATATATATATATATATATATATATATATATATATATATATATATATATATATATATATATACACATACATACACACACACACGCATACAGTATAATGATTTAATTGAAATAGTATTTTTTTATAGTTATGTATAGTTTTATAGTTTTTATAGTATATATTTTTTTAACAGCAGGCTTGCCATTGCAAGCTATTGTTTTTATATTGAGCTAATGATATTTTCTTTCCCCTAATCCCAAAATTACCCTTTTTACATTTTACATTATTTAGTATATTTATTAGGCCATTTTCCTTTCACAGTGTAGGTGATTCTAGGTTTTATCATCCTTATGGGGGACATTTGGTCCCCAAAAATGTCTGATCCACACACGCAGAAAGTAGGATTTTTGTGCACCTCTAAATAACTAACAACTATTAATAGCAAAATTCTATTTGAGTTTCTAATCATTTGACTGTGTGTATTTATATAAACTCAAATGGATGATGTTTACGTTCCCATTAGCTAAAAGGAAAACCTTCCATTACCCGTTTGATGTGGATAAATCAGCAGCCATTATCCTCATTGAGGCAAACATTTCCCACAAATGGAAAATGGAGACAGATCGAGCATGTGATTATTGACAAATTTCCCCATTTCTGCTGCTCATATTAACTGAGTTCAGTACTGCTGGGGATCAGGTTGGCTTAATTTGATGCATGCACGATATGGCGTGTTGTGAAGCTCTGAACAAACTCCTACACCGATATTCACATAATGGTGAACAATGGGAGCTGCGCCCACATTAGCAGCAGCTAGTATAAAGTTTATCATCCATTACAGCCTGCATGCTCACTCACAAATACAAGAGCACAGCAGGAACTTTAGTTTTAAAGCAGAAGTTGTTTCCTGTAAGAGGAAAGAAATAAGATATCAAATGTTTCCTGAGGAAACCAAAACACTTGATTATAAAGGAAATTTAAAGAAAGATTACCCCAAAGGTCAGGTCAATGCAGGCTTCCACTGGTGATCGTTACTTCTTATCTGATTGGCTTAGAAGAACACAGAATGTACTGCCTGTTAAAAGGAGTACTGCTGAAAACAGCATTATACACACATACAAAATATAAAAAGATTAAAATAATGTCCATCCATCCATCCATCTATCTATCTTTTCAACTATCCAGCCATGACTGTGTCTATCCACCAATCCGTCCATCCATCCATCTATCTATCTATCTATCTATCTATCTATCTATCTATCTATCTATCTATCTATCTATCTATCTATCTATCTATCTATCTATCTATCTATCTATCTATCTATCTATCTATCTATCTATCAACCTAATCAGCCATCTATCTCTAATAAAGAAACATCCCAAATATATCACTGGATGACACTTCTAACTGACTCTATACTGATATTCATGTAAATAAAAGCAGTCAGCTTTTTACTGCAAACTTCAATCACCAACCTTAACAGCCTGTTATCTGTCAAAAGGGCCTTTAAAGGTTTGTCTAGGTGCCACAAGACATACAACAGACAGAATCAGATATGCATATCTCTATAATTAGATGAATGAATAATGCATGGAGTCAGCCAATATCTCACACACAGCTGACCAAGAGCTGAAATGAGCAAAATTGCAGTGTGTATCTGCGCGTCTAGAGTGACTTCTGCTTTATTTAATCTTCAAATTTTGCAAATGATGTGCAAATCTGATTCAGCCGTGTGCCAAGAAGGTTATCGTTAATAGAGATCTGGATTGGAAAAGAAATTAGATTAATGGCCTGAAAGAATCTGAACATAGCCCCCAAACAAATAGCCTACATTTTTTCTCAGCAATGCTCAGAGGTGCCTTTATTGTACGAGCAGGGCAAAAGAGGCAGCCAAGTTTAAGCTTCAATTAAGTGAAATGTCTCCGGCTCCTCTTCACCCCTTCCCAAGAGAAGCCCATTCTGCGTTCCCGCCGCCGAGAAGATCAATTCTGCCGGCTAAATGAGCTCGCAATCCCATGGAACATCTACACCACCTCTATTTGTTTCAGGAGAAGAATATAAATACAAATTAGCCATAAAATTGCCAGTGCAGTTTAGGTTATGCCGTTGCAAGTCACCATCTGCATGGTATAAATTAGCTGGATTCAATTAAGGCACATTCCTAACGTTAGAAAGTGCTGAAGGGACAAGACTTGTTTTGTGTTTAACTAGTGTGAGATCAGACCTCAATGTCACCAATCCTATCCGCAATAGGCTCTGACTTTGACAACCTAACTGCACCCAGGATCATGAAACGATCTTAGACACTGATCTAATCAAGTGGCCCTAACTATCCCTCCATCCGCTACTTTGTACTCAACCCGCTTGCTGTGAGCATTACACGCCCTACGCAGATGATAATGAGCTGCCTGCTTGAAAAAACATGCATCCTTCCACGGCATCTGAGCAATTCTCACGAATGGCACGAAACTGCGGGGCAAGGCTTTGCTTTCTGCAGGCAACAGTGCTTGTTATGAGAATTAATCACAGTAATGATGGCATAATGGATGAACATGAATTAACTTGCATATGCATAATGCTGGTATTTGTGTTAGCGGAGGGGAAATATTTCCTGACGTGTGTGACAAATGGGGCACCGGCAGCATAAAGCCGCGACGAACCTACTGTACCAGCGGAGACGTTTTTTCAAAGGCACTCTGCTTTAACGGATGAAAAAAAAAAAAAAGATAAATATGATGAATTCGGAACGCATTTGGCCTGTGGACTCTCTGCTTAGAAGAGCAGACCTGGCTTCACATGTGGTCACATGCACACGACGGGACAGATATTAAGCCAGTGGTTGAGCGCTCTCACTCGCATGATGAATGTTTGTTTTGAAGCCCTGTAGAGTCAGGTACCACCTGGTCAGAATTAAATGAACCGTATCTAGGTTGAATTCCCACCGTACAATAATACAGGAGGCTGTTTACAATCTAGTTGACATTTATGCACTTATTCACAGTGTGCATGAATCTGAACATTTGGCATTTTAGCGATCCTGGAAGAAGAAGCTGAATTTTAATATTGCGGAGAAGACTCCACATAGGCTATATTTTGTAGGCTTTCACTCAGCAGTCTGGGCAGGGAAACAAACACTTGTGAGGCTTGCGTGACAGGCGGGTCTTAAAGCAAAACCGACTGTTGTACTGCTGGCAGAAGTATTATCATAACGACCCCTCCTGCCACATTAGACGTTCGAGAGCGGAAGATTGGCTGGCGTAAACCGTGTGACTTTCCGGGCTTCATATTTGCAGCCATTAGTTCCCCTTTTAGAGTGAAAAACCAGGCAAATATAAATGTGCAAGATGAGACGAGGGAATTCAGGGTACATTGAACACTGATGCATTTTAAATACCGAGGCACATTCCTTATACTGTAACCTTATTAATTCACCTCATTATGAGCTTTGATATTATTTTGGAGCTCATTCATGACTAATGCCCCATGGCGGCGGTTAGCTGATGGGGGGGCTCGTATCAGTGGAGCTTTACCGAGCACAGAGGACATCTTCCACACGGCCCCTTGAATACGAACTTATTACTCATCTCCCAAACCCAAAGTGACAGATGCTCCAATGTTCCATTTATTATTGAAGGCACCCAATAAATATTTGCCTGACCTGACACAGTGAGTAATGACAGAGCACACAGCCTGACAAATTATGCTGCTCAAGAATTTCAAATTATGCATTTTCGATGCCGATTCTGGTGCAGACGTTGGCTGAGCGAGCAAGACCCCCCTCCCATGAACCATGTCATTAGCCTGCGAAACCGTGGCCACTTCGATTATGCAATGTGAAGGATCAGGGGAGCCAAGGAGGTTCCTTCACTCTGAGATGAAACAAACTCACAGCTAACAAAACCAGCACATATTGCAGAGGATGCAGAAAAGTTAGTTCATGCATTCCTGACCTCGAGACTAGATTACTGTAATGCTTTATTAGCTGGTTGTCCTGCATCCTCAATAAACAAGCTACAGTTAGTCCAAAATGCAGCTGCTAGAGTTCTTACTAGGTCAAGAAAATATGATTATATAACAACAATTTTATCATCTCTACATTGGTTACCTATTAAGTTCCGTATCAATTACAAAGTATTGCTACTGACCTATAAAGCCCTAAATGGTTTAGCTCCAGTGTATTTAACGGATCTTCTATCGCCCTACAATCCATCGCGCTCTTTAAGATCACTAAATTCGAGGCTTCTGGTCATTCCTAGGATATCTAAGTCCACTAAAGGAGGGAGGGCGTTTTCACATTTAGCTCCTAAACTCTGGAATAGTCTTCCTGATATTGTCCGAGGTTCAGACTCGCTGTCCCAGTTTAAAACTAGATTAAAGACGCATCTCTTTAGCCAAGCATTCACATAATACTTACCTTTTATACTACAGTTAAATCGGATCAAATGCATTAATATTATGAACAGCAGCTATGCTAATTATTTCCCATCTGCTTTTCTGTTATCAAATAGTAAATAGTTCGTCAGCTCCAGTTTGTATCCAGCCTCTCATGGAGACTTCAGATGCCCCAACACCCGTGAAGAGACGACTCGACGCCAGCGATGTTATGCCCTAAATTAATACATTAACTAACTTTATTTTTCTATGTACATTTATGAAATGCACTTTCTGTAAAGCTGCTTTGAAACAATGTGTATTGTGAAAAGCGCTATACAAATAAATTTGAATTGAATTGAATTGAATTGAATATTGGCTGATGCATCTAATGCTTTCCTGGAAAACACATATTTAAGGGAACAGCATGCAGCTGGAAGGTCGGCCAAAACTCCCTATGCTGAGGCACAGAGTTAATGTTTTCCAATGCAGAACAAATGCAAATTCATGTGAACACGGATATAAGTACCTCCCCTAGCCACATGCTCAGACAGAAGGTTTATAACTTGAAACACCGAGCATTTAAAATTCAGTTGGAGGAGCAAATAAATTATGTCACTGAAATCTTGTCAGCCCTGATAAATGTAAAATATTCATCCTTTAAAGGCCGAGACAGGAAAGCATTTTTCTTTAAAGCCCAGGTGGTGGTTTATAGCAAGCTATGGGACGTTCTGGCAGGCTTGCTATCTACTCTTCCTTCATGGTGATAGGCTGGGGGAAAAAAATCCAAAGCTACTTAAACCATGTTGAATTTCCCTCTCGCCTGACTTCTTAACTGATGCTGGTTTCAGCAACTGGTGCAACAGAGGAACACGCTTACTTGGAAGTTTTTAAAGGACAAGTTTGGTTACCCAGCATCACCGACTGACTGCTGTGCTTCTGACTGTCCATTAAGCACCATGACAGACATAATGCGGCTATCAGGGTTTAGAGGTTTGACCAGCATTACCAGGCCTTAAAGTTGTAGAATAAGATTACCAGAGATGACTTCGGTGCTTTATGTATTCTAAAGAGTACCTGAAGAGAGTTATCCGTTAACATTTCCAGCTGCTCAGCTGGACCCCCTGCTGAATATGCAATGTGACTAATCACTCTGGATGAAAATGACATATGACAAGGCTGATGGCACCAGAAGAACGCACACTTCATAAGCTATGATGTGAAAAGCAGCAGACAGGGAAAAATATAAGTCAATTTCACACCTTAAAGAGTCCACCAAATCTGTCACTGGTAAAATATATACTATTGTATAATGAAATACTTGTGAATGCTACAGTATATGGCTTACAATTTTTTTTATTTAATCAGAATACATTACTTCTGAATGGCCATTGATAGCGAAAGAGACTTTTTTTCCCAGCAGAAAGGTGTAGTTATGGGGCCTGATTTCCTTAATCTATGCCAATGATTCATTGGGTGAACAATGTCATTTTAGTGTGATTGAATTGACTTAATTTAAAAACCCATTACTATGTAAACTGAAAATATGGCGTTTTACACAAATGCTGATTCTACATCTCAATTACTCAAACTGCACAGATCTAAGAATTTTGTGTCAGAGCCGTGGCCCAATGGGTTGTACACGTTTTTGACATATGTAGAATTGACTTACAAGTTCGGTCTCTGTTCACCCCATCTGCTCTATACAGTCCTGTAAAATAAAGGAAATAAACAAAAAAAATTGCAGTACAGTAGAGAAAGAAAAATATAATAAAAATACAATAAATATATTGTATAATGTAGGCTAATATACAATTTATTCCTTACTCTTGGTAAAAACTGACACATATCAATGTTGTTTCAGTATTATTTATATACTGTTATAGTATTTATTAACATTTTAAATTAAGTTAGACAGTTTTAATGTATTAGCTTTTAATTTCTTAAAAGCTTTAATCTTTTAATTTCTATTTCAGTTTTAGTCATTTTAGCCCTTCAACTTCAACTTATTTTAGTTAGTTGCCAGGAAATATTTCAAAGCAAAATGTTTTTCATCTAATATTTATATATTATATTTTTTTAGCTTTATTTCCAATTACCAAAAAAACGATTGCTGTTCAGCACTGAGCTCTAACCAGGGGTCACGTGAGATTCCCTGTGCCAAATAAGAGAGCTGACGCACAATAAACAATGAATCAAAGAAGCGCCCAGGCAAAGGAAGAGGCCACGATCATTTAATTATGCCAAGATATTCATCCCTGACTCGAATCTCATTGCGGTGACAGAGAGTGTTCCCTCGCCTTCATTCTGACTGACACAGAGTACTATTCGGTTTTGATTTAGAGGCACGTCTCTACTCTCACGCCGCACCCTCTGCTAGCCAGCAAAGAGGCAGTGGATACAATTACCCATTCTGATCGGGTTTCACTGCACTAGAATAATCCTCCCCATTATTGCCATAAATATTTTATGAATCATTTTGACAGAATAAAGGAGTCACTGAGGCTTCATATTAATCCGATGATGTTTTTTTTTTGGTTCCCTGTCACCATAACGACCCCCCATTCTTATCAGCCCCTGCCGCTGTCTAACACTGTTTACGTCTTCATCAACAAAATGTTACTGGTTGCTAAGTGGCACATGGCCTCTGGCCTCGTCTAGCCGCAGCGTCACCCATGCCCCGAACGGTTACTGCGCTGGCACATTTCCGCCGTCTCCCAGAAGCAAATGACATTTGTCATGGCTTGACCCCTTGCCGCAACGATCGACAGAATGTGTGTTGAAGGAGCACTGTGGTATTGGCTCAAACCCATGCAGCTATTTCTACAAATATGTCTGAGTGCAGCAGGGTCAACGTGATTCAGTCCTAGTGATACTAAACTAGCTCGCATGACATTTAGCTGAGGGGAATTCTGGGTCGGCAGGATTTGTTGCTTTGCCCTGGCCAGTGCCATGGATCTACCAGCCTGGATGTGCTGTACACCTTTCACATGATGCCGTGCGACCTGAGAGCTTACTGAAAGCACGTCGAGCAGCACATCCTTCAGGGCAAGTTGATCAGTGTGAAAAGCCGTCATGTGTTGGTGCAAATGGCTTGCCCTTGGACAGGCATGCTACTCAGGTCAGACACATCACGCAGCTGCAGTCTGGATTCTGGCAGGGCCTGGATTTGCCGCTGAAGGTTCACACCAGTTAATTGGCCCTTGCTCAAGCCTGCGAATCATATGTCAGACTAATATTATCAGCTGCAACTACACACAGCCACCCTGAAAGAGAGACGGAGGGTGAGGTGGGTGTGGATGTGGAATGAATATATTGGAGTTTTCTGGGCAAAAGTAATGATGCAATTACAATAACATGATTTTTAGAATCACATTCCAGATCTGATATTACATTCAAGTATTTCAGTTTAATTTGAACAAAAAGTACTAAAAGCAATGAACACCATCCAGTCTGTCTGATGTCCTCATGGCAAAATCAATAAATGCACGTTGTACTTCATTCAGAATAGAATTCAGAATAGGGTTGTAATAATATCATATAATTCCAACAAGTATATTTTAAAACAATCTAAACGAAGGCTTTATATGTGCATGAATTATTCAAAGCATTCCGTTAGCTCTGTTTATCAGTCCTTCTCTGGGGTTTTTTAAGCCATGCTAAAATGAAGAAAAGGCATAGATTATCTTGGCTGGTTTCATAAAATTTAGAATGAACACATTAATTTTGACCCCATTATCATTTTCAACAGTAATTGTTCTGCCAGTGTCAAAAAACTGCCTGTAAATGTGACCTCAACTAAAAGCATTCATACACTGAGATTTTCATATTCAGCTCTTGTGTGACTACATTCAAACTTATTAACGTAATTGTCTTTAAAAATGCACTTTAGTTTTTATAAATGCCTACTTCTACTATTCGCAACAGCAGAAGACTGGGGAACCAAAAAAACAAAACACAAAAAACAGATGTTCCAATACTGCCATCTACTGCTTGATGTAAAATCAATCAGTATTCTTCAAGACGCTTAACAACTTCAAAACATGAATTAGCTTACCACACCCATTATAGAATTTAACGTTATTTTTATTTACAATTTCTCTTTCAAACAGCTGTAAAACTCTTTCAGAATATTTCAGAATGACAGTATAAAGTGAACATTGTAGTTTTGTGAGATACTTGAGTGTATTTTATTATTGTTACATTTTTATTATTGGGCCTTATTTTTATGGTGATAAGAACGTGTTCGACAATTCCCATTCATTTAATTGACAGTTCATTTAAGTAACGTTAGGCCTAAACGGTTATCTTTTTTTTCTCCGCGTGTTTGACAGCAGCAACACAAACAACAACAACGCCAAAACAGAACAACAAACAGCGTTTACCTGACGGACGATATCAGCTGGTGTCTTCATCCCTGAGAATATTCTTAAGGTAAAAACAGTTATTTGTGACAGACAAAACCGATATGGTGGGCATTTTGATTCATCACAGTGACTCGAAAAGTTTAACTTAATACGTTCGTGAATCGTGACGCTTTCTGCAGGCCACATCGTTACTCCAGTCCAGTCTCACAGATTTAAAAAAAGAAAAGAAAAGAAAAAAAAGTCCAGTCTCACAGTAGGCGGTGCCGATGACAAGTGACTTTTTGTATTTTTTTTTTGCAAATCATATCATAACATGTAAGTTAGGTAAGTTAGCTATCTATCTAGAAGACGCCACAAGCTTCATAAGCGGTTAGGCTAATAAAAACAAAGCATAGCCTATCTGTGATATTTTTGGTTTCCATTTTGTCAAATTTTGGACATGTCACATATAGGCTACTTTTAAAAAGATTACTTACAAATTATTCCTTAACGAACAAAACACCAAAACAATAGAGTATTTGTATTTAACAGTTATATATTATTGTTGTAAATGCGTCAGGCTATATTTAACACGCATTTGTTAAATACATAGGCCTAAATAACAAAAAAGTATTAATCTAATCTCTTGATTTAATTGACCATTTTGGGGTGATTCATTGGATTATTATTATTATTATTATTATTTTATTATTATTTATTTTTTTAACACAATAGACCTTGAACAGCAGCGCCATCTTTCAATTTACCATTCTTTAAAATATCTTTTGTGTTCAACGGAAGAAAGAAACTCATACAAGTTTGGAACATCATAAAGGTGAGTAAATAATGACAATTTTTTTTATTTTTGGGTGAACTAGGCCTTTAAGCAGGTTACTGTTATAGTCTTAGGTGTTTTTGCATTATCAGCTGATGAAATACCGCAAAATATCTTTCTAAGAAACTTAAATAGACATACAATTCCAGACAACAGGAGCTGTGGAAAATGATATGTGATCATGCCATTGAAAAGAAAGAAAGAAAAAAACACGGTGCAGGCTAACTGTCTATCCCTCACAGCCTCGCTTTCATTCAAAACTGTCATCATGGCGCAGCTCGGTATAAGGTCTATTTCACTTGCTAATAGTGGAACACCAGTGACACGTTCTGT
Source organism: Squalius cephalus (assembly GCF_949319135.1). NCBI lineage: Eukaryota > Metazoa > Chordata > Actinopteri > Cypriniformes > Leuciscidae > Squalius > Squalius cephalus. The sequence continues at coordinate 42,376,450 of NC_137122.1, read as the reverse complement.
AGGTCAAAAACCTTAAGAGAAACTTGCCATCCAAGAAAAATGTGACAGATAAAAACAACTGCATGACCATACTGACTGGATTTTTTCTGGCCTGACATACACTACACCATTTTTTTCCCCCAGCAGAACAACCTAATCAGTTCCTAAAAATTCCCCAAAATAAACAAAAGTAGAACAAATTAACCCTGTAATGGGGGAATGGAAATTAGAACAGATCAAATAACAGCTCATTGTTTAAGCTGTAAGTCCCATGGTGTCACCAGGTGAGAGATTTAACAATCGGTTTGCTAACAACAACAAACACATCTTTCTGCCAAGGTTCATGAATTTGTTTAATCCTTCAAAAAGTTAACAACAGTAGTTGTTCAGTAAATGTCGTCATTATATTGCTGCTGACGAGTTGGAAGACAGTCACAGTTAATGAATAACTAATGAATACCTTTTTAAATGTAATACAATACCTGACCACAGAGTTCCTCTTGAATGGTATTGGTTGGTGAAACCCGTTACCCGGACAACAGGGCACAAAGATAAAGTGAGTTACAGCCCACTTGTACCTTGTATCCTACAATTAATCCACAGCTTCCTTGTTCCTCCAATGAGGTCAGCAAACCCAGCAGTTTATTGCTCCTGGAGTATGTATACATACATGTAATATTTAAACGGAATTTATTTATTCTCTGTCAAGACAAATCTATGATCAAAACAGCAGGATGAGGAGGATGAGTGTATTCCCACAGCATGGCACAGCTCTGGGAACCCTGGGACTAACTGCAAACGAAATCCGACAGGAAGTTGAAAACAGTAAGTCATATTTAACCGAATCTGCTTGATATTTATATCTATAACTATATCTATAAAATATGCGGCTCTACAAACATTTCTTATTGTATTAAAAGGTGGGGATTTTTTTATATTATATTTGAGGATGCATTTGTTTAAGGATTCGTTGATGAATAGAAACTTCAAAAGAACAGCATTTATTTGAAATAGAAATGTTTTGTAAAATTTTAAATGTCTTTACTGTCACATTTGATCAACTAAATGTCTTAATTTCTGAATAAATGTATTATTTACTTTTTATTTACTAAAAATTCTACTGGTAGTGTACGAATAGTGTAGTTAAGAAGTGTAGTGACTATATATATAGGTAGGCATGGTGCCTTGTGAAAGTATTCGTACCCCTTTGTTTTTTTCACATTTTGTTGTGTTGCTTGCTGCCTTATGTTAAACTACTTTAAATTACAATCCACACTGCATTCACCATAATGACAAAGCAAAAAACAGATTTGTGACAACTTTGCAAATGTATTAAAAAGGAAAATCCGAAAGAAGTGTAGAAGTATTTCTACCCTTAACTCAATACTTAGTTAAAGCACATTTACAGCCACAAGCTTTGCACATCTGCATTTGGCGATTTTCTGCCATTCTTCTCCTCAGATCCCCTAAAGCTTTGTCAGGTTAGATGGGGGCCATCAGTGGATAGCCAGTTTCAGATTTCTCCATTGATGTTCGATTGGGTTCAAGCCCAGGCTCTTGCTGGGCCACTCAGGGACATTCACAGAGTTGTCCATAAGCCACTCTTGCATTGTCTTAGCTGTGTGCTTAAGGTCATTGTCCTGTTGGAAGTGTCTTCACTGAGGAGAGGCTTGAGTCTGGCCACTCTGCCATAAAGCCCAGATCGGTGGAGTGCTGCAGTGATGTTTGTCCTTCTGTACATTTCTCCCATCACCATATATGATCAACCAGAGTGACCACCACCACCACCACCACCATTCTTGGTCATCACTCTAACCAAGGCCCTTCTCCATCCATTGCTCAGTTTGGCTAGAAGACCACCTCTAGGAAGAGTCCTAATTGTTCCAAACTTCTTCCATTACGGATTATGGAGGCTACATGCTTCTGTCAACCTTCAATGCAGCAGATTTTTTTTTGTAGTCTCCCCTTGATCTGTGTCTTGATACAATCCTGTCTCTGAGCTCTACATGCAGTTCCTTTGACCTCATGGTTTGGTTTTTGCTCTGATATGCATTTTCAGCTGTTAGACCTTTTATTGAGAGGTGTGTGCCTTTCTAAATCATACCCATTCAACTGAATTTGCCACAGGTTAACTCCACTTAAAGTGTAGTAACATCCACAAGCCAAATTGGAATGCTCCTGAGCTAAATTTGAAGTGTCCCAGAAATGGGTTTGAACAAATCTGTTTTTGCTTTGTCATTATGGTGTATGGAGTGTAGATTAATGTGGGACAAAAAAACGTAATTTAAAATAGTTTAACATAAGGCAGCAACATAAAATGTTAAAAAAAGAAGGGGTGTGAATACTTTCACAAGGCACTGTATATTTATATAGTGTAGGGGAGCGCGGGGCACAACCTAACGCGGGGTTAGTTGTAACACGCTTGTTTTAAATACTTCCGCACATGCTTGGATGACGAAACTTTGTGTATTTACTAGTTGCCATATCAACACTATATAGAAAAAAAAAAATCCGCCAAAATTATTTATTTTTTGGAAGATATCCATAGACATTTATTAAACCATAGCAAAAGTAAATTTCTTAAGTTAATTTTTCATCTCTATTTTTTTGTGTTTATTTAAAATAAGACAAATCTGATATTATTTTAATCTCCAAGATGTTATTTAACAGTTGAGATAGTTATTTAATGCTTTGCTAACTAGCAGAAGACACTAGCCGGGTTTAAACCCCAGTTGTGCAGGCGGGGGCATGTTGTAACACTGCGTTACAATGTGCCCCTATTAGAAATATGCTATTATATTCTATACTTTTATTAATGTTATTGAGAAAACGTGAGAAAAAGGTGAATAAAGACTGAGAGTCAGTGTTCAGAAATTACTAATTATTTATTTGTTTTGAACTATGTTGTATAGCTGAGTTTTCCTGTGTTCGTAGTCAAAACTCAAAAATGAGTTTATATTTAATTATTAAAAATTGTCATTATTTTATATGAAAAAGTTTTTTAAATGTATTTTATTTAGAAAATATTTTAGTTTGTTTTGTATATTTTTTTTATTAGATCAGATAACATTTTAAGCTGCCATATGTTATGTTACAATGTGCCCCACACATGTTACAATGCACCCCACCTATGGGGCATGTTGTCACATTTCACTTCCATTCTTTCGGGGTATATCAAGAAAAAAGTATATACTGTATTGATAAAACAAAAACACATAATTGTAGTAGACATGTGGGAAATTAATGTGGGAAAAAATAAATTCTCTGAACCATAAGTAGATTTACACAAACTGAGAAAGTCAAAAAGCGTTACTTTGTGCCCCACTCTCCCCTATATACTGTACAGAAAAGCTTTTGGAACAAATATGTTACATTGTCTACGAAGGACTGTTTCAGATGTGAACTAACTGAATGTCTGTGATCCCAGAAACATCTGAACTGGTATCAGACCTGGTTGACCTGTCAGCCGGAGGCAGATTTCAAGCAATTCGATCATTACCTATGTCATTTAATGAGAGGAAAACAATCAGGTTAACGCATTTTATAATAATACATTTTTGCAGTATTTCCTACAATGCTAAATTTGATCTAAACTTGAACTTACACTCCCCTCAACAGGAATAGAGTGAACTCTGTCAAACTCTCAAAGACCATCCTCCCTGCTGACTGTCGTCAACAGGTGTCTCGGGTAAAAAGATAAACGCACTTTTTTAGATTAGTTATTATCATGGTTCACAATCAAGTGCTACATAATATTTCAAGACTAATAATCCGCCTCTTCAGTCTTTCCGCAGATTCCGCGCCAGCTTGGCATCAGCCAGGCAGCATTTGGTTGTATGGCAGGGCACCCTGAAGGAGATCGGGGGCAGGTTTGGCACTTCTGTCCTCTCCTACTTCTTGTTCCTCAAATGGCTGCTGAAGTTCAACCTCTTCTCCCTCCTCATCAACTTTTGCTTCATCACAATCCCACAAATTGTGCATGCGCCCAATATCAGCAGTGCCACAGGGTTCAGAGGACTTGAGCTCCTCACAGGGGGGGTGAGTTTTAATATTGAGTCCAAACTTAATATTCATTAACACTTTACACTAAGGTTCAATTTGTTAACATTAGCTAGTGAATTACGAAGGGGTTTTTTTTTCACAGCGATGCCATATAGAAAAAACGTTTTTTTTTAGAACCTTTTAGTGAACAGTACTTAAAATTACTTTTCTAAGAACATTTTAATAATCTAAAGAACCTTTTTCCACTATAAGAACCTTTTTGTGGAATGGAAAGGTTCCATGGATGTTAAAGGTTCTTCATGGAACCATCAATGCCAATAAAGAACATTTATTTTTAAGAGAGTAGCATGCACTAACAATAATTTACTTTTATTACAGCATTTAAGTTAATGTTAGTATTAATTTAAGTATTTAACCCTTGTGCTGTGTTGAAAACCCTATAACACTTGTGTTCCTAGTCATAAATGACCGGCCTGAAAATAATTGCTTATAAATCTCTTGTTATGCTACCATATCACCAAATATTGCATCAAATCTTTTTGTCAGCTTGTTTTCTTTCAATTAGGACAGGTTCTGTATTTATTTTTTGGAACTGATAAATCGTAGGCCTCATTGATCTGAGCCTCACTGATTTGAGAATAAAGTTCATGTCTGTGAAAAAGAAAGCCTGCAAGCCTGCAAAATAGTTTGTTTGTGCACATAAATGTGTGTATAAGCGCCGATGCATGTGTATGCATGTATCCACACATGCACAGGTCCTAGGCCTTTGTTTTTGCAAGCCCACATGTAAATATGTGAACATAAACATGATGAACATGCTCTTGATTTTCGACTCTCCCATTCATTTCAATGGGCAGTCATTTTTTACCAATATAATCTCAGATCAATGAGGCCTACAATCAATCAGTTTCAAAAATAACTACAAAACCTGGCCTAATTTAAAGAAAACAAGTTGACTAAAATATTGAATCCAATATTTGGTGATAACATAGCATGAGGCTGAGATAAATAAGGCCTCAATTCCAAAAAGAAATATAAAACGGGTTGTAATTGAAAGAAAAGAAGTTGACAAAAAGATTGAATTTAATATTTGGTGATGATGTAGTATAATGAAAGATTATAAGCATTTTTTTTACTGGTCACCACAAGTGTTACAATGTGGGGGAAAAAAAAAAACACACAAAAAATTACAAAAAGTATCAAAACATTTTTGGGAAGTTGTTAGACTCTCACAGAAAGTCGGTAAATTTTAGCCCAATGCAATAACATTAACTAGCATTTTCGGTACGGGAAAATCCTCTCTGGGTCAAAATGACCGAGGACAACTTAAGTAATTAAATACTAAAGTAAATTTAATTTAAGTAAATTAAGTAAATGAATGATAATTTATGAATCTTAAACCAATCGTAATTTTTTACAGCTTTAAAAGTAAAAAATGTTTATTAGAGATCTTAATAATTTCTCTAAAAATATTGTTAAAAAAATCATGATAATTAATGCATTAACTAACCTTAATGAACTGAACCTTGTGTTCATCATACACAACTTTGGTTTTCTAGATCTATAGAATATGGAGTGACAATATCTTTGTCGACAGGGTTATTTCAACCAGACGGTCTTGTTCTATGGTGGTTATAATGGTGAAGTGATTGTATCCACACCAGCCTACAACATGCAGTTGGCCTACTTTTTCACCATAGCTGCATATCTGGTGCTGTGTGGGGTGTCTCTTATCTACAGGTAACATATTTAGTGGTACTGTAGGTTGCTAAGGCTTTTACAGCATACAAGCAATACAAAGCATGTTTTGTAGCTAGATAACTTCTGTTGCACATTTTCCCAGACTTCAC